>NC_083480.1:10207603-10540936 GCF_030014155.1 Tachysurus vachellii
AGAAAAAGAACATCATACCAACAGTGGTGTTGGTGGTGTGATGGTCTGGGGTTGTTTTGCTGTGATAAATGGAACCATGAATTCTGCTGTCTACCAAAAAATCCTGAAGGACAATGTGCGGCCATCTGTTCGTGACCTAAAGCTGAAGCAAACTTGGGTTCTGCAGCAGGACAATAATCCAAAACACACCAGCAAGTCTGCCTCTGAATGGCTGAAGAAAAACAAAGACTTTGGAGTGGCCTAGTCAAAGTCCTGACCTGAATCCTATTGAGATGCTGTGGCATGACCTTAAAAAGGCAGTTCATGCTCGAAAACCCTCCAATGTGGCTGAATTACAACAATTCTGCACAGACGAGTGGACCAATATTCCTCCACAGCGCTGTAACAGACTCATTGCAAGTTATCACAAATGCTTGATTGCAGTTCTTGCTGCTAAGGGTGACCTAACCAGTTATATTGTTTTCCCTTAATAATAAAAAACCTTCATTTAAAAACTGCATGTTGTGTTTACTTGTATTATCTTTGACTAATATTTAAATTTGTTTGATGATCTGAAACATTAAAGTGTGAAAAAAAAAATGCAACAAATAAAAAATTAGGAAGGGGGTAAACACTTGTATACACCACTGTATATCTGAGATATCTGTTTTCTGAAGATTTATTATTGATGCATTGTGTCTGGTTGTCTGAGCTTCCCTGCTCATTCAAGCATGTTCTTGTTTTTGAACAGTTGTCTGAGACTTTGTGTTTTATGTTTAAGATTGAGCAGCATGGTGCTGCAGTGCATAGCTTTTCTGCCTCATAGCTCCTCCATAGTCCCCAACTCAGATTACTGTCAGTGTGGAGTTTTGCATGTTTGTGTGTGCGACTGGGTTTCATCCATATTCTCTGTTTTTTTTTTCCCCCATCGCCCAAAAACATGATTGTGCCTGGATGGCACACACTTTACCTTGCACCCAGTGTTCACAGAATATGCTTCATATAAACTCCAACCCTGAGCAGGATAAAGTGATTAATAAATTTGAATAAAAGTTTAAGGATTTCTCACTTTCTGATCCTGTGTGCACACGTTTTCTAGAAAGTATCTCACGTGTATCGTAAATCGTTCATTTGTGACGGCAGTTATTTAAAATTCTACCGTTGCATCTTTGTGCTTTTGCACTGCTCAGAAGAGTGTCCTCCTTACTTACTTTTATTTCTTGTGCTTTCACCAATGCGGATCTCTAAAGCTCTCACATTTCATTTTAGTTCCAATGGCTGTTATTCCACAATGCAAAGACAAACATATCAATGACGCAGTAAATTCCTACCTATTAAATCTGTTTTATAAGATCTTTTAGGTTGCAAATGGAGGCATGATATGGTTTTTTGTGGAGAGAACAATCAGTGGTAAAGGTGTCTTACATGGGAACCACATATATCTGAATAGTGTGTACATTATTTTGGTTTTCTTTTAATTTCACTCTGTTATTTTGGAACCATTCTGGACACAAACAGGAATACGCCTCGGATGGACGGACAGGCTGTCACGGCACACCGAGTGCATATCTAGTGGCTATTTAGCATAACTAGCCCACCTAACAGTATGTTTTGGAAAGCCCAGATGAACCACATGCAGACATGAACAGAACATAGAATCAAATAAATACACAACTATTTTGATCCAGTAGATCAAAGAGCCATGACAGGAAAAGCCTGTGAGTAAAAATCTAGCAATTTCATGTTGCAGAGCAGTGTATAAAAGTTCTCATTCTGCATGTGGACCCTGGAGAACAGTCTGAAAGTGTGAGTGTGTGTGTGAATATGTTGATGAAAAGGTGAGCACAGTGTGAGCTCCCTCCCCTGTTTGATCAGGCATTCACGGGCACTGGGAATAGCTCTGAGTATACCTCTCCTGCTCTTCTGTCTATTTTCAGGCCTCACTGCCTCCATCGCTTGTTGTAAATCACAGGTTATGTAACCTATTTCTCTCTTCTCTCTGCACCTCTCTTGCTCGCACTCTTGTTCTCGTTCTTTCTCTCTCCCTGGGTTAATTTCAGCATAAAATTGTTTCAGTCCTCTTTAAACACATAGAAATGCACTTATTATCTGAATGAAGCTATAAAAGCACTCACTGTTCTGGCGAGTTGATGTCCTCTAGCGGGCCTCTGCTTATTCTAGAAGGATCCATGGATCCCCTCAGTGCTTGTGGTTTCTGCTCCAGATGATTTTTCAAAACAGTTTTTTCACCATCTATAGAAAATAAATGAAAGACAGAGCTATTTATTTTTTTCATATCATATTATCATAACATGCACGTTTTATTTGTATTTCCCCTGAAATGTCTCATGAATCTTTTAAGCCAAAAATATATTTCATCTCCGATCACATTTTAGGAGAGAAACCTTTTATTGGTTGTGTAAAAAAAATTGGAAATGAGAAACGAATAATTATAAACTTGCTGAATCTAAATAAGGTACCAGTTGCATAACCTGTATTAAAGATACAGAGGTTAAGGTTAAGGCTGGGATTAGAGTTTGTATTGTTTATAACATCGTCTGTATAATATTGAACACAATCCAACCACATCAGCATTGTAAATTTACATTTATACAAATTTCTAATTAGATCAGCGATCATTTTGCCAGAAGCAACACAAGTTGCTTGAGAAACTCTTTTTTGCCTTGTTCACTCCACCAATCAGCCAGGAGCTTTGTGCTGCAATGCTTTTAGTTCATTGGATCTCAAAGTGTTGACCAGGGCCCAGCGAGCATAGTCAGGGTGTCCTGGTCATCACAACACCATCAGCGTAACTATATTTATTTAGCTCTTACAATTAATAGTCTGTTTGATTGGTCACATGAATAGAACGCTTCAATCCAAATGTCAGGAATTTTAGATTTTGTTAAATAAATGTGAAAGAAAGAAATGGATTATATAGATTTCTTTTCATGTTTTTTTTTATTTTTTACATTTAAGGACTCTTAACATTTAAGGTACTAAGCTGTACTTTTCCCTTTTCCTGCGGTGGTACCATCAAGGGTGAAATCATGCTTTTCAGATATGCATGTAAAAATACATATTAAAGGTATAAATCATGCCCCCCTGTTGGTACAAACCTAGTGAGAATGAAAAGTACAGTTTAGTGGCATAAGGTTATTAATGAGACACATTAAATTTCACCTTTTCCGTCTGTGAAGTTGCTAATGCTGAGGATGTTGTTGACGTCCTGGTAGTGGTTCTGTTTGATATACGGGGTTTTCTCTGGCGTGTCCTGAAGCTGCATGGTCACTTCCTCTAACTCTTTATCCAACTAAACACAAAAACAGGCCATAACACAACAAATCAGTGTTTACATCTTTGAATTATAGGATGTTAGATGTTCAACAGCAGGGTGTGGACATGTTTGTTGGTCACGTAACCTACCTCTGTGATCCTCATCCGGAGGCGGTGGTTGTCTGCTTGCAGGCCGTCCAGGCGAGACGTGTTGGTCTGGTTAACGCTGGTCACAGACGTGGATGTCTTTGAGTCTTCCTTTTTCTGGTTCTGGGTGAACTTCAGCCGCCGGTTCTGTGTGGCTGCATCTGGGTTTGTCCTCATTGTAATAAGCTAGAGAAACAGAACAGAGACATTTGCCTTCCATTTTTGGTGTGTGATCTAAATGCTAGTTAAATTACATTAAAGCCACCATTAAAAACTTGTGTTTTCAAACGCAGCTGTCTTATTCAGCTTTAAGCCAAAACATTGGAGATTTTTACAGCACTGTTTACAAGTCCAGATGTTTCTGTTAGTGAACCGGAATTAAACAACACTAAAGCCTTGAGTACTGTTTTAAAAATTGTGGCTTTAAAGGTTCCAGTGTTTTTCCTCCACCCAAAAGATCGATATGCAGTTGAACTTATCATGGTAGAACAGTACACTTTCTGAGCTTCTCACCTTTGGCACAAACACCAAACAGAGGGTGATTGTGCTGCAGAAAATAATGACCAGGGCTACGATGCAGAACTGCACATTAGGCTGATCCCGCGTCAGGAAGGACACAGCTGCACCGATGATGCACATGATTCCCACATTGTACACACTCATCCCAATGTACTTGCTGTCATTCAGAGCAGGGATGCTGACGTTCCTCGTCTCCCAGGCCAGGAAACAACCAAACAACTACAACAATATGGAACAGAATGAGAGATGAAGTGACTACCTGAGATCTGAACACTGCAGTCATTTCTGATAGCACTTTTGGTTTGATTGTATCAGATGTTGCATTGATGGTTCTGCTAAGGCTAAATGCCAGAGTTTATCAAATCAAGCATGCTGCTCGTGGCTATTAGCAGCAATTTAACAAACACATCAATCTAGATACAAATACAGAATTGCACGGAGATATGCTTTTTGCTAAAAGACATTGCAGTCTCTTGCAAATAGAAGCACTTAACAGATTAATTCCTGATACATGTTTTAATGTTCATCAAATGGTTTATTTTGACAGATTTGACAGGGGAATGTTTAACTATTTCTTTAAGACAACCTGTTTCTGATGCACTGTCTGAATGATGTGATGGATCACAGCCATGCTCTAAGTCACATTAAGACAATGCAGCATAAATCAGTCTATGGTTTCCAGTCTACTGGCTACATAGTCCCACATATATAGTACCTAATAAAATGCACCTCAATTCATATGTTTTTCTGTTGTGTATGTATTCATTTTATGTCAGGACTAAGTCTCTGGACCAGTATACCACATACTGGTCTTTTTCCAGTCTCAAGCCCATTTTGTCTCGGTCCCAATATTCTCTTGACCAGTAAGCCTCAAACAATGTAATCTACTTCAATATGAAAATCAAATGTAATGATTATATGTATATATACTAAATGGCTGCATGACCATACATTTTGTTCATTATTCATCTTCAGTAAGAGCTTTATCATGTTCATACTTGTGGATCATTAGCTAATCCCAGGAATACTGGGCACAAAGCAGGAATACACCCTGGATGGGACATTTACAGCATTTGGCAGACACCCTTTTCCACAGTGACTTACATTTAATCTCATTTTTAAACAACTGAGCAATGTTAAGGGCCTTATTCAGGGGCCTAGTAGTGGCAGCATGGTGGACCTGGGATTTGAACTCAACCTTCCATTTGGTAGTCCAACACCTTAAGCACTAGGCTACCACATCCCCATGAGTTTATTACAGAGCATTACACACGTTCATTAACACCTAAGAGCAAATTAGGGTTGCCCATACATCTTCCAGCATGTTTTTGGAAAGTAGATTCAAACCAGAGAACTCAAAGGAACATGCACAGAGGCTCAGTATCCAGATCGAAATAGCCTCTGGTAGCCAGGTAGCTTCTATAGTGGTCCATTAACTCCAACATATCTAAAAAGTGCAAGCTGAAAGATATCTTGTTCCCTGTTTCCATACTCTTGACCATCCTGACTGAGATGGTCATGGCTCCAACTTTTGTATAGTTAAATAGAGGCTTCAGACAGCAGCATGAATCAGAAACTGAACTGATTCTGACTTACTTCATGTACTGTAACAGCTTTAAAGGCAGATTTAATTGCACCTGTTCAACTTTTCTGAGAAATCTGTAATTAAGACACGGTTTATTTAATTACATAAAGCTGTTAATTTAGCAGAGACATCTGATTCAACATCCTGCTCAAGATTTAGATTGTAGACAAACTGGTGTGTGTATCTGAGAGTGTAGGTATGGAGAAGTGCAATGGTTGAGCATTCGCATTGAAGCAGTCATGATAGAATGTAGCTCAGTTAGAAACCCCTCAGCAATGAAAACAGCACAGCAAAACATAATCTCTCTCTCTCTCTCTCTCTCTCTCTCTCTCTCTCTCTCTCTCTCTCTCTCTCTCTCATACACACACACAGGATTAGAGTAAATAGTCTAAAAGCAGTAATTTACTTCTATAGGCCACACAGACAGAACAGCCTTTATTTATTTTTTACCCCTGAACACAGCCACCACTGTCTTGAATATAATGATCAGTGCTATATAGGCAATTATCCGACTTGTTGCATTAAGATTTTTCAGAGCTTTCTGCTGTCATGCCTTGTAAAGGTTAATTGTAAAAGTGGCCTAGAGAAGCACAAATCTTTTTACCATTTAATCCAGTACAACATCAGCAGGTATTTATATATATTTAATATTTCTATTATGTGTGTGTATATATATATATATATATATATATATATTTGAAGTTCCTGAAGTACATTTGAAGACAAAAACAAAACCAGCATCACTATCACTATTCTAGAAATGCAACCTAGAAATAGAGAAGAAAAGATTAAGACGATTAAATTTTATATTCATAATTTATGGGTTGCTGGTAAATTGGCAAAAAATTTGCAGCATGAAATTATCTACAGTATTATTCTATGTTGTAACATTAATTCTTCCTTTACTGAAACTAATGGGCCAAGACAAAACCCTTGTCCCAACAGTGCCCGTCTGCACAAAGCAAGGTTTGGAAAGTTTCAAATTTGGAAGGGAAGAAATTTATTGGCTTGCACAAAGCCCTGACCTCAAGCCACTGATTACCTTTGGGGTAAACTGGATCTCTGACTAAATCTAGTCAGAGTCCAAATCTAGTTTAAAGCCTTCACAGAAGCCTGAAAGTTACTCTAACACAAACACAAAGGTGTGTGATGATTTGGTGTCCAAATACTTTTGGCCATATAGTGTGTTATTTAAGCCTCTCTGGAGAGAGCAACAACAGCGAGTCTCTTCCTGTGATGTCTAACTAGACTAGAACAGCTTGAGGAAGATCTTTCACTACTCCTTCATGCATAACATTTCAGCCTCTGTTCTATTTTTAGATTTGTGTATGTGGATGAGGATACAGTCCTAGAGCAAGAACTAAAAGGGTTCCTGGAACTATGGTCCAAAAACAATAAGCTCTGATTTATTCTGTGGATATGTGACTATGGTTCCTAAAATAATATGGTAGAATATGGGAGAAAAATGATTATGCATTTTCTCTCACTTACCATAAGGAGGCCTTTGTAGGCATAGACAATCCCAAGCCAAATGGTCATATGTGTGTTCTCACAGTGCTCCAGGAAGGGCCGGATAGCTATGTCTCGCCCCTGAGGGTCCGCCTGCAAAGATACAGAAAGGAGAAGGGCGCCACAGTGAGAAGTGCCACCACAAGTGTAATAATACCACATAAGACAACATGATTTCACAGCAAAGCAGCAATCTCACAGTCATGCTGTGTCTCTTTCATAACTTGAAAAGCAATTTATTTAATAATAATATTAAAAAGAGCATTTAGGATCACCATTATTAATATTCGGCAATAAAAAAAACACTCTTCCCTTTCCTTTTCATGAAACTCAAGTATGCATAAAGATGAAGTAATTAATACCTATTATGCCTGTGGTATTCATGGCTACACATGGCGCTCTTTCATTAAGCGCTGTGTTCAGACCTCTCACCTCCCACACCTCTGTCACAGGGGACTGGGAGGACTTTCAATCTCCACAGGCAGCACGGAACACTATAGAAACAGGTCATGTGATTTCCCCAGGGGGATAACGCTTGCTGGTCTCTCCAAAAGGCCATGATAATAAGCCAATTAGCGCTGCAGGATACCAGAGAAGTAAATGTGATAAACAATACAACTTGGTCAGACATCGATTGCATGTATTTACGTACAACAGGCTTGTCTACAGTAGAAAATAGGTCAGTGCTGTATTGTGTAGTGAAGGAATTTTATGAAGTGAGTAACTGGCTTTTCTTGTGTACACACACTCCAAAGGCAAACAGACTCCAACTAACTCCTTGCTGTCCCACTTTAAAAACTTTTCAGTATGCCATGGATGCAGCGCCTCCTCAAAAATGTACTCAGTTGCAGACACACAGTGACAACTTTCAGCTCAAAAGATTCTTTTCAGTTTGGTATGGTGTACAGAGCCCAGCCTTTTATCTGCTCCTTGTCCAAGCAGGTTAAAATAAGGGCCAATAAAAATCAAAAACTGCACAAAGGGTTTTGGAAGTCAGTGCTGCTGCTCACTCATGAAACTCGTGAGAACTGACAGACAACAGAACAGACATAATTCAGAAGAAATCCTTGAGGTCTATACTAAAGAAAATATGCAAAGTACTGTTATACAATGTGCTGTTATACACACCATCGACAAACTCTTTTTAGAGGCAGTTTCAAGTAGAAACTTGCCTCTTTAGCAAGGTGAAAAAAACCCTTTTGCTAGACTATATGGCCAAATGTGTGTGGACATCTGAGCATCACAGCCATATTTGGTTGCTCCCCAAACTTGCCACAAATGTGGAAGCACACAGTTGTTGACTCTAAATAAAGGGCTTACACATGTTTCATCATGACAACACAAAGAGCCCTGACCTCAACCCTAATAAATACCTCTGGAATAAAGTGGAGCACTAACTGCACACCAACTTCTCACTTTATATCGGTGCCCAGTCTCACTAACACTTGTGTGGCTGAGTGGGCACAAATCCCAAAAGGGGTACAAAACCTGTGTTAATAGTGCTGTAATGTGTATCATTTGGAATGATGGTCAGATGTCCACAAACATTTGCCTGTATAGTGTATCTTCGTCTCTACACTCTTAGCACAAACATGTTCTTGGGTTGTTCTTTTAGGTTAAAGTTTCCTCATTGAGTATTTCAAAGAAAGGGTTTTAAGCAAACTTTTTTTTGAAAAGCTAAGAACCATTACCTATACAAGGAACCTTTCAAGAACTATGATTTTTGGAAAAGATGTAAAATGATTTACCTTATACATAATACGCTTACGATCCAGAACACTGAAAATCTATGAACATTTTCTCTACATCAAATTATACAGATATGTGAAATGCATTCATAACAAATCTCTGGAACTTTCATCATTCATCATCAAGCCAGACAAGCCGCGTTGTGTGAGGTTGCCAAGCAACTGCCAATGGGCCGAGTAGCAGTGCTTATTGGACGCTGCTGTCATTTCTCAGTGCATTAGTCCTCTAATGTAATTGTTCATCACAGACTGGAAAGGGCAACTGACAGGGTGTCTGCAGAGACGCAGAGATGGGGGGACATGGCCAACGAAGTGTAGAGTCCCTCAGAGGAAGTAAAAGAACAGAGCGCGTCTCAATGGTCCCTGTTCGGAGAGGAAAGAAGAGACTTATGGAGATATAGTGAGGAAATGGAGTGCTCACTCATTGTCAGCCAAAGGGATGACAGTGGGGGAGAGAAAAAGAGATGGAGAAAGAAAGTCATCAACCCTGTTGACAACAGTTTTCCATCACCTACGAAAGCAATAACAGAGAGAACACAGGAACATGAGAATGTTGACCTGTGCTTTTGACCACTATCTGGCAGCATATCTGATACTAGGATAAAAAAGCTCAGCGTCAATCAAATGAGCGATTATGTACAAATTATGTACAATTTATTCAGCCATGTGAGATGTGAAGTAAGGACAGAAAGTCTGCACAGCAACACCCGAGACAGAAATATCTATGGGTTGTTTCTAAACAACACATCTACAATTATGATCTAATGATTGAATGATTTAGAGTCAGTTTGTAACCCCAAACTAGACTGTTGAAGAAAGTTAAAAACTTGAACTATCCAGTTTTGATGAGCCTGTTCCCGTGATAGCCTCAGATTCCTGTTCTTGATAGGAGTGGAATCTGACATGGTCTTCTGCTGTTGTCTCACATCTCACACAATATTCAATGTCTTCTTGATTCTTTTCTGCTCTCCATGGTAGTAAAGAGGGATTATTTGAATGACTATACCCTTCCTGGCAACTTAAACCAATCTGGTCATTTTTAGCTAATCTCTCATAAACAAGACGGTTTCCCCCACAGAACTATTGCTTGTTCAGTGTTTTTTGTGTGTTTTTCACACCATTCTGTGTAAATTAAAGATTTTCTGAAAACTCCAACCAGCTAAAGCCACAACGAAAGTTACAGTGATCACTTTCTCTTCATTATGATCTTTGTTATAAAGAATCCTTGAAGCTCTTGATCTGCATCTGCATGATATTTGTGCATTGTGCTGCAGCCACACGATTGGCTGATTAGATTCATGAATGTGCAGGTGTATAGCTGTTGTGTGAATGTATAAACACAGAGAAATTTAGTTTTATTGTTTTTTATGTCATAATCCACCAAATGTGACATTTATAAAAGTCCATTCACAATTTTCTCATTATTGCATTATTTGGGATATGTGAAGGAGCCGAGAGCCGGTGTGGCTTCTGTGTTCTCAGTGGAGCACCAAATGAAGTCTAGCTGTTCAAGTCTGAGCAGCTCTCCGATCTGCCTGCCACAGGGAGACAAGTCTCTCTGGATCTTTGTCGTCGTCGCCGTCCTCCTCCTCCTCTTCCTTCACACTGCTACTTATTTCAGGCTCTAAACTCCACTTCAATAGCAGGGACTTCAAAGTGGCAGTGCTGCAGTGCTCGCGGCAGCACCCAGGAGCTGCCAGAACTGATTTATTAGGAGCTAAATGCATCATTAAACTAAGCATCTAACCCTGAACATCACACATGTTTAAATATGCAAATGGGAACGTGTGGTGTGTTATGTTTCGGATTACGCCCTTTGTTACGGAAGCTGAAAAGGGCTTTTTATTGCTGCCATTCTTTAATCTAATGCTTCGTCATAACCCAGGTTTAATCAGAACTCCCATCTGCTCGCTCTCTCTATGAAGCACAGACACAGAAGTCTTTTTACCAGGCTGCTGTCACGTGATGACTAGGAGTATCTTTGCTGGCATAATTACCTTTCCTGCCCTCTTGCACACAAGCAAAGAGAGATAATTGGACTCCTGCATTTGAATTTGTGTGTTAAGTACACACACACACACACACACACACCCACACACACATACACACATATAATCACAAATTGTAATCTATTTATAATTATTTTTGTCATTCTTTTTTTGGTCTCCATCTTATTTTTTTCCACAAACAATATGTCTCTGCTAACATGTCTATACATCTTTGTTGAGTCAAGGACAAGCCATCATTCCTGATACCTCATTAAGATCACTCTACCTTCCCTAGCCCTTTGGTACACAGGACACACACTCCAAATGGTGTGTGATGGAGTGGGATTAGTCTCCATCATTCTCCATCTGCTACCCCACTGATTGCACACATACTGTATATAGGAATACACAAATGTGCGTGCAGACGCTTGTACACATACTGTTGTGGAAACTACACACCACAGCACAATTCCTCAGAGAGACGTTGTCTTAGCAGAACTTAGCAGGTGTGAGAATTTTATATATATATATATATATATATATATATATATATATATATATATATATATATATATATATATATATATATATATATATATAATATTGTTATATTGTCCTAACACTGCAACCCTTTCCATGCTTTATTCCATATATATATATATATATATATATATATACGTATATATATATATATATATATATATACGTATATATATATATATATATATATATATATATATATATATATATATATATATATATATATATATATGGAATAAAGCATGGAAAGGGTTGCAGTGTTAGGACAATAATCAGTGACAAAACAATTAGCTACAGCTAGTTGATTATTTTCCTTTTCTTATACAAGAGCAATATGAAAGGATCTTTTATTTATCATTCATTTATGAATGAATGACACACCATACTTTATATCCATTTATGGTTACGTTTAATGATGCGGAAAATCTAAACATCTAGTTAATTCCTGTTATCACTCACATTATACGAATTATATAGTCATACACTAACCAGACTTTTTTTGCTCTCTTGAAGTTAATAACAAAAAAAAAAAAAACCCAGCTTATCATGTTACATAGAAACCGTATTTACCGGAACATTGTACATAATCACAGCTGCTGTTCCAGAGAATAAATCAACCCCTACATCATGTTTCAGACTAAAATGTAGATCAGCACCCAAGTCTCATGCTAAAATTGTAATACACTGTCTTCAGAGCTATACTAATTTATCCTCCAAATGAATGAGTATTAAAAATGCTTGAATGAATCATAGAGCACAAACATCCAATTGTATTGAATATCTGTGCTAAATATTCCACAGTGTTTTGGACAGCTTTTCTTCATCAGACACATCATATTTTTCTTGTTCCTGCAGGTTACCTGGTCTCTGTTGATTCAGAGGACACATGTAAGCTCTCTTTCTCATCTGCGGAAATTACCTCTGTGTTAACATTAATTGAAAAGGATTCTGTTTGGCAAGCAATGAGCGAGCGTGATATCTTTCGACAGTGTTAATTTGGTTCAAGATACCAAGTGTTCCGGGTCATAATGTTATCAGATCTCATGTTTGCACATAAAGCTGTTATCATTGCCTACGTAAGTCTGTATCACAGTGACACTACAGGCGAGTTGACAATCGTTGTTAAACTGTAGTGTGTAAAAGATGAATGTGGTATTGGAAATATGGATTGAGCATGAAAGTTAAACTGTGTGAAATAAAATGTGTAAAATAATGAGGGATGCTTTAGCTACAGAAATTTATCCTTTCTTTCACTCTGTCTCTCCTTGTCTCTGTCTAATTGTGTCCTTGGAGGCTAGTTACCATGAGGCCAGGGGTGTACAAATGGTTTGTGTTATGCTCAGTTATGGAGAAGGGTTGTTTATTTTGACTGAACTCTTGATCCATTCATAGATATGTCAATATGATGGAAAGAAAATCTACTTACTTTAGAACTTACTTAAATGTAACTGGAAAACTCAAACAGTGATGTAATGAGATGTGTTTGTTGAAATAGTATAAACTGTACAAACCACACATGCACACAGTCTACAGCATCAGCACAACAGTTCACAGTGTCCATGTTAGACAAGCTCTTTTTTCATCCTCTTCCTCGCTGTCAGAGTGTAGCAAGTATAAAACACCTCACTCCTCTGAAGCCATGTTTCCTGTAAGATTGCCAGTCGACAGGTGAGCTCTGATCACCAAGGTCATGTGACTCCCTCTCTCACTAATCTGCAAGGTCACGCTACTCTCTTCCTCGTCCCTACAGCAACCCTCAGGCTGCGATCTCACTGCTGGCTCTGGAGAGAAATTTAACAATGTACATAGAAGTAGATTTAACCACACAGAATATAGAGAACAAGCTACACAGAATATATACGGACAAATATTATTGCTTGGAATATTGTATGCTTTACAAGAACCGACTTCATTTAACAAATTAGTTTCCATAAACAAACCATGCATTTCACCATTTATTAATACAAATATCAAAGTAACATATTTTTTTATTATTTTAAAAAAGTAAACTAAGCCACATTATCATCAACCATATGACCAATATTCATATCATTATAATCAATGGGATTGTTAGATGTTAAGAGGAACTAATACTCTGCTACATAAAGTACAAACTAAAATAATTACATAAATGGTGTTACTTTATTTGTTAGATTTAATAGATGTCTGTTAAATATACAGTCATTAAAGGTGTATTTTGTTAGCACTCAAATTAATATGTAACTTAATTGTTGGGACGTTGGAATCACCAACACCTCATTGCTAACCTCAGAGTTTTCCTGAAATAGCAGGAACAATTGAAGGGACACCAGTGATCCAAGGGAGCTTAACAGACTTACACAATGATCAAAGGCTCAACAAAACAGCCACTAACAAGACATCCAGAGAAACTTTCTTTAAACTGCATAAGTTAGAATTGTTAAAAAAATGCTTTTGTCAAAGTTTGAGAAGATGTTTGATGCCAATTGAGAACTCTTTCCTTAAAGCACTATCCAGTTCCTGGTCCGGTATACTTAGGTTACTGAATTAGGCTAAATGTAAACGACAGACGCTTACAGAATGGACCAGCTTTTGTTTATATCATAAATGGTTCTAGCCTCAGTGACACATGTTGTGGCTCAGTGTGAGAGTGGAGTCATTCCACCTCTACACCACTGATAGGACAGATTCACGCCTTAGGATGTCTGAATTCTTCCATATGCTCTCTCTCTCTCTCTCTCTCTCTCTCTCTCTCTCTTTCTCTCTCTCTATCCACTCTTTCACGCACACTCTCTCTCCCATACCAATGACAGCAATGTCATTATCATACCATAAGTATTTTACACAAAGCCTATCTCTCCCAGTTATTCTGTAATAATCTCATATTATCTATCAATCAAAAGTTAGTAGGTCTGTCAGAAGTCTGTCTGTTACAAACACTTGCCATTCTTCGCAGCTCAGGATTATAGCACAAATCATCTGTTTTGCTCATGTTTAAGACTTTGGAAAGCTGTTCATTTTCTCATAACTTGTATTTAGGGCACAAGAATACAGCATGAGATAGAGAGAGTGTCTGCTCTCAGTGCTGCTCTCCTCTACTGGGCAGCTTTATGAGAGCAGGCAGCATGCCAACAGTCTGTCTGTTTAGCGGCGCGGTGAAACGCTGCTTTACTGCCATGCTGACGCACTGAACGCACTGCAGCTCACAGTGGTACATGCCAGGGACAGAAGGACACAGTCGGAGAAGCCACTATGAATTTGAGACCATGAAAGGTGTGATGTGTAATCAGTATCACAGGGATAAAAATTCCAGTTCTTCATTGGTCTCTTATGGATGTACTGGAATGTTTTCTTGTTCGGCTCTACTTAGTAAAAGCAGAAAAATATCAATTAATTAAAAACAAATAGACATATAATTGAAAATTGAACATTAGAATACATTTGATGTAAGACACATAAAGACACATAGATACGCAATATGCAAATGGAATTATTTTAGTCATTTTTATGATCAATAAGCACAGACTCCTGCTGTGTGTACGTACGTAATAGAGAAAGAAAAACAGAGGTAGAGAGAGAGAGACTGACAAATGACATAATGATTAATACTATGGAACTCTATTCATCTGTTTCCATGGCTACAGAAGAACAGCTCAGTCCTCCCTCTGTTGGAACATTCTGCTTTCTGATGATAACCTGGCTTTTCCTAATTTCACTTATAATCATAAATCATTCAGCAGAGTCAACCGGTGAAATAATCTCTCAATTGTCCTTGGTGTGTGCAATATTGGATATGACTCGATTTCCCCCATTTGTATCAGACCCATTCTGCTCTCATCCATGTCCAGGTCAGGGTTGTGCACGTCTGTGAGGTTGTATATGTGCGTATGGGGTGATGTGGTAAATCAGTGCCTGGCTGGAGGACTGGAGGGAAAGCTGCAGGCTGGGCCTGTCTGTGTGCTGGCAGCGTGTCAGGGGTGCAGGGCAGAGGAGAAGAGGGGATGGAGGAGGAATGAGAGAGGAGGGGGAATGTGAAGCCATGCGGCTGCCAGGCTGACAGTCTTGCTGTCAGATGGTCAGAGCTGGTTTGTTATTGGAGCTCAGCTGCACAGTCTGGAAACAGAGAGACTTAAACAGACCTGCTTACCAACAGGGGGTGCCAGAGAGGTGACACAGCTTGTGCTGGAAGACAATTTTCATTTTAAATTAACCTTGATTATCGCACATACAAATGCATAATAACTGGTTTTGTGTGTGGCTTGTTTTTGTTGTTGTTTTTGCTTTTAACGTCCATTTCAAGGGTTTAGTCACTTGGCCTTATCCAATTTGTTTCATCAGCATGTATCACTGTTTTTAAATGAATCCCTTAAATCTAAATGAATGACTTCCACCTGCTTTGTCAAATAACACTGATACCATTGTTACCATCTGTGAGACAAGACCAGAGTTGCCAGGTCTGTGATTATTAGTTGGAACGGGAATACATTTGCTTGTGTTTCTTTTCCTTTCGGGGTTGGATGTCTTATACAGTATATGGTAAAATGAATTTTTGCCACATAGATCTGCAATGGACTGAACACACAACCTTCAGATCAGAAGCTCCATGCCTTAACCAGTGAGCTACCACTGCCTTTGCTAATTGTCTCATAACATCAGAATGAGGAAAAATTGTGATCTCAGTATCTTTGGTTTGGGTATTTTCGAATCTGCTAATCTCCTGGTATTTTCACATACAACCAGTTAGTCCTCCAGAAGGAAACACCTTGTGGATGAGACAGATCAGAGGAGAAGACCACATCAGGTTCTACTCCTGACAGCCAGGAACAAGGATCTGATTTTACAATGGGAACAGTCTCACTGAACCCGAAGAGTTAAACATTGGAAAAAAACACTTGAAAACACAACACTGGATCTGCTACTGAAGAACTTGTTTCTGAACAATGGCCATTTTTTTCCATGCACTTACTGTTTCTGCTACAGTACTCTTCGAGTGCTTAGTTCATCCAAACTGTAGTTCACTAGTTAATGACCCTACATTAGAAGTGTTTGTAATGCCCAAATATTTGAAGTGTTTAACTATTTTTTTAACCATAAAATTTAAAGTCACAACATTTCACTTACTAGCACAAAAGTTTAAGTGTCACTCTACCACTGAGTACACCATTCATCACTGTGTCACAGACCTGTGCAGTTTAGATCACATAACAGATACATCATGTGCATTATATACTGGACAGCAGGTAACATTAAATCTAAAACCTCATTTCCCGAATAACTTGCTATCATGTGAATTATCAGACTAGGTGTCTTTTTCTGACACTCCAATTTATTACCTTATCTCAAGTCCTGTGGCAGTAACAGAGCACCTGCAACCCATCACATTGATCCAGTCCCACAATTTAAGCCACGGCACTGCCTCTTATTTTGGCCAAACAACACAATTCATTTTCAGCAAAACACAGGCTTTATGAACGTAATGAAGAGCTGCAGCATGAGTGTCTGCCTCAGGAAGCTTTTCTCCGGTGTTGTGCACTCATATATAATGGAAAGTTCATACACTAATATAGAATTCTATTCAAATAATAACTCTGAAATATTCATTTTGTCTTAGATGTAATAAACGTAGCCAAGCATGATGATAAGAGAATATCAATTTCTCAATCTATATCTGGAATATTGATCGGAAGATCATGAGATCAAATCCCAGGTCCACCAAGCTACCACTGCTGGGCCCTTGAGCAAGGCCCTTAACGCTCAGTTGTATAAATTGTAAAAGTTATTAAATAATGTAAATATAACTTATAAATTATATGAATAGAAGATTAAGCATTTTTTTATTTCATTGCTTAGTAATAAACTTCAGAATCACATAACCAGACTTAGAAATCCACCTACAAACATCTATGTAATATATCAACAGGAAAACAATCAAGAAATCAATGACTTATGATCTGCCTTCCAGGAAGACCAAAGTTGGGACAGAAAGCAAGACAAGAAGGCAAAGAGTAAGCCTGTCAGATTTAGGGGAGGAGAACGTAATGATTCTCTCAAAGCCTTATCTACATGCCCCTGGCTGATAGGACAGTTAGAGCAGGCTGAGATATTATACAAGTGAATGAGAGCAATATGACTGAGTTTGCACTCACACAGGAGTTCACACGTCTACATTCTCTTATTTCAACTTCTAGCACACTGATGTAATCATCTCAACTTTACAATAAATTCATCTCTACCTAATTCTATCCCAAATTTATTATGAAATTGGGACAAGAATTAAGAAGAAATCAGTTTCAGCTCAGTATGACCCTCTGTGTTGAGACACTATGGCGTTCCTTTCCACCAGTTTCTCCACTTTACTACAACGTCACCAGTCAGTACATTAGCTCCAGTTCTCAGAGAAAGAGACAGAAAACCTTTAAAAGATTACTGATCTTTCTATCCAGTGATCTTTGTGTCCTCTCATCAGGCTCCGCATTTTTTCAAAAACTAAAAATATGTGATTGTTTAATTAATTAAAAATCTCAAATCAGCCTAATTGCTAGAAAAGGTAGTTTAAACCACATCTGTAATACCCATAATTAAAGAAACTGTGAAACGCAGAACTCCGGCTGTTTCACACTTCTCTTTGCATTTATTAAATTAGCTCTGTTCACAGGTGGACCTGTGCTGCTCCGCTCTAACCCTAACGCCACACTACTAAGTGACTGGTTTGTTTGTAGTTTGTCTCATGTGTCTGATGTGACCGCTGCTGTTGTCTCTTGTAAGCATGCAACCTCAACCCCAGGGACTTGTTTTCATGGTTCAGATTAGAAACATTGGTAGCAATATAAAGGTTATTAAAGTTAACTAGTTGGATGTAAATTAAATAAAAGCACTAGTTGAGTGATGTTTGATTCAAACGTTAAATGCCAGCTTTATATGATTTTACATGTCTCCATACACATTTACTGAGAGGCATTTTATGAAATGAAATTCATGAAGATTTATGAAACCTTTTCATCTATTTATGCCTAAGTTGTGGGTAGACAAGTGAAGAAACTTCAGACCAGACACACCATAGGGTTGATCAAGGGAATCATTCAAGCCAATTGTGTAAATGTCTTACCTTACTATTTCATAGTTTATACAGACCTAGGTAAATTTCAAATGTCAATTGTTGCTGTACCTAAAGCTCACCTCTGTCACTTACAGTACGTACACTGAAAATGATTGGTCACTTTGCCTCTTGTTAGTATGAATGCAGGGTTAAAGGCAACACACACACAGCACAGGTAGTTATAACAGATGGTACAGGTTCGGTTTCAGTGCAATTTAAATTCACCTCTCAAACAAAAGTCTTTAAAGATTTCCAAGCATTCTTGTAAGAAACAATACTTCTAAAGACGTCTTTGCATTTTTTACCAGTATACTTTAGGCAGCGTGTATTTAATATGAAACATCTTCTCAAATGCTTATGATTGTGATTAATTCTCTTTACACTGTTCTGTGTTGTTGTGGTGATTATAGTGCATTAATTGGTGGTGGCTTCAGAGAGCCTTTGAAGCCCTTTGATGTGACCTGAGTCTGGAGCTGTAGAGCTGAACAAGAGGGTGCCGACCTTTCTGATGTGTGTGTCCAGTAAACACACATCATATCTCACACACACACACACACACACAAAATTAAAAGCACAAGAAAGTGTTACAAAAGAAAAAGACGTGCCTCATATCGCACACTAATTTTTGCTACAGTTGGTAATTTAGCGTCACTCTCACCAAGAAATGTGTGACTAATTATTTAGCGAATAACTAGCCAAATATTATTAGCTAGCTGTTGCACCATTCGAAAGTAAAGGTGAGTGGACAGTAAAGATTTGTAGCTTGAAATATAGTAAAAGTAAAGTCTTACAGGAAAGACAAACTCAAATACAGAAAAAAATACATTAAGTACAGTAGCAAAGTAATTAGACTTGATTACTTCCCACCACTTCATCATCCACAGTCACCGTCCTCCATCTATGCACCGCACAATCCCTCAAACTCTAATGGTTTATATTAGCGATAGATTGGAGCTGTTTCTCTCCATTTGGTATACACTAAACAGACAAATCAGGATGTAATGGCATCATTAGAAGCGCTCCTGCACCTACTATGTTAAAGTAAAATCTGCTCCAGTGACTAATGAGTAAAATACACCAGGATTGGGGTCACTCTGGAAGGCGCTAGCATAAACATGACCTCAAACATTACCTCAAAGCATTTCCAAAGTGCTCAATCCGCAAAAGCTGATTCATACACGCAGCAGGCTGTGTGCTCCGATGACACATTTAAAGGCATAACACAAATGCTTGCAAGTATGTGCAGATATGCTTACACTCACACACACACACACTCACACACACACACAAACACACACACACACACAAACACAGAGGAATGTTCTTGGCCCAGCCCCTTTAAGCAGTGAGTGGTGGCATGTGGGTTAATGAGTGTGCAGATGGTGGACAGGAGGGGGAGATGCTCCTGGGGTGTGCTTTTAAAACAATACTCATCTGAGACACCTTTTCTGTCCATTTCATCCCTCAATCCCTCACCTCTCTTTACCACTCAAACATTCATTCCATACGTTTAGCGCCTGCTGTCTTCATCCTGAACTTCCCCATCCTGCCAGAACTCCCACAGAGCACACTTGCTGCACTTCACTAGGGGTGTGTGAGTATGTGTAAGCGCACACACACCTAATGTGAGCAATACCACCCTGTTTACTTGATTTCACAGCTTTCCTAACAAGAGATGCTGCACAGGGATCGCACATGCATTGTTATTACTTCTCCACTCAGCATCCAGGCCCAGTCTACCTGGGAAGTGCTGCAGGGTTAAACATGTTTAGCGGGACCCTGCTGTGTAGCTCACACAGGCATGAAATCTCAATCTAAGCACCTTGTAGAGCACAGCAGAGCCGACCGGGCTAGTCCAGGACGGAGAGGCAGGCAGCAGAGCCTTGATTAGAGACATGAGCGTGGTGACCTGAGTGCACAGGGAGAGCGGGGCTTGTATCCTGCCTCTCATGACCTGCTGGGCTCAGTGACTGATGTACGGTTTAGTAATATCATATGCTTTACAGCTCAGTACACACCATAGCCTTCCTCCAGTGCTTGCATAAGGATCGATCCTCAGGCCATTCACCTTGCTTCGGCTGTCTTTCTTAGTTTCTTTATCTCCCTCCCTCCCACCCTCTCTTCTTGATCTCTGCTTCCGGAAAAGAGATGATGGAGGCCATATTGGAGGTAGATAAGAGGAGTCAGAGATCATTTATGAAAAGAGCAGACACACTTTACCAGAGTCAGATGTCCATCTGCGTTCTGCATTAAAGCATTAGTGAAAGCGGGATTGTCCAGCTCTGCTTTGTCTGAGTATGTTTAAAGGAAAAGTATGCTTAAATATAGGAACTTGTGCCCGTTTGTGTGTTTGGGGTGCTCATTTTCAGCATTGAGTTTAAAATATTTAAAGTTACAAAAAGCTCCATAAGTATTATCTTTAATGACTATCTTTAATGACTGTCAGATAAGTTGATTTCCATCTCACCAGCAGAATAGAGCAGCGGTGTACTAGTAAAAATGGTTAAAGCTCAGTATCGAATTGGCCAGTTGAACTTAATGCTTGTAAATAAACCTTAGAAATATACAAATCAGTGGTGTTATTTGTGTGTTGCTAGATCAAATTGAAGAACAGAATTCTCAGCATTTTAGTTACACGATCTCATCAAAATGAATTCATTCAACACACAGGTGAGCAAAAGTATTCAGTCCTGATCTGTAATAAAGTTATAAGCCTACACTTATTATTACTATAAATATAACATTTAATGTCTTTAACACCAGTAGAACAGAATTTATTTGCTATCTGCATCCATGACAAACTTTTATAAGTAACTAAAATTCAGCTGGTGCACCTGGTGCTATTATTGTATTTGTTTGTCCATAATTTTGAACAAGTTTGTTCCGTTTCTGTTTGTCAGCCACACAGAGCTATTCACTAACACTTCAGACTGCTAACTAAAAGAAGAAAAATCTCCAAGGATGAAAAGCTTTGCTTTGAGTACACATGCTGAGATTATAATAGCAGGAAGGACGAGTGAGGTGAACACACACACATACACACACACACTCACACACGTATGTAAAAACTCAGATGTCACTGGATTAAAATAACAAAAATCTACATAAAAAATTCTAAAAATACAAATCTGAAAAATAATATATGTTTTAAGGTTCAGAATACTGACCTAAATAGTAAAATGTCCCAGGGGCAAGTTGTACCCATGAAAAAAAAATGTCCTCAGATACCCAAAGCCTGGGGCCTGTCTTTAGAGAGTTTTCCATCCCCACAGCAAACTTAATCAGAGCTAGAAGGGCTTAGTACTGGGGAGCTCACAAATCATGCCGACACTCCACCATGCTTCATCCATCATACAGACGGGAACCCAGATACACTGCTCAACACTGTTCCCCACCTCTAAACACCCCCCCTAAAACAAACCTTTTTTTTAATTTACAATCATATGATGAATGAGTGAATAAATAAACCCTTCCCAGTGGCAAGGTAGTGAGTGACTGAAGGCCATACTAAGTGAGAAAGCACTTTTTCATAAAAGCTTCCATGAGTCAGACACATTTATCCACAGCACTCTGATGGACCGGATGCTGGCCTCAGCTTTGTGTCACCAGCTGTCTGCATCCAGGTAGACTGAAGTGTCTGCTGATGTGTTTTAGTCAAAATGATCTAATAAACTAAAAACATGGTCTTACATAAAGACCTAAAATAATCCCTATTTATGTCACATTTATATTCAATATGAAATAATATTCAGGTCATTTTGAACGTAAACTAACAAGATTAAATAAAATGGATAAAATGTCAATATTTCAGGCGTTTTTTTTTGTTTGTTTGTTTGTTTGTTTGTTTGCTTCAGTTGTCCTCAAATGGTCATCTCAGATCGTGTTTTCCAAACTCAACTTTACATTTAATTACTAATTTTAAGAGCAATGTGGCTTGAAAAAAAAATCCATCCATTTATATTGTGAAGCACTTATCCTACTCAAGGTCACAGAGAACCTGGAGCCTTTCCCAGGGGACTCGGCACAAGGCAGGGGACACCCTGGATGGGATGCTATTTCACGTAGATGCTTGGACACACGGGTATTTAAGTAGATGAGGTACGTCCATCTGTGTTGCTCTTACGCACTCAGACATTCTGCTGTCCTTTTGTCCTTTTGTGATGGCATCTGAATGTCACCACCAGGCTGAAGCAGCAGGGCAACATAACACACTGCATATTGCTGTCTTTGCTGTCTGTCTACCACTCACTAATAAATAGCAGGGTGTTTGTGTGTACAGAGAAGTACTGATCCTATTTGTACACACACACACACACACACACACACACACACACACACACAGAAAGTACATGTTCAATCATACAGTGTCCGTGTGGTCCTTCTATTTCTCCATATCCTTCCCTTCCCCTGTAAAAAATGTAAAATTACTGAGCAGCCTTATGCCTGTCTAATAAATTCCTCCATTAACACCTTCAAGCCACATGAAGACCCTCATATGACCCGTATTCTCCCAGTGTCATGGCTTCCCTAATGATCACACCTGTTAGATCTGTTAGTTCTCTTTGCTTCTACAACTGCACACACACACACACACACACACACACACACACACACACACACACACGCACACACACGCACACATACACAGGCATTCTGAAAATTAATAGATTTGTAGAGAAGTGTAGAGATGTAGTGAACATGTCTGCAAGAGAGACACACAGATTTTTGCCTGTTGTCACAATCCAATGTTCAGACCTGATCATCAGCCATTTGACATCCTGACTTAATCACTGGTGAGAGGGTCGGTCACAGAAAAAAGATATATATTATGTATTTGCCAAAAGAAGCTACAAAAGCAAGTGCATTATAATCATTTCTACAGCTTAAATTCTTGACACCAATGGGTGGTTCGTTCCTATTCGTTCCTATGAGCTTATCACTCCATCATAAAGCACTCTTAACTAAACTAATGTTTCAGGCTGTGCTGTTTCTCTTACGTCTTTGTTTTCACACAGCATGTGTTTGAACGTGAAAGCTGAAAGGAAGCTCACTGAAGAGTTATCAGCAGTACCAATACATTTTATAGTGGATGCACAGAAAGTTCAGGCATTTCTATGTCTATTATGTTGGGCTGATAAATTTTGTGTTGGAAAAGTAGCACAAAAAAAGGCATATTTTTAGGTATATTACATTAGATTTAAATATATATATATATATATATATATATATATATATATATATATATATATATATATATATATATTATATATCAAAATGCATTAGGAAAATCTGCATATATTTATGTATATTGATAACATTTTTGTGTAGTATATAATACTATATTTTGTTACAGAAATACTTTTCAACGTTCTGTGTGTTTGGTGATAAAATGAAGCCTATTCAGTCTAAAATGGGTTGTTTAGAAAGTACAAAATATGCAACAATATTCACAGCACACACTGTAGTATTGTCCCTTTGTACTAAAATGTCTATGATGAGCCATCCTGCTTTCCAGCCTGTTCTGAGTGTTAGTCATCAGTGAGTTCCAGCTGTGTCCCTTCCTCTTCCTCTGAAGGAGAGTGGTGTCAGTCTAAGCATCGGACGGGGATGCACAATAACCTCAGCTAACTCCAGGAACCTTAGACACTACTTTTTCATTTGGAACAGCTTTAATTGGTAAATCACATGGGCCTACTGCCCAATCAGTGGTTGCCTAGCAACAGTCAGAAGACATTAAATGGAATCTTGGGTCCGCATGAGTTGACAACCGGCGAGAGAAAGAAAAAGAGGGTGTAAGGGAATAAGGTAGCTGTTAGTCCCATCAGCACGAGACAGTTAGGCTATGTTACTGAAATAAAGCTGGATGTCTGTTTATCTGGGCTTTTTATTTATTGGTACATTTCCTGTAAACGACTAAAGTCTTTCTGGTGATGCTATCATCTAGTCCAGGTAATTATGATAGGAACTGTCCTGATAAAAATGTCTGAAAGAGAGAAGCATTAGGTCATGAAGAATGGGGTCAGGTCCTACCAATTGTCCTGTAGTTCCCATCTAGTGATCAGAGGAAGCAGGTAATTGCACCTCTGCATTCATCTGCTTCTTTAAATATGCACCATGCAGCTGCTTATCATGGCTGATTTTTGTCCTGGGGTGCATTTCTTCTTTATTGTGGTGCTGAGCAGCTTAATGAGCCTTCCTGTGGTTTTGGATCAAATTAACTTGGAGCTTTTTATTAAATGTCTTAATATCCTTAATATCATGCATTGCAGGGTATTTCGTGTGCTGGCTTCCCGTAAGCAGTCTAGTTCTTGTGATGGTTTATAGCAAACCATTTAATGTTTATGCTCATATGAATCCCAGTGCAGGTTGATCTTTTTTCCCCCCAACCTTTTAGCAATGTTTGCAGAAAATAGTACTAATGATGACACTTATGTTTTATTATGTTGTTTTAGATTAATAGCGAGATGGTGGGTTTGGGCTGGTGTAAAAACAAATTAAGGTGGATTTTACATAATTCTACATAGTAAATGTTGCCCACCTGGTGTGATTAAAACCAAGTTTCTATAAAAATCCACTGAAGTAAATTGTATTTGTATACAAAAGATTTGGAATCCTAATGAGCTCTCCAGTGGTGACAGTGGCAAAGAAATGGGTCTTTGAGGGAAAATAATGAAGAAACTTTGAAAGGAAAGAAAGGAACCATCTGCTTTAGCCGTCTACAACATTTTCTTGGGGCCACCTACTAAGGAGTGTGTCAGCAACGTGGGGATAAAAACAGACCCAAATGCAGGATAGCGTAAAAATAAGCTGAAACACAAAACAGGACACCAACAAGACAAGACGTAACAAAAGATGACAAGGATTCCACGCTGCCATAGGCAATGCTTATATACACATGACAATTAAACACATGAGGAACAGGTGTGCAGAGACAGGGAGGAGGAGGACGAGGAAACAAGGGTGGGACAGACACGTGAACACAGAACATAAACAAAAGCACGTGGCCAAAGTCCGGGCTGGATCCTGACAGAGTGATGTAAAGGGTGCAGCTACAGTTAAAGTTACCAAGCTGTACTTTTTTGTAATTTTAGTATGTATATATATTTTTACTAGTCAAAGACACCTACCCACACACACAGGTAAAAGATACATAAGAAATACACAACATCAGCAGCGGCCTTGATGGTTTGACCCTGTTGACATGAAAAAGTACAGTGTGTTGCCTATATTTCAGGGAGTGTAGAAAGTGTCTGTAGCAATTCACAAATCCTGAGATTTCCTGGAGATCTTGGACTCGGTGTTGTTGGCCATTGTGTACCAGACTGAGACTGGTATTGTCATGGGTACAGTCTTTTGTTATATGTCATATGTGTTGATGATGTGATCTGAAGTATTTTGAAATGTCATCACTACATTGAGAAGTCTGAAAAACATGTTTCAGAGGCCACCATTAACATCTGAAACACTGAGGAGGCATTGATCAGGCCATCTGGCATCAAATATGTATAATGCTCAGATATGGCACTGGAGGCAGTTTTCCACTCATCTCCCTTTTGTATTCTGACAAGATTATGAGCCCTTCTCAAAGTACTTAAAACTTACTTAGTCCTTAGCTCTGTTGTGCCTCTTGTAGCTCTGTGCTTTATATAGCACCAGGGTCCTGGAGGAACGTTGTTTTATACTAGACAGACAGTAAAACTGACACAGCATGTAGTTAGATACTGATTAAAATGTATATGTTTATAAGAGAGGAAAGACTGCTTAGTGTGTGTGTGTGTGTGTGTGTGTGTGTGTGTGTGTGTATAGTGGGGTTGGGGGCATTTTTTTATTACCTTGGTGCCAAATGTGGCAGTTTTGACAGTCCCCCAAAAAGAAACCTGCATTTTTACAAAAAGAAAGAAAATCTGTGGTTTTAGACAGCAGTGGCATGTTCATGTCTATGAAGATAAATCAGCTATAAACTTTTTTTTTTAGGTTCCAAAATCCATCTCTGAATGTCTCCACCTTGTTTAACACGGGGAGAGAATAAAATTCAAAAATCAAAAAAGTAACAGTCTATGTGTGACTGCTAAATATGCATTGACTCCGGAGTGTGACACACACACACATGATGTGCTTATTCACATACTACAGACTCAGGATGTGTCAAGTCAAACAGAAGAAACATTACAAGGTTTGACAGGTTTTACATTTCTAAATTTTTTTGACCATCTCTTTGGAGTATGTGTGTGTATAATGGCTGTCATGCTGTGTAACTAGAACATTCAGAGTCCTCCTGGCAAACTGCACTCACAATCTGACCACACTCCAAAATTTAGCCCGTATATGGCATCTTCAGCAGCTGATAATAAGGGCATACATGTTCAGACCAATTATTTCCTGTATTAAATATCCATCTTTGAAAGTGCATTAGCACATCAAAAGTAGTGGTGGCTCAGGACCAGCCTGCCTGCTGAGAGAGAGAGGAGAGAGAGGAAGAAGAATCGGGGAGAGAGAGATTATAGCAGGAGAGGGACTTGTTTGTACAAAGAAACTCTAAGTGAGTTTGTGTGTGTGTGTGTGTTTGTGTGTGTGAGAGAGAGAGAGAGAGAGAGAGAGAGAGAGAGAGAGAGAGAGAGAGAGAGAGAGAAAATGGGTGTTCTGTGATGTGAACACTCCACAGTTTTGACAGACAGCAGCATACTCACTTTCAGGTAAAGATGGAGTTATAATTGATGAAAGGAGATGCATAACATATGGATGTCTCAGTGTGTGTGTCCGCTCAGTTTTCCTGAAATCCCTCCAAAGTGTCAACATCATTTATGGTGTCAGGTTTCCCTATGAGTATTTAAGAGCTTATGGGAAATGTGTGTAGCTGTATAACTCACTTAATTGTATTCCATATCCTCTGTGAGTGCATGCTTGAATATGAATGTGGACAAGGAGAATATACTCTGCATGAGGAATCAAAAGTCTGCTGTCTTCTTGCCTTTTCTTTAAATAAAATATATAAAGATCCAATTTATTTTTGTTTTCAACAATGCCTTATAGGAGTCTGTAAAAAAGCAACATGGTCTTACATTTACAAAGTTATAAGAATTCACATGGAATAAGGTATACAGTATGTAAAAATGTGCAGGTTAATCTCACAACCTGACGATTGAATAACAGCACAAGATCGGCCTTATTTCCTTGTATTTACATCTCAATGTGTTAAGTAACATAAAACCTAGAATATTCTGTGTCAGGCCACCAAGTTTGAAGACAAGCAAAAGTATAGGAACAAATAAATAATTCTTAAATATTTGTTTTTTCCTGCTCATTCTGCAGGAGCTGAAATTTTTTAAGGTAAACTGGTTAAGGTCAGGTGATTGCCTTGGCCAGTCTGAAACCTTTCACTTTTCCCCAGATAAACTCCTTTGTTGTGGAAATACAGTGTCCGTGTGGTCCTTTGGAAATCTGTTTTGGATTATTGTCTTGCTGCATATTGAAGAAATTGTTCCTGATGCATTTCTCTGTATATTAGCAGCCTGTCGCCGTTAACTTCTTAATTCATTCTGCTGTTACCATCATCAATAAAGATTAGTGAACCTGTTCCAGAAGCAGCCATGCAAGCCCAAGCCTGGACACTTAACCAGCATGTTTCACAAGTAAACTCGTATGTTTTGGTTCATGAGCACAACCATTCTTCTTCAACACTTTGGACTTTCACTACGCCTCTAGACGTTAATCTCAGTTCCAGACGTTTTGTGGCTCTTCTCTGTATTTTTTTGTGAACTCTATTCTGGTCATTTGATTGCTGATGAGTGGTTTGGACCTTGTGGTTTTCTTTGAATGATGGATTGTGAGACCTTCGGCCCAGCCCTGTGGAACTTGTTGATGCCACTGACTTATTTTTGGGCTTTTCTTCACACTTCTCACAACGTTTCTGTCATCAGCTGTTGTTCTTTTCCTTGGCCGAGCTGTTTGCTGTCTGTTGCTCAGTACACCAGTGGTTTCTTGCTTTTTCAAGACATTAGAAAATGTTGTAATGGATATGCCAAATGTTTGTGCAATGTCTCTGATTGATTCTCCTTCTTTTCTCAGCTTAAAAACGACTGTCTTTTCTCCCATAGATAGCTCTTTGATCGTCATGCTGTCATTGTTTTTAACAAAAAATTCAGCCTTCACAGGTGAAACTGAAGACTAAAGCCAAGAGTAGATGTTCAGAGCTATTTATTCTTTAAACAGTTAATCTAAATGGACCCACATGTGTAACAGCAAACACCTGTCAGTCACATTTTCTTATATTTTCTGTAAAATTGGGTGGCATGATGTCCTATGTTCTGTCATTTAATAAATTATATGTAAAAATCAGCAATTAAAGCTGAAATTCCGAGCTCTCTTCTCTTCATATTCATCTTTTAATCATACACCTAAATGTTTTCAGTCTAGAGCAATAAAAAAATAATAAAAGAATTGGTCTTGCTGTTCCAATAGGAAGGAAGCTTCAAAGTAAACTAGATTGGCTTATTTAGCAAAAATCTATGCGCCATTTCCATTTGTGCTCTGTGACATCAAACATGCACACACACAATGGCTCTACACAATAGTAATGCAAAAAAGAGGCTTTAAGCAATTGGAGAAGTGTTTAAAACATTGCCACAATACAAAAGGCAGATAAGTGGAAAACTGACTTCAGAGCTATATCTGAGAATTATGAGTACTTGGTAATGCCATGTGACCTGGTCAGTGCCTCCTCAGAGTTTCAGGCATCTGTTTATCCTCAAAAGCAATGTTATATACAGTATATACTCAACATCATCAGAAAAACACATCAGCCACATGAGTTTTCTTAGATTCATAACACAGGTACTGCAAATCACAGACAATAGAAACTCAGCCGTTCCAAACGTAAAGGTGGCTTCATTGTGCAAAGTATAAGTTTGTAATCCAGTTTAATCCAGTGAAAATACTTAAATGCATTTTTTCACATGATATTATATCTTAGATTTTATTCACAACAGAGAGAAAATAAAGTTTTGAAAAGTCTGGCTCATGCTTCTGTTTAATGTGTCTGCCTTTAATCGAGTGTGTTGACATCATAAGCATATTTATGTTCACTGTTCTTTAACATAAAAATCAAACTGAAAAAAGTAAAAGTGCATGTATCATTTCTTTCACTTTGGCAAAGGGAGTTTTCTCTTTAAAAAATCTACACTAGTTAGTGTTTAGGCTTGTTGCCAGCTGGCATTTTAAACATTAACTCCATTTCCTTTCATTGTATGATGATTGCTTCCTTGGGACAATCACATTCAGCAGATGTATATTTTATGTGATAGTCTTTAGTTAAAGACTGCGATTTTGAAATGTTTTCCAAAATCCTGTCACTGTTTGCTGCAATTAATTATAGATAATTATAGTCAAAAGGGAAAAGTTTAGGATCCCAAAAATTTTGAATCTTGAATAATATAAAAATGCCTTATTGTTTTTGTACTGTATGTGTCAAGAGGCACCTTGTTGTGAGGTATCTGTAAAAAGGCATGCTGTTTTCTTTCTTTTCCTTTTTTGGTCTGCAGATCAAGAATGGTGCTGCTGGTTTATGGGTGTCAGAAACCATGGCCATCGCCATAGCAACAGATCCCTGCAATACCATGTGTTTCTGCACTGCAGCGCCAGCACTGGAAAAAGAGCGAGCATGGTGAGTGTCACCCGAGGACCCTGTGGAATTCTAATCAGCTCTTTGTCCTTCAAACGCAATCACACACAAAGAGACACAGAATGTCTGGATGTATAGGTGTCCTCTATTATAGCAGACTTGACATTACACAGTCTATCTCTCTTCCTCATAGGCAAAGAATATCGACATGTAGATCTATGCAGCACTCAAGATAAATCTTTCATATGATCTGTACATTATGCTACCTTACCAGGGTAGATCCATATAAAAAAAATCTCACTAGCTTTTTCTCCCCGTACCTTGAACCAGTAGTGTGATAGCTTTCTGCACCAAAGATGGCCCAGTTTATCCACGTTGCCTGGATCTAGATCAGCACAGCCCAACTTTAGTCTGGAAGTTACTTAAAAGCTCTTAGCTGAGCAGTGATGGAAAACTGGGAAAAATTCAGCTGTTCAATGCAAAGTAAATCTAACATTACTATAATGTGTTTCTACCTGCCTTTGCCAAGAATACTATTGGACTCCTTAGTCAGTATTATTTTGGTACCAAAATAAAATGCTATTACACATTAAAATACATTTGAGACATAAAAAACTATGGGAGTGCGTTTACACATGGGACAGAATCACCTGAAATGGTTAATATAGAACCACATACCTCCATCCTCAAGGGAGATCCTGAGCCTCTTGATGACACGGTTCAGTAGTACCAAATGTTGAAGTCAGACACAATGGCCAGACACAATGTTTTCTTTTAGTGCAAACAAACTACGAGTATGAGTTGTATGTATGTGTTGTTTCAAGCCACACAAACATGATACACAATAAGACCTGACTCAATAGGCATACTGTACATGCAATATGTCTACAAAGAAGTGCTTACTGTATATGACTGCTCTGTTTTAAAGTCCTCTGGCCTCTACAGTAAATATTCAGTAAAGAGTGTAATAAATATAAAGCTTCAGAGGTGGGGAAGAAGGAAGAGAAGGCACTAAGTACTCCTGAATGATGGTGGAGTTAATGGGCCTTTTCCTAGTACCAATCAGTCAGAGCTAATCTCCTTGCCTGGACTTCTTTAGGCAGGGGAGAGTCATGATTCCATTGCTCTGACATCTGACAGCACAGTGATGCTCGTCCATCCTGCTTCAAGGGAGAAGGAACCATAGGCCTCTGGGCCTTAGGGAAAGGACTGGGTTGTAACAGTAACAAACCCAGAGAGAAAAAGAGAGAAGAAGGTAGACCAAAAAACAAAAAATGACTCTATTTACTAATATAAGTAAATATAGAATGAAAACTATTCCTATTTTGTAACCATGATTACATTGTTGTTCATTATTATCAGTTCATTCTTAATTAGTAGAGATAATGTCCAAAGTATGAGAATTAATACTTCCAGCTGTTTAGTGTTTGTTTTCACAGCAGAATCTGAAGGCTAAAATCAAGAACAGATATATAGAGCTATTTATTCTTTAAACAATCAATCTATTGGGACTCATCCGGATAACAAGAAACACCTGTCAGTCACATGCTTCAATATTTTTAATCACCTAAAAATTGGCTGGTCTGATATATCTTTATACTCCTCATGATAAACATGTCGACAACACACCAGATGCATGACCCACATAAACATGCCTTTACACACTATTCCCCTATGAACACATAGTATAGCCACTAACCATGATTAAGACAAGACAGGAGTGATCATGCTTAAATGCATCTAATCATTGGAAATCTTGCCTTGCACATGTTTACAGCAAGCAGAAACTTAATTTTATTTCCTACGTCATCCCTGACACCGCCGTATGAGAGCGGATCATCCAAGATTCTTTTCCAATGACTTGTGCCAATGCACCAAGGGAGAGAGGGAGGGTCTGGATGGTTCATTTCCCAGACCAAAAATAAAATAAGCCACCTGAAGTCTGATTTCTTTAGCTAAACACAGTTATGCATCTGGTTGATTAAGAAAGAGAAAAGGAGTGACAGCAATTCAGTGAATACACTACAAACGCAAAAACCAACCTCCAAGCTGTACATTTCCACTGTCCTCTTTAGGGGATCCACAATCTGCCAGCATATGAGAATGCACAGATCAATTAGGAGCATTCCACCTACAATGATCAGCAGCTTCTGGTCCTTGATAATCTGGAGGAAAAGAGAAAACAAAAAAGAGATGGGCACATGTGAATGTGAGAAATGAAAGAAAATGGTTGACACTCCGACAATTCAAAAGGGAGTACACTGAACTTTCGGACGATGAAAGCACCGTCTCATCTTTTATTTTTATTTAACAGCATTTGACCCGGACAGAATCAAAGGAAAGGTCATGGAGAGTAGAGACTGGGTGCACTTTAAAGGTATCGCAATGGAGTAATGCAATGATTCCTTTCAGGTGCCCCACTGCATGGCCCAAACAGAGCTTGCAATTGGTTTTGATCCATAGGCTTTTGATGGCTTTGGAATTGGCCAAACAAAGGAAGGCTAAAACCTTCCGTGCCACTGGAAATATTGCAATACATTAGGATACAAAGACCCAGTAAGTGGGCGCACATTTCAAGGGCAAGTGTACCTGAACACCCACACGTAAAAGTTCGATCATAACCAAACTGCCCTATGCTTAGCTGGCAAGAGTCATGAAAATTGTGAGGATAAAGGAAGAGATTTCCTTTATCCTCAATCAGCCTGAGGTGTAGAGTTCAAGTAAACAGTCAAACATTTGAAAAGAAGGAAGATCAGCACATTTCAATACAATAAGATATATTAAGTGACATTTAAAGTCACTTAATGTCAAAGGACATTTAAATTATCCTTTGCAGTGGCACTAGATGCTATTCCTGTGGGGGATCTGCTGCAGAAAATGCAAAAAACTACAAAAAAAATGGAAACGAGAGTAGTAAAATGTGGTAGCAGCTTTTTCATGATAGAAAACCTGCTGAATGAGATGAAGAATAGCAACATTAATAATATACAATGCAGGTGACACATAGTAGTCTGTTTAGATGATGGCGGCAAAAAATCAGTAAGTTAGTTGGCATGTCGGTACTAATCTATGGTTTAGCAATAGCGTTATGATTGTTGACTCTTTACTAATAGACCTCTTACTAATGGTCAAGCATTTAAGTTATGTAAGGTTTATTAATAATGCTGTTAGGATATAGCCAGTATGTAGTTTTTGTGATTTGGTTTAGATCAGTGGTCCTCAAACTGTTTTGTAGGCAGTGACCTACTTAAACTGTGGTACAAGTAATCCTGACCCCTTCCGCTCTCCATACCTCCCTGACCCATCGTGATGCCCCACTTCTTTTTGGAGTTTTCATCACCTGGACTACACACACTACTGCTGTGGATGGGCCCAATGGACAGCTTAAGATACATGCGATTACTGTGGATTGTACCACTTAGACACCATGAAGGTGGCTTTGGACTGCAATTGACATGAACAAATTTGCTATGATACTTTAGGACTACAATTACTATAAAGCTTTAGGACTGCAATTGCCACAAACCTTTTTGCACTCAAGCCTCCAAGGGTAGCTTCATCTTAGTCTCATCTAAGGGAGTTTTTCCTTGCCATCATCATCTCTGACTTGCTTATTGGGAATATATTTTTACAACTAGAATTTATTTCTGTAAAGCTGCTTTGTGAGAATGTCCATTGTAAAAAACATTATACAAATGCATAAAGATTTATATCATGAACTCTATCTAGTTACAATAACAGTTTAGTCTATAAGCCACATTTTGTAAATCCTAATATTAATCTTGATATAATCTTAATATGATCTAATATAAAATTGTAACACTGCTGCTAATTCATTACTGAGTTTAGGAACTATTGTATTTTTATGTATGATAAGTGGAACACACTTTTTGACTTCTGCAGCATACCAGCACATGGTCTGTCCTGATTTCTGGAACTAGATCATGGTCAGTCCTGAGTTTTGTTAGGTTCACCTTCAGCACCTGCTTTTTGTGAACATGTATGTTTCATGTGTTTCACGTGTAGGTCTTCAAATGTTTTTGCAATTGCAAAAAAAAATTGGGGGGAAAAAAATTGCAGACTCAGACTGTTGGTGAATATGTCATTCCATCACCGGACTAATATTGAATGTTAATTGTTTTAGAAACTAAATGCCCTAGGTGTGTGTCTCAGCTTAATAAAGAAGCGGCAAACACAACTCCAGAGTCAACAGCAGCCATAGCTCGAGCATGTCACAGCACTCACTCCTCTGTCAGAGTAGACCCTGAGTCCTGTATGCTTGACCATCACAGAAATCCAATTTCCCTGTGGATTAAAGAGCCAAGACAGTATACATGCTTGTCTCTATCGACCACAGCATTTGTCTTTAACTAAGAATTGCTAACTGGAAAGGATGTGTCCTCTTCTTCTGTCCTCTATGTGTCCCCGCTGGAGACATGGGGTTACCTCTGTCTTTACAGCAGCACTGTTGCTATATGTTTTTAGCATGATACATGCACACAATTGTCTTATAATTTTCCTTTCAGTCAATAAAATGACATAAATGTATAGAAACAACGGATGTTCTGGGATGATATCATCTATAGATCATCTTCAACCCCCAAACTCCCCATTGCCCACCACCCAACCACCATCCCATTGTGTATATTGTTTCTGTAGTCTACTTTTTTATCTGTTCATGTCCTGAATGCTGACCTGTGAATAGTGTCTGATACACAGAGATAATACAATAAGTTGTACGTACTCTGTCTTGTTTGTTTTTCTTTTTTATGATCCAGAGCTAAAATGAAGATATAAATTTAACTGTGGTTAAACCAGGACAAAACTATTTTGGTGTAAGTGACACTGCTCGTGCTGTTTCTATTGCTCACAAGTATCTCTCCTCTGACATTCTCAGTTCCTTGCATTTTCAATGAATGTTACTTTTTCCCTAGGCTTCTGACAGTACATGTCTGTTGTTATCTCTTCTCTTCATCTCTCACTTTTTTCACTTAAACTCAGCACCCACACCAGTACAACAGCAGGAAAGGCAGAAGTGTGTGTGCGTGCTCTATAAATAAAAAAAGCCAGCTGAGCTGTGCAGTTACAGGCTAGCTATCCTTTACATAATGCCTCACACAACAAAAAACCCTCTGTGTCATCTGCCTCCCTCTCCATTTTCTTACTTTATATCTAAAAGTGAGAAGCATTGGAAATAGAAAGCATGTCAGAAAGGAGGTCAGCAGGAGTGTGTGTGAACACATGGTGTAAAATCTCACAGACTTTAATGAAGTGTGTGTCAGTATTGTGTGTGGTGATGTGTGTGGTGATACAATATTATAGGCCTGGAATATCACTAGTTAACTCTGGGTAATGAGCAGAAAAGAAATAACATGCTAAATGCTGGAGACTTGCTAATTTGTTCGGGTGTCAATTTGTTCCTGTTTGCACACAGCTGATATCTTTGTGCTTAGAAATTAAAAGCACTTTCCCTGACTCGGGTGTTGTGATTCAACAAAGACATTTAAAATCCACCAATACAGTGGTGTTTTTTCTTCTTCCCATTTTGGTAATCTGCCAAATCCCACTCTACAGCCGACAGTTACCAGCTGTGAAAGGTGATGGCTAACCTGTGCTTAATCTGAGACACATGAAGCAAGCTAACTGCATCCTACAACACAACACACTTAGAGAAAAGTGCAGTATGCCCTCTTCCACATATAGGAAACAGCCACCATTGGCTAATGTCACTGTGATTATGCCATCCCCCTTACCCAGAGAGCACCAAACAATTTTCCCCCTTTGCTATCAGTGTTGGGATTTGAGCTCACAATCCCTCGGCATCACAGTGAATTCTTCTTGTTGTGCCGCTGCAGAGCCACAGGAATTTTTTTTCATGTAGTTTTATTCAAATGCATGTTAAATTTTCATCCTTTTGATTATTAGCACAGATGCAATTCAAAAATGCTATTGTTCTTTTTTCAACCACAAACTTTCCATAAAATGTGTTATGGTCTAAAGAGACCAATATGTGTATAATATGTGTTATGTTTTATGCATGAGAAAGCACATCACCAAATGAACACCATCCTCATGGTGCAGCGTGGTGTTGGCTGATCAGGCTTTAGAGTTGTTTTTTTTTAGCTAGAACTGGAGCTTTTGCCAAGGTGAAGGGACATGGAATCATGAATAGCTACAAATAGCAGTCGATTTTACGGCATAACCTTTGGGTGTCTGCTAATAAGCTGAAGATGAACAGGAATTTCACAATTCAGTACCTCAATGACGCAAAGAATACATCCAAATCAACAAAGGTATGGCTTGGCCAAAAGATAAACAATCATCCTGAAAGACCTAGCCAGAGCCCAGACCTGAATCCCACTAAAAATATGTAGGGTTACCTGAAGCAGGCTGTGCACAGGGGATCCCTTATTATTTAATGAATCTAGTAAGTTTTAGAAAGAAAGGGAGAGAAGATATTGCCATGTCAGGATGAGTCTTACGTGGCAAAAAGACTGAGTGGTGGGATAAAAGTTTAGGGGTGCGCATGCTGTATTTTAATTGTTAGACACTGTACGTGGTTTTTGACATCACAAAAACCTGCCAATTTAATAGGGGTGTGTAGACATTTTTATATCTATTGTATATCTTGTGTGAAGAGACTGAGTACAAAAGTGAGTACTATTTTAGTATTGCAGAGATCATAATTGATCTTACGTGTCCTATTGTTGACATGGGAACTGCATCAATGTATATTATGACCAAATAGAAATCAAATCCTGCACCTAACTAACTACTAGTAGGCTAACCATTCTCTGAAGAGCCTGTTCCACAGTGCAGACCTCTACCTCGATTACATCAACCTCTTCTTAGCACAGGCTCTCTGCTGCTTCCAAAGCCAGCAATTAATGTGTGTGGGCTGTATTCAGAGTTAAGTTCAAAAGCTATGTCATGGGAGAAGTGAGGAAAAGTTATTCATATTCAAACTGGTGCTAAAACGGTGCTTAACATGATTTTCAGAGGAGCTCATGCAGATTATTCAAATGACCTGTGGACAGGTCACACTTATAAGGTTGCCAGATATTCTTTGATCATGTTGACTTACCAAAGATATCAATGGAGGTCCATTATGGACCTGCACACTATATGTATATGTTTCTTATATTGGCTATTGTTATCGTGTCCAGGCTATGCATTGTTTTGGAGTTCTAGTAAAATAAATAAAAACATCAGAAGACTTTCCAAATTCAGGTTAAAAAAACCTTCACTTTGTAAGCTTTGCTAGCTCAATTTCCCAGAAGATAGTAGTGACAGCTAGATATTTAGATAAACGATCAAAAACATATCGTCGCTGTCAGGCGGAATCCTCGTATCTCTAAAACCGTTATTTTTCAGGAAATTAAAAAAACGCCGCATCTTATCTGCAATGCACAGGGTTTAGTCCGCGTTGCAGTGGATTGTCTTGCGCTAAATTCCTGTCCTCAGACGAGCACCAGAACTAGCGGGGGTCAAGATTTTTTTTTCTTTTGTTTTGAGGACATTTACCTCAGAAGACGTGTTGATTCGTTGTGACTCTTCTTGAGGAGAAATATGGCGCGAAGCTCTCCCGCGGAGTGAAGAAGAGGTGGACAGTTGAAGTGTTCAATGGAGTTATGAGATTTGCGCTCAAGCTATTTTCAAGACTTTAGATTGGTTAATAACTTGTAAAAATAACAAACCCATGTGGGGACTGACCAATAGCATCGATATGTGAAAAAATATGAAATTGACAAAATTTGGACATACAAGGTTTCCGCCCGACAGCGACGATATGTAGATAATTAAAAATACCTGTATACCTAAAGTTTATTTACAATATTTTACAATTACAGACATAAAATACAACCTCTCTGTTAGACCTCTCTGTTAGATATATTTATGTTTGAGATGTCAGTCATGTTCATTACTGTTTAAATGAAAATTCTTCCATTTTTACAAGCAATCATCATGTGGAGAAGCCATGGGTCTGGACAAGTGTATTGTGTACTGTCCAGTCCAGATAATTTCTCTATGCAAAACCCACCCGAACGAATGTACTGTATTAAAATCTTGTTGTCTGATTAGTGTTAATCTTTTCTCCCATTAAAAGTTATATACTTGAATCTGCCCACAGAAGCGGTGCACCATTGGTGTTGTGTCGGTGGGGCTGTGTTGGTGGTGCCAGCGGGACAGTTTTTACTAGGCACATGAATTAGCTGCATAGATGACAGTTGATCGTTCCATACTCAAGATCAACACACAGGTACGTGGTAACAATAAGGAAAGTGAGCAAACAAAGCACAGAGAAAAACGTCTGGTAGCACAACATGCTGCAAGCTGTAAGCCTTTAAACATATTGAGAGAAACAAAGCATTTTCGCTCAGTATGTGAACATGACCCTGTGTGTATGTTGAAGCACAAGTGAGAAATGTTGCTGAAACATCTGATGTCAAAGCAGCTTTATAGACATGCAGTAATATTACATTAAGAAGGCATATCTGAGTCATGGCATGTATATATAAATGAAATGCTCACCTTCTTCTTCATTTTTACATTCTTGAAAATCGCATGTACTCTCCAGGTCTTCGCAAACATGGCTCCAAACGCTGTTGTGTAACCCACGATTAGGATCCATGTGCGAACCTGAGCAGGAGACACATCAGTTTAGCTAGAATGACTCAGAATAAAGCTTTCTTTTACTGACAGTTCACATTACAATGCAAAGCAGTGTGGTCTGGGTTTCTTTTTTTTACTATGTACTATGACAAGAAAAGAGTAGAAACTATATGTAAGATGTTTACACTTAACAGATATTTATAATATTATACATAATTATGTTTCAAAAACGGTTGTTGGGTTTTCTTTTGCTAAAATTTGACATTTGTTTCGTTTCTTGAAAATGTGAAAGTACTCTTACTGTAGATACACATTTGTAGCTTAAAACTACTAAAATGCTACACAGCAAATCTAGATATTACACTATAATCCAAGAGTTTTTTTTCCCACTTAATACTATATACACAATCAATATGGTCACTTTGCTGTCACTAAAGAGTTCATTAGGTCAGGACTATATTTTAACCTTTTAAAGAAGCAGCTTTTGATTTCTGTTTTAAAATAGATTTCATAAAATTTGTTATGCCGCCATTGCATCTCCGGTAAACACTGATGTGGACTTGATAAATGATAATCAGCAACAATTTAGTCACAAAATTCAGAAAATTCCCAGTCCAGTCCAGTTTTTTTTTTGTCTGATCTCATGACCAAGAAATCTATAACTAAATGGATTGAATTTATCTGCTGCATTTATTGCTGCAGATCTGCTACTCTCTTGAAAAAATAGTTGTGCACAGGCTTGAGAGATGAGTTAGAGATCATATATTTTCATCTGTAACTCCTGAAGTTCATATAGATAGCAGGAAAATGGTAAAAGTACCAACTCTCTCTAACCAAAAATAGATCTGTAGCTTTTTTTTTTTGCTTTCACTGTTGTAGTTATTGTCGTTTCTGTTGTTTCACTTCTCATTTGTTACATTGCATGATAAAAACTGTTCCTATTCTGCTGCCAGACTAAATCTGTGATGAATAAATCAGAGAAGGACAATTTCAACAGTGGGAAATCGTTTATTTTTGAGATTGCTGAAGAGGAATTTGTACATATACATATAAAGGCTAAATGTTATAATGAGCAGCAATAATTTTGAACCATAAAAATTCCTATTTTATGTGAAAGATTCAATTACAGAGCTGGATAGATTGAGGCAACCAAATAATTTGTTTACATCCAATAAAGCACTGTAGATATCCTAGTATCTGTTACTGCCAGAAACACCTTGCTGTGATACTTATAATTCTATGAAGCTACGGTTTGTAGTCATTAAACTATTTTGTGGCAAATAAAAGAATTCCAACAAAGAGTGATTTGACTTGAGCACAGTCTGCAAGAAAAAAGAACGATCCTATTTGACTTTTCACTAGAACACTCCTCAGAAAAGAAGAGTCAAGTCCTGCTTCGTTTAAGTCTGGTATTTATAGAGCTGTGGAATAACTACATGAGCCTATCATAACTTTGGTAAATCATTATTAATACTAAAAGCTGCTTTTGCTGCTGATTTTAATGACATAATGATTTTCTGGTACATTGGTACAACTGGTACATGGTCACATAATGGTAATCATGATGATGTCATAACCTTGTCATTAGTAGTGTAATTAAACCAACTTATATCACAGTGCTGTTAATTTTCCAGAGTAGAAGGTATTGAGTAATGTATAGCAGTAATGTCTGAACGTTCACAACATTAATGTAACTATAAATAGTTAAACATGTAGCTTGTGATGTTTATTTAATACATTAAATGAATCATGCCAATTACTGTGGTATAAAAGGAATAAAGCACACACAGACCATTGTAATAAACATGTAATACTGTTTACATAAGCATACTGTATGTCAGTTGTCATTCAGAACTTATCATGTAGCCTTGTGGATACCAGTCATAAGGAAAGTATTAGTGAAGGTACTTCCAAACCTACTTTAAGAAATAAGACCCTACACACCTTATATCTTACTTCATTGCTTGATTTAACCAAAAAGCACTGCCATCGAACTATCAGTCTAGAAACATTACAATTAAAAAGCTTAAATACATCCATGGCATCCATCATCACTGCTATCAGTAATCCAGTGTTTGTCTTGGCTGTTTGGAGTTGCTCGACTTGGCTCAGGCTACTAAAATGCGTCACACACCACACAATTTCTGGACTCTCCCCAAGGACTTATGCCTTCACAGCAATCAAAAATGTCTTAATTAAAACGAGGTCGCGATTGTCATGTTCTGACAAAGAGAAGCAGCACAATTGCCAGAATCATCTAAAGGGAAGCTCAGTGCTGTATAGCATGCCAGGGTATGGAGAGTGAAGGTGGAAGTGTTCTTTAATTTCATTTGGATGCACATATTTAAGTCAGAACACAGATGTTGCTAAAAGAGCAGTCACTACTCACAGTGCACAAGGTCTCGAAAGCTTGGTCTGAGACAAAAGAGCCGTCCAGGCCAAAGAGGAAGATGGACGCGTAGGACAGCATGCCTCCCAGGATGATCAGGTTGTTCATGTAAGGACTGGACATTTTGATTAGCCTGTGCAAAGACAAAATATTGTGTGCAAAGACACATATTCTCAGTCTCATATTGTATACAGAAAATTAGTTCTTAAATTGGGATCAAGGACCTCAAGAGGTATATGATTTTTTCATTTCATTACAGTGCAAAAAAAATCACAACCCACCATTACCAAATATTTATTATGGTGTTATTATTCTGTTTGACTGGTCACTAAACCTGAATAGGTTTAATGTTAATGTGTTCTGTCAGTGAAGAGTTTAAAAAAGCTAAAAAAGCTCTAGGGATCCAGTAAATTGCCAAATTATTATTGTACACATTTAAATAATGAGCCTAATAATTACATGAACATAATATTATGTTCGTAAGTGTACTCAGTGAAATATATTTTGCAGTTAAAGCAGTCCCTGGCTGCAGAATGTTTGACTCCTGGTGAATGCAATGAAATGCGTAACCGCATCCTGACCTGTGGTTTCGGTTTTTGATGTTGAAGAAGAGGAAGGCGCCTGCCATGAGCATGCCCAGGATAGTGATGGTGGACAGGATGCTGTAAAGTGGTACGTTTATATGCCGTCGCTCCAGACGCACAAATGTCCGGTCTTTGGGAGGCTCCACACCTAGGATGGATACACATCATACACGTCAGATACACGTCAAGTCTTTTAAAAGGAATGACACTTTACTGCATGCTTACATTTTTTCATAAATGCCACCTTCAGACAAAAAAGCATTATAATGTAAATTTCATGTAAATTGACGCTTCAGAAGGATCAGCTCAAGAGATAAGACTGCTAAAGCAGGGAGTTTAACAATTTCACATGCAAAAGTATAACAGGACTGAGAATAATATAGGCCTGTATATTTTGCCAGAATTTATTTAATGGTTTATTGAAGGATTTATTTATTATTTGTGTTCAATTCTGAGGTATGAAGAAGCTACTTAGTATTCAGCAGTTTCAGTGTCCTGAGAAACAGGCTGCTTTACCCACACTATAATGGTCTTAAACACAATTCAAAGGCAAACTATTCGTTCGAGTCTATTCGTTTGAGTTAACAGGACTTTGCAAACGACCCTCTGTTTGGTGTTTGTGGTCAGTGACCGCAATGTTTTGTCAATTTTTTTTTCCTCCTTTGCTTACTTTGCAAGCTTTTGTCTGTGTTCCAATTGATTCCTATGGCTTGTCTTACCAAGTTCTATTTAAAGACACATCTGACGTCAAAAAGAAGTATTTCCTTGTAATTCCTTGTGTGTGTGTGTGTGTGTGTGTGTGTGTGTGTGTGTGTGTGAGAGAGAGAGAGAGAGAGAGAGAGAGAGAGAGAGAGAGATAACAAATACAAAAATCCTGGGAATCAAACAAATGACGAAGTTTACAATAATGTGAACTGAAAAAAATGAATTATTCATTAGATCATATAAATGAAAAAGGGAGACACAAACACACACATACGCACACACACACACACACACACACACACACACACACACACACACACACACACACACACACACACAGGCCGAACTGTGCTGGACTTTTCTTACCTTGAAACCTGATGGTGTTGTTGATAAGGTCCAGGATGTCAGCGATGGCATTGTACTCCCCAACCTTTACTTCCTGGCCCTCTGCAAGAGACAGAAGGAAGAAGGTAGTTGAGAACTGCTCTGATAAGAGCTCTAGTCTGAATCACTCCTTTAATCTGGGAGATTTTCCGATCTTTCAATGGGGAAAGAACTCTAATCAAATTAAGCATTAGCTCATCAAACCATAAAGCTCTATAGCGGAGTTCTTCACCACTGTGATTATTTTATCCTTTGTGCAGTTTCTATACTATACACACAAGTTACATTTAGTCTTCAGTCAACACAAGACCTGTAGTGGAACTTGATTAACTATTTAGCAAAGCTGACCAGATCACAAATAAAATGCCTGGAGCTTTTTTAAGAGCAAAAAAAACTGTACACCTGTACACAAGGCCAAGCTCCCTGTTTTTAACACATAAAAGTATGTCACTATAAGATTTCATTTTTGGCTTTCACATCAGAATATGTGCTCTTAAATATTTTGCACTGAATACCAACAAATGAAGTATGAAGAAGCAAGCTTGTGGTTGATTTCTTTCTAGCCCAGACTTTTTAGCCAACAGCAATGACACTACTGTATCATCAGCATTGATGTAAAAGGCACAAATGAAATAGATGTCACAGATGTAACGAGCACAAAAGAGGTGTTGTATTTATTCTAGCATACTTTGTTTTCTTTAGAAATTCCTTTGGAGGACTAAATAGGTAGGGCGACAAAGCACACATTAGTTTAACACTGTAAGTTTAGAGTTCTCTCTCACTCATTTTCTACCGCTTATCCGAACTACCTCGGGTCACGGGGAGCCTGTGCCTATCTCAGGCGTCATCGGGCATCAAGGCAGGATACACCCTGGACGGAGTGCCAACCCATCACAGGGCACACACACACACACTCTCATTCACTCACATAATCACACACTACGGACAATTTTCCAGAGATGCCAATCAACCTACCATTCATGTCTTTGGAACGGGGAGAAAACCGGAGTACCCGGAGGAAACCCCCGAGGCACGGGGAGAACATGCACACTCCACACACACAAGGCGGAGGCGGGAATCGAACCCCGACCCTGAAGGTGTGAGGCGAACGTGCTAACTACTAAGCCACCGTGCCCCAGTTTAGAGTTTATTTATTAATTATTATTAATTATTAATTTTTAATGATTAATTATTATTAAAACAAAGGGAATATAGGTTTACTATGTTTGGAAATTGAAGCAAACAAGACATGAACAAAGTAGAGAACAATGGACTTAAAACACTTTTAAATGTAGACGTGTGTAATATACTGTATTCATTATCAAACTGTTGCTAGATAGTAAACTTCAGACATCCCTTGTAATGTCAGAGCCATCGGTGGTACAGAATGTAGAAAATTCAGAACCGAAAGTATATTAATCATTTATATTTATAACCACGCTTGCATCTGGCACAATAAATGGAATCATATCTTTTCTCCTATGAGGGAAAGATGTTAAAAAAACAATATATGTTATTGGTTCAGATGTTAATGAACCAATAACACATGAAGGCTATTAAACATTGGGTTGCATAATTAGATATATTTGTGGTTATGTGCCCATAGGTACCATAAAAAAAGATCTCAACTAAGAGTTAATTTCAAATTAAACCCGAGGCATCTCATATACTGTATATCAGCTTCAATTTCATTGATAGTTTGTATATGTCTCATGGTTGTATTACAAGAATTGCTATAGACTGAATTACATGCACAGGGAGACCATCATGAGCAGATCTGAAATGTCATCAGTCTATTTATTGCGTCTCATGTGTTTATGTGTTTCCTAGAATCGAATAAGAAGCCCCATGATATTTCTTTAATGAAAGTGAAATTGTGTCTTCCTTCATGCATGCAAATGTGAATGAATATAAAAATGTGTCGATATAATAAGTGATATAAATAGCAGAATTGTGATATATGTGTTCCTCTTTTTTTATTTTAATCCCCTTTTTCTCTGCTCCATGTGTGGAAAGGTGGCTGAGGCTTATTGCAGCTGTCTGTGCTAGTTGTGACCTACTGAACATCCAGCCACGCAGGCCAGCTCTCTCTGAGCAACAGGCCGAAACACCATTACAGGCCACAGGATCTACTAACTGCACACTCCTCAAGCTAATCAACCCCCATCTCCCTCTCTCTCTCTCTCTCTCTCTCTCTCTCTCTCTCTCTCTCTCTCTATCTCTCTGAGCCCTCATTAGCAGTCAGTTCCAAAATGTCCGGTCCCCTTAACGTAGTTTTCAGAGGAGCTCTTTGTCTTGGGTGTTTACATTGAGGCGACAATTCAGTGGCCAAACCTGGCTAATGGGTTCATGCATGCATGTCGAGTTTAATGGCTTCTTCTAAGCTTTTATCAGGTGAAGACTACTGCTACAGTCACTGAGCATTAGTTATATTTTGACATATCTACACTGAGCAGAGTAAAATAGGGTGTTAAGTATGTATAAGCTTATTATAAGGGATTGTGGTAGTTTTGAAAACCATGCTCGATATATTAATTGTTTGAATAAATGGTAACAATTCAGTAATATCCAACTGCAGTGTGTGAAGATCTAGCTACATAGAATTGTATGTATAGGTCCAGATAAGCAACATGTACAAATGGCTATGGAATTTACCTTATAATTTTTTATACCTTATTACCTTCACCTGCTACGCATGCTGTGTTACACGGTAACATAAAACCATATGAGGAAACCGATTTCTACCCTCATCAGGGTGAGCTTACAGATGCTTATGATTGGCTATTGTTGCTGTGATTGACAGGTGAGAGAGCATACCAATTCTCCCACCCTGAGACCACAACAAATATTGCTCTCACGGCCCCCGGCCACAGATGTCTGTGACATCAGGATTTGCTATCTTCAGCAAAAGCTGCTACTTCAATAAAACAGAGAAGGTAAATATATATATAGAAATCTGTGAAAGTGCTTTTCTTTCTCAAAATCCTAAATGAATGTGACTGGCTGCAACAGCAGTTGCTGAGCTATGGCCATTTTTTATATGGTGATTACTTCTGCTATAGAATTATTCTAGTAGTTCCTTTAACCTTTGTTAGGATCAGAACCAAACAATGGCCCAGTATATAATTAGTAATTATACGAGTAATTTTGCAACTTAAACTGTATATTAATGTTTTAGTTAATATTCCCATATTTCTACATTATATAGGTTTCTAGAAAAGAATATTGCTGTCTATATTAAAGCTTGGGTTTGCACTGTAAATGCACAATTTAAACAATTAACTATTAATTTGTTAATTTTCTCTTTATGTCTTTATAAGTCTTGTGTTGACATTTTTAAAAGCTCCATTAATAAAATCCCCCAGTTTAAATCACATATAAGTGTGAATAAGTGTGTGAATGTGTGACCTATTCCAGGTATATTCCAAACTCACAACCAGTGTTCCCTTCAGGATCCTACATAATCTAGGTCTTAATTTTGATATAGTGCTAAACCTAGAATGTGTCCTTGCCACTTCTTCTTCATATCAGCTAAGCATAATTAATTAAATAGCAGTGATCTTGTGTCTAAAACAATTTTGACAAAACATATGCTGAGATTCATTGCAAGGTCATCATTACCATAACTAGTTTATGAATTTCCCCCCACCTCGTCCAGATGGAGTTGACAAAGAGGGATATGAGAGATGGGCTCAGAGACGTATGGCAGATATGAGCAGAGGCTCAACATCTCTTTAAATATACAAGCTGGGTAATTAGCATGCAACGAGTCATTTGGAGAGAGGTGGAGGACAGGGATGTAGGAGAGAATACAAAGAAGAATGAAAGAAAGAGACAGGAAACAGAGAGATGATACATTGGTCAAATTAAAAAAGAACAATCAGGTGATTATTGGGAGAAGATTATAATGGTTAATATTTTAATGGTAAAATGGTTAATATTTTACATTTAGAAACATGTTTTGAGAAAAAAAAAGACATGACCCTGTTTACTTGGTGTGTGTTTAAAGGGTGTATATGTGTGTGAGACAAGAGCAAGTTGGGGCAACTTGTGATTGTCATAGTGGTGCAGTAGCACATTTGTTCCAGTGCGTTTTTCACTGCTTATCCACGGCTGTCAGTTGTCATCAAATTGCCAGCCAGTTCACAGCTTAATAGATTTTGTTGTCCTGGTGCGTCAAACATTCTCTTTCTCCCTCAAACACATACAAATCACAAATACGTGTGTGATGATGTAAGGTGTGATGCTATAAGGGACACCACTGCAGCTCTGCACAGATTTAGATAAGACTGAAATGTTGGCTGTGGGTTATGGGTTATGACAAGGGAATCCCTACTCAGAGATTAAATCCTGCACCCAGATCTAATCTTATTGAACAGAACTTTACACAGGACCCAGAAACCTGTTGAGTTAGAGGGATAAGTATAGAATCTGTATGTACTTGCCAGTTAACATTCGTGATTTGTGTATTTTGTATTGTATTCTATAGCTTCATCAGTTGTATAGTTGGTCCATGTTTCTGAGGTCATGATCAGGACTGTTAAATCTGAGTTTGCCTTTAAATAAAATCTTGCTTGTGTATTCTACCAGCATTGGACATAGTTGATATCACATAAAGACAGTAATCCACAGGGAAAAGGGATCTATCAGCTTTAGAGGTACTCATATAGCTTCCGACTTACAATTGAGCAGTTGAAGTTATTGGTCTTGTTCAAGAGCATCCTGGCAATGATGGGATTTAGACAAACATCTTTATGACCAGTAGCCCAAAGTCTTAATAACTGGCCCACCAATGCCCTACAGGGAGGGGGCTTATAGGATCATTCTGTAAGCCAGAGAGTGACATACTAGTTCTAATTGATCCCTAAATGCAGATTGCACTTACCTTGAAACTGTGTGAATTTGATAGTTCCCATGCGCTCTCCATTCCTGAACATCACCTGACCCTGTGAAAACACATACAATCTTCAGACAAACTGCATAAAAAACCCAGCTTTGCAGCGCTTTAGGCACGGATTCAGGCTACAGTGTCATTCCCATGTTTATGGCAAGCTTTATTAAGAGTAATGCTCTGCTTTACTGCTGAAGCCTTGACTCTTGGCTCAGGGACAACCTGGAGTGTTTGCGTTCCAGTCTGCCATGGTCCATGGTTCTGGGCTCATTTATTAAATTAGAGGTCTGGAAATTGATCCTTTTATAGAGGCAAACATGATTAATAGTGGCAAAATTGATTGGCTAAATATTGTGAGAGCATGTTGAGGTCTCTAAGGAGGTCCTGTTCATGTTGACCAGTTGACAAGCCTGTATCGGTTAATGAGACTGTGATCTCTATTGACAATCCAAAGCTGAATACAGTGTGTCACCGAATTCATAGTTGATTTCTTGGTAACAAAATGCTAAAATGGTTAATAGGATCTGTGAACCAATATAACACAAAACCCACTGAACGTTATGTATTAATGGTTGTTTGACAGGTCACTGTGGATGACTGATTAGATTAAAGAAAAAAAACAACAACAAAAAAACAGATACTGTAATAAGGGAGGCCATTAACCGTGAAACCTCAACAGTGTGTCAAAACATTGTCTTCATTATTTTGTGTATATGATAATATGTGTTCATTATCTGTTAAGTGTTGAGCAAAGGCCGTGTGCCAACTGTGTTGGCTAATGAGGCATTTGGCTGGATTTGGGTTCAATAGCACCCAGCATTACTGTGGTAATGATTAGAAGTCTGTTAGTTAGTACCCAGGGAAGGGACTAAGAGCCCATGTCATCTCTAAAGTCGTTCTGCTTTGAAGTGCAGAGTAGATTAGAGTCCCTTCATCATGCGTTTCTTTATTTTTGAGGCTCTGTCTCTTAAAGGTTTGCATTACATTTAATTCTTGAACATCTACATAACTGTGGAAATCTAATTGCCATGTGGTCTTAGTCACAGAAGTAGAAATAAAACTGAGCTTTCTGATTCCTGTCAACTAGTTACTGTACTAAAAGGAAAACAGCTAGGGTTAGTGGTGTCCAGTTGATTTCTAACTCCAACCCTAACCCCTAACACAAAGCTAGTGACGAGTGTTCATATACGGTATGCTACCATTAATTAAAGCTCTGGTGCAAATGGCAGCAATATTTAATAGCGTCCTGTGTAATTAGACCATGTAATTAGTCCATGGTCTGTGGACACTTGACCATCACACTCACATGTAAATCTTCCCCAAATTGTTGCCACAAAGATTGCACAAAATTGTACAGGACTTCTTTGTATGCTGTAGCATTGTAATTTCCCTTCACTATGACATCATTATTTCATTTCTCTTGTATATACCATACATTTCCTTTGCCAATACTTGTTCTCTTTCCTATACTCACAAATTGCCTGACTGCAATTGACCCAACAACAAATTTTCCAAAAAGCATGGGCTCTATAATAAATTCAGCCTTATGATGGATGTGTGTGTGTGTGTCATCCTGCAGTGAGGTAGGGGTGTGTAAATGCTGTGCAGGTGTGAAACTGTTTTTCGAGACTCTATTCCCACTCTTTTAGTTGTGACGGAAGAACAGCAGAGCAGCTGAATCAGCATGCCTCTACAAGCCTGTTATATATATATATATATATATATATATATATATATATATATATATATATATATATATATATATCTGTGTGTGTGCGCACAAGTTTTGCCTGAGGCTCAAATACATGGGAGTAAAAACATTTGACGTGGACCAGAAACTGTCCACCCCCCACATCCTGTCCCTGTCGTATCTTTGATTTGTTACCCTATTGTGTCCACCTGGTTTGTTTTGTTTTATCATGCTTTATGTCCATAAATGTAAGCCTTAGTTCTGTGCGCCGAGTTTCCTGATGGGATGCTCTACTATCTGTCTGTTTATCAGATTACCCTACTTTGTAACTGTCTGCTCTTGCTGTGTACTATAACTATGATATAGCATACTATTATATTCACCCAAAATAAAAGACAGTTTATGCCTCTTTGTTCTTTCTCATTCACATAAACATTTAAGAACACCCAGAGTAAATGCCTGGTAAGTCAAACAGTCATTTTTCATGACAGTAAGTAGTTCTTGATCATGATCATTGGTGAAGAGTATCAGACTTCTGTAACAACACTGGATAACAAGCAACACTGGATACTATTGAAAACTTCTCCTAAATTCACAGAGAATACTATAAAAAAAATTTCAAGACCTGCATTTTTATTTGACAGTTAAAACTGTTGTTGATTTACAACATAAACATTAGGAATTAAATGAGTTTCTGGTTCAGCTTCAAAGCAGGAAAAGCTGGTACTGGCTCTGATCCAGTCAAAGGTTCAGCAGTGGTCTAGCCCTCGAGCTCTCATTAGAGTGATCTGTACTCCTCAGAGGTTTCACTGAGCTAATGTTTTACTTCCTGAAGTGTGCTGCTACTCGATCAATAGCCCTGCATGGTGGTTTCAGACTCTGACAATGCAAGTCAAGGAGTCAGAGTTTACAGCATCAAGGGACTTGGAATGCAGGGAAAACCCAACAGTAATAATAATTCCTATAGATTCTACATGGGTTTAGGAAAATATCCTCTGAGAGAACAACTATAACCTTGAACTTTTTTTTTTTTTTTTGCAAAACTGCACACTGCAAATAAGGCGGTTATATTGGGGTAAAATGCATAGCTGACATTTCAATGCTTATTCTGCAAATTGATCAGCATGGACTAATTTTGCAGAAAAACTCCAAACAATCATTCTCCTTTAAAATACCCCACACAGCATTTCTCTATAAACTATCTTGTTTTGCTGTTCTGCTTACACGGCTGCTCTCTTTCTTTCTAGAGAGCTGTTTGTTTTACTGCAGTTATTTTTCCCTCTATTATTGTGCAGTGCTGAGGAAGGAGGCTGTGTTCCCATGGCCCAGGATAGATGTTGTCAAGCTCAGTGTCTACCACACTTCACCAGGGACAATGATAGATGTAAAATAAACTCTAGCTAAAACCTAAGAGTGTTCAAAACAACTAATCTCATTTTGCACTATATTAGCTCTCCTACTTTGCTGTTTGCTACAGTAATAGCTAGATTCACCAGGTTTACATTTGCTGCCAAGCTTTTTTTTCCTTTTTTCTCTCTCATTCTCTTTTTTTCATCCTATCGCTTTAACCACACACACACAAACACACACACACACAAACAAAAAGCATGTCTGCAGGCACAATGCTCCCTGCATACCAAATCTTTACAGCTCTTTCGAGCTCTCGCCACCCTGCAAGCTGGTTTTTTTTCATATTAGATTTTCTGTTTGCTCATGGTCTCCCATACCAGGTACTGATCTCTTGCCCCACCCCAAACCACTGCCTTTCCTCATCCCTTTCAAAACTCACTAATATCTCACTCTTGCATGTCAACAACACCAATCATAATATGGCTTTTATGAATACTTGTGCTTGAGTAAATGTTGCTTGACATCTCAGCAAAAGCAGCATGCATAGATCTTGCTAGTTGCCCATAAAGTTTTTTTAGAGTAAAGGGCCACCAGGGATGCCAAGAATTGCAGGCTCATTGCCCTTGAGTGCAACCGAATTTTAAAGGATACTTAGAACATACAGTATACAGTGTGAGCCTGTATACAGAGGAATTGTTTCTCCAAGCTTCATTGAAGATCAGTGCTGTTTTTCCTAACACATATCCATTCATGAATGTCGATGAGGCGTCACAAGGAACATAACAGTTCATTAGAAATCTGGCTGTCACCCTGTACTTCACAATTGTGCTGAAAGACTGACAGAGGAACAGAGTCTCACCGTTACTCCGAAGAAGTTGGTTTCGTTCATCACATCCAGCACTAACTTTCCCACCTCCCGGTCATCCATAGTCATGTTATGGTAAATGTCATGCGTCTGCTTCTGACGGAGAAGCTCCATTACACGACTTAGTGTCTTCGCAATCACCCAGATTCCATCATAGGCAAAACCGTGAAATTTGCTGGCCTCAACTCCTTTTTGCTCTCGCTCTCTGGTGTAGTCCCGCTCGTACTCTTGGGGTGTCTGATATTAGAATAAAGCAAACAAAGCCATTAGTGGAATTTATGTTGATTTACAATTCTTTTTTCTATAGATAGCGCTAAACCCAAACAATAAATGCTTTGATTCAGTCAGCTATTTTAAGGAAAAGTATATTATCAGCTATTTATTGACATTGACTAAAATTCGAAAAATCGAATTGAACATTGATTTGATGGAAATGACAGGGAACTTTATAAATCTGAAGCCAAAAAACAGGTCAAAATATGACATATATGTAACATATACACTATATGGCCAAAAGTAAGTACACACCGGATCATAACACCTGTATTTGCTTGTTGGCCTCTATTTTGCTGCTGTAAAGGCATTCACTCTTTTGTAAAGATCTTCTAGTAAATTTTGGAACATGGCTGTGGGGATTTGCTCATTCAGCCACAGAAGCATTAGTGAGGTCAGGTGCTAATGTCAGGTTAGATGGCCTGGAGCACAGTTAAAATTCCAATTCATCCCTAAGGTGTTCAGTGGGGTTGAAGTAAGGGCTTTGTGCAGGGCTTTGTGCAGTCCAACTGAGTTCATCCATACCAGCTTTGGCATATCTTTGTGTCACTCATATTGCATAATGTCCGGTATTTTATGAATATAGCAGTGTTGATTTAATTTTGTATATAAGACATGTTGAATGCCTTTTAATTAAAACAATAGCCTAAATGAACATAATGATGGAGGGATGACTCAAGAATTGGGGTTTACTGAAACGAGTAAAATGCTAGACACTCACCCTTCCAGAGATTCCTTTAATCCGTTTGGCACTGAGAGGTTCAAAGTCCACACTTATGTAGCCCTCCATAGCAGTAAGTAGTTTTTTGGTGGTGCAGTTGGTAGAGTTTGCCTGCTCCCACCAATTGCCTTGATACCATCCGGGAATGATCCACTGATACTTACTGCCATACATGTTCAGGTTATAAGCCTATAAGGAAAAAAAATTGTAAAAGTGATTTATAGCAACAATTTATTGTATATCTAAAGTATTTAAAATATATACTCACACAACAGAAGACTTTAGAGGCCAGGTTCTCATCAAATTGACCAATGATAATCCTCACATCATTGTCCTGTAAGCAAAGAAAGCAATGATTAGACACAAGCTGCAAAGATTATTCATTCATTCATTTATTTTCAATAAGCACTTTATACTGGTAAGTGTCACGATGGATCTGGAGCCTATCCTGGAAACACTGGGCAGGCCATTATAAACATTAGATGAGATGCCAGTCTATTACACTGCACACTACACACATTATTGTATTTATTCACACCTATTGGCAATTTAGCATGGCCACTTACTATTATGTTGAGTCGTGGGAAGAAACCAGGAGGAAATACAGACAATGATACAACATGAAGAACTCCTCATAGACTGTAGGTCAGGACTGAACTGTGTGATAGGGTTAGATTTATAAGGTGGCAATTCTGCCCACTGCACCACCTACAAATGTTTACTCATTCACTTTCAGTTCAGGAACGCTGTTGTTTGGAATCTACCCTGGGTTAGATACTAGTCTGTTGGGGGGCACCAAAAACACACTCATTCAAACAGACAAGCAATTTATTGTGGACAATCCTTGCCAATCTACTGGCATGTTCTAAGAAAGTTGGAGAGAACCAGAGAACCTGGAGAAAACCCATACAAATACAGGGATAATATGCAGTACTTCACAGAGACAGTAACCCAGGCTTAGGATCTACCAGTGAACCTGGAGCAATGCTACCCTCGATGCCAACATGCAGCCCATGGTCACTGAAGTACAAATCTGCTAAAATGAAAGAATTAGTCATTTATTTCACCACATATGCTTAAGTACATCTATGCATACTGGGAAATCATATCCCATTCTCGAAAAAGCACAGGGTAATTGGAGAATACTAAAAGATGTCAGATGTGAGAAGAGTTGTGTGCGTTAAGCTTGGCTGGGCAGGTCTATATTATACCAAGTGACACCATCTGTTACAGCACAGACATTAATGTCAGTACCAAGAATTGTTTGATACCCAAAAAGGCTGGAGCACTGCTCTCTATCAGCAGCCTAAATACATGCTGCCTGATTGAGTCTGTGAATAATTCACCTCACTCTGCAGCATTGTGTTTCCACCTCCTCCAGTTCAGCATCACAAAAGATCAATCTTTCAGCAGCTTGGTACAGTGAGGCAGTATAGACTGTGGGGTCTACACTCAGTACACTGAGACACTGCAGACTACAGGCTCTAGTCCACCCCAACACAGAGACAACACAGTTTGAGGTGGTGTGCTGGACAGTGCAAACATGCATGGTAATGTATCATATTAAACAAAAATCACAAGACCTGGCTTATTTAGTTTTTTTTTATTTTAAATTAGCACTGTTCTAGATGTTTTAGGAGAAGATCTGTTATTATTCTACAAGTTATTTGTAACAACAATGTACACAAAAGGTCTATAGGCCACACTGAGATAGCAGTTACCAAAAGATAAGATGCCAGATAGATATCTTAAATATTCATGATGATGGAACATCATTTGATGTTACTAAGGAGAATAACAATGAAGGAGAATAAATAAGGATAGAGGCATATATATATGTATATATCATAAAATGTGCTGTTCCATTTTGATCCAGAAAGCTTTTACATGTGTGTAATAATCAATAAGATCTACAAAACTGAGCGATTTACTTTAGAGCAGCTTTCACTTTGAAAACCCAAAACCACAAGACATCCAGCCAATAATTGTGCAATAATGAGCAGCTTATACTCAGAACAATTTAAAACCTATAGAACTTTTCCTGCCAGCACTCACAGTCTCAAAACAATCAAGTACATTCATCACTGAAGAAGTATGCATGGTGTGTGGTCTAACAATCTCCTGTATTATTCCCCACACTGGCTCAGTAAGTGCCTTCAAAAACGTCTGGCTCTCCTCAACATCTCCACAGTACTTCACAACAGCCAGAAAGCATGCTGGGATATTGTAGCTTTTGTAAAGAACAATCCTGCTTTCCTTTTCAGGCTCTTCCGCATGCTTCACTCAGTGGAAACTGGTGCTCAGCCCCTTCAGTGAAAGCTTTTAACCTGTGAAAATGCTTCCAACCATCCAGGAGATCTGAGACAGTCAAATAAGGGCTGCATCGATGCCAGTGAGACAAACTGCTCACACTGTTTGTGATATTCAACAAGCCAAAATGAATGCTAAATAAGCTAAAGTGTCTTTCCTTCTCTGAATACACCATTAAGCTCAATTAGTTGTAGTACTGTTATGGCTGGATCTGAACAATTGTGGACAAATTACTAGCCAGGTACAAACAGTTTGCTTATGCGAGGTGTACATTTATATTCATAGTCACCTGACAGGCATGCAGGTTTAGTACATTGTTGCTATAACGGCCACAAACATTCTTTTTTTTCCTCAATCAACCAACAACCTGAGAAAGGAGAGAACTCTATTTTCTATTGACTTTTGTTTGTTTCAATGGCAATCAAGGTAGTGCCATGGCTAGCGTTGCTGCATCACAGCTCCAGGGACCGCAGTTCGATCCAGAGCTTGGGTTACTGTCTGTGTGGTGTTTAAATGAACCCTGGGTGTGAATGAGTGTGCCTGTCTTTGCCAGGGTGTTTTCCCACCTCATGGACAGATCCAACACAACTCTGACCAAGAGAAAGTGGTTACTAAGATTGGATGATGATGATGATGATTCTCCAATTGTTTTATAAATTTCTAGGTGATGCAAAGAGCATCAATTCAGTGCCATGTGCTGTTCTATTTTGAAGCCCTCCAGCTGAGCTCTCGTCACTAGGCATCTTAATTAATATGAACAGATCCTAGATATCAAGTTGTGTCAATTGAGAAAAATACTGTACAGTGCAGTGCAAAAATGGTAACGCAACACACAGTCAGCACTTAAATACTTATCAAGTGGAAATGACACTAGCCGGACTTGTAATGTGCTTTGTGTCATATTACAGCAGATAGCCTAAATCTTGACCAAAGACTTTTTTGCCTTTTTGTCGACCAGACAAACAATATGCTTCATCACAGGAAACATTAACAGGAGAGGATTACTTTGCATTAAAATACATTGCTGCCTTTTAATTTAGTTAATTGGACTTCAAGGCAAGTAGTACATAGGACTAAGGAACACATTAGAGCATTCGGTAGCTTAGTGGGTTAGTTAATGAATTCATGATTTGTCCATCATTGCTGTGCATGAGTCACTGTGAGTGAGGATATTTTACTCTCTGAGAGATGATATCAACTGGTGAAAAATATGAACCTACATTTCCATGATGTTCTATGAGCTTGAGAGATACAATGCTACAGTAGTTTAGTAATATTAGTTGAAATGGTTACACAGAAAGAGTGAGAAACACTAAAAGTAAATGACTCTTAAAAAAAAGTTTGCTGAGGCATTAAGAGGGGTTATATAATAGTAGGGAGTGGGGGAAATGGTTGAGTTCAGAGAGATTGATAGGTGCATATTAGGGTCGGCAGATACATAGGTAGATAAATAGATAAAAAGATACCTTTACCCAGAAAACAAAGAAAACAACACAATTTGTCTTCACGCTGCCCATTATAGTGAGGCACACAAATGATTTTTTAAGCATCGAATTACTGCAGCCAATTAAACAGGCTGCAAACAACAATTCATGGATAACTCAACCACAAAGATAATGGCTTCAAAGTGCTTCAGATCAACTAAACATATGGTAAAGCTACAAGGAAGCTTTCAAAATTTCAAGAAAAACTACTGGCATTCCACTGGGATTAGATAAAGGTAACAATCTTAAAAACACACTGGGGGCTGAGCATTGTAGGTCCATTACAACATATACAAAAGTAGGTGTCAAAATAAAATAATTTGATTAATTGCTACCTGTAATGTAATTTAGTACAGGAGTTTTATAATATATGTACACAGACAGACAGACAGACAGACAGACAGACAGACAGACAGACAGACAGGTAGATAGATAGATAGATAGATAGATAGATAGATAGATAGATAGATAGATAGATAGATAGATAGTAATGCATGCTATTGTTTATTCATCAATGTAATTATTGACAGAATTAATGTATGACATGACCAGTATTATTACTTTGTAATTACAGGAAATGGGTAAATGTACCCTCTAATCTCAACCTTCTAACAGGTAAAAGGCTCTAGAGACATAGAGAAAACTATGAACTAATGAACACTTTCATTTTCAGATGTATTTACCCAAATTCATAAAGACTGGGAGAGACAACTCTGTGTTTACAAGAAACATAAATTTAGAGGAAATTTTAAATATTTATATAAAATATAAAATATATTAATATAATTTTTTTTATTTCCCTTATGTATGGAGACTTTTGGGACAGCCTGTGCAATACATAAAAATTCAATTTGACTTTCAGTTTGAATCAATTCACACACCAGTGCACATGGGACATAATACATTTTGCACATATTATTTGTATTATATTCTTCCAGACATTCATACTACTTGACATAATTAAGTATTTAAAATCCTACCATGCTCTGTTGCATGTGTAAAATTCTAAGCAGGCCCAATTGACCTCAATTTTGTGTAAAGATCATAAGAGGAAACGATCTAAATGACTTTGAATGAGGGTTCATTAATAGGGAATGGAGCTGCTGTCCCAAAGACAATGGCATGTGCAAGATCTTTAGGTGAGAATGTAAATGCAGGATATGATCAGAGTAATATCAAAAACAACTTAATCTACTACATAGAAAAGATATTATAGTACATATATATATATATATATATATATATATATATATATATATATATATATATATATATATATATATATATATACACTCACCGGCCACTTTATTAGGTACACCTAACTAGTACCGGTGTGATCTTCTTCTGCTGTAGCCCATCCGCCTCAAGGTTCAACGTGTTGTGCGTTCAGAGATGCTCTTCTGCATACCTCGGTTGTAACGAGTGGTTATTTGAGTTACTGTTGCCTTTCTATCAGCTCGAACCAGTCTGGCCATTCTCCTCTGACCTCTGGCATCAACAAGGCATTTGCGCCCACAGAACTGCCGCTCACTGGATATTTTCTCTTTTTCGGACCATTCTCTGTAAACCCTAGAAATGGTTGTGCGTGAAAATCCCAGTAAATCAGCAGTTTCTGAAATACTCAGACCAGCCCGTCTGGCACCAACAACCATGCCACGTTCAAAGTCACTTAAATCACCTTTCTTCCCCATTCTGACGGCTTGGTTTGATTCTGCCATGTGATTGGCTGATTAGAAATTTGCGTTAAAGAGCAGTTGGACAGGTATACCTAATAAAGTGGCCGGTGAGTGTGTAATATATATATATATATATATATATATATATATATATATATATATATATATATATATATATATATATAAAATATAATATAATATAATATTGATGCAAAAACACAGGCAGTGGGATACAGGGATGTGAAAAAAAGTTATGTTAGTTATCAGATGAGTCATCCATCACCATATTCTCAACAAGTGGGCGAATTCATCTGTGGTGCACACCAAGAGAACAGTACAAAACTGAATGCTAGAACTCTACAGTGCTACAGTGATGGGGTCTGGGTGACCATAAAGAAAAGGGTCACAGTAATTAAATACTGGCTGAAACTATACTGGCTGATCAAATTCGTTCATATAATAAAACATTTCTTTCATGTAGGGAAAGATTTTTTTCAAGAATGACTCCAAATCTATCAGATCCACTGTACACAATGAATGCTTTAATGGGTATTAACATGATACAAATCATATGTTAAGGCTTTAATATAGGAGATTCTGGACCATCGTGCTAGACATTGCTCACCACATCCTCCACCACCATCAGAACACAGTCTGAAGGAATATCATTTGGTAATGACATGTAAAATATTTATAGTTCAGAAATAACTGTCTGTCTTACCTTCAGTTTATTCACATTAATACAGGGGTCATTAGAAAAACTCTCAGTGTCTGCTATCTGGATATCTGCCTTCTCAAGCTCGTTGGTCAAATCGTTGCGCACCTGCAATAGAGAGAGAGGGCTGTGTTAGTAGATGAGGAATGGCATACAGTGAGCAAGCCAAAACCAATCTTCTTGATTTATGCCTCAGTTCACTCTAATCTCCGGTGGATCTGACACCAGGGACATGCTGTTCACATCCACAACAGCCTCAAGTCTGTGAGACCTGTTCTTTAGCATCCTGCTGTTCCCCCACTGGGCTTTGGACATGACTGGGCACTGCCTCCATCCCCCCACAGTCATCAATTATGCCTGCCAATGAATATTTATAAAAAATGGACCAAAACCAATCCATACTGTTTTCTATGTATCCTGTAACCTTGAAAGTACAAGCACAGTCATATGCTATTTGTTGTGCTGTGATATATAACAAAGCTCCCCAAAAAGCTCTTTTCAGAGCAGAAAACCATGTGAGAGAAGCTCAGACTTCCTCATGAAAAATGGTTCCAAATATTGCTCTAATAGGCAACTTCACTCTAGATATCAGACATTGTGGAAGATTGAATTAAGATTGATCACAGGGCCTTGTTCTTCTTCTGCACTGAATGGCATCTATAACTTTTAGTGCTTTCCCAGTGCACTCAAGTAGCAGATAGAGAGCTCAAAGTAAAAGCATGGCAACTTGAAAGATGGACTGTGAAAGGTCCTTCTCAGGCTTGGACTGAAAAGAAACAGGGAAGCAGTAATTAAGTTGGAGTTCATGCACTTTCTGAAAAATGCTTCGTGCTTCAGATATCAGAGTCACATTTGGGCACACGGGGGCCAACTTTCCACAATAATATACATATAAATGAAGCTAAAGTTGAAACTGCTATACACTTCTACTACAGTCTCTGGTAAGAGCCAGCGGTGGCAATAAACCAAATGCATTACACATTTTGATAACAGGAATACTAGACACATGTTTATGGGCTTTATTACTTTGTCTATATTGTCAGCCAACTTTCCATTCAGACCGTATATATGTAAATAAAATAAATGTCATGATATGCATAGAAAATATAATTTGAAATACTAATGTTAAACATTGCCTGAATTCTTTGAAAACACCAGTTCATAAAAATACAATGCTTAACATAATCCTTTCAATGACATCTGACATAAGCCTATTTAAACATTCATAAAGGCTTATTTCATCAAATGCCAGCCTTTAGAAAGTCTGTTTGCATATTATCAAGTTGATGTCAAATGAAATAGATTACTCTAGATGCATTGACTCCATAATGACAGGGTTATGGATGAAGTTTGAGAGAACAAAAACTTTTGAAAGTTACCATAATGTCTAAACATAAAGTCTTAGAAGTGTTATAACTCAACCATATAATCATTAAAAATCCATGTCACTTAAATAAAGTAATATCATTTCATCTGTACAATAAAATAAAGTTGAACGTTTTTAAAAAAGTAGTTTACTTTCGGCAGATTATAATAAAACTATAATCTGTAGTATTATAGAATTATATTATTATATTATCGTAAAATAATATAATATGATACTATAGTAAAATATAATATTTTTGTAGGTTTATGTTAGGGTTAATAAAGTGCTTATGAAAGGTCATAAGGCTCTACGCACACTCTCTCGGTCTACTGTATATCATTGGTCAGTGTTGTCATGCTTTGTTCAGCTCCTGGTTAAAATAAGGTTTCATACGTATATAGATTTATTTTAATTTCCATAAAAGGTTCAGAAATATACATCCATGTGACTCTCAAAGTCTTTCCAAAAGTATTAATTGCTTTCACACAGCCACATAAACCGTGTGTCATATGATACAGACTGTCGTACATTGCTCTGATGTAGTGAACATATTGGCAGCCTAAATGAGATTCAGATAAATCCTGAATATCCAGGTCATCCAGGTGATAGTGTGTACCAGTGTGAGTATGAAAAATCAATAAAAATACAATAGTGGAAGTTTACGTGCGAGTGAAGGTCTCTAGGTGTGTGTGTGTTTGTTTGTGTGTGTGTGTGTGTGTGTGTGTGTGTGTGTGTGTGTGTGTGTGTGTGTGTGTGTGTGTGTGTGTGTGTGTGTGTGAGTTGCAGTGGCCCAGACCTTGGGGCTCCATAATGGTTAGCTCAAAGCAAAGAAGCGTGAGACTGGTGAGAGAAATTATCAGGTGAATGCTGCAAAAGGGCTCCAAAGGATTACAGGATTTGAGTCAAAAGCTGGGAGAGATGAGCGTGATGTGATGAAATTTATAATGCATTTAGGCAGTGACCTGTCAGCTGAACCCAGCCTAAAAAGAGCAAACGGGAAGCATGACTCAGTACATGGAAATGAGGCTGTGTTATAAATCAGCTAGTGCTACATGCCAATTTACTATCAACTACAACTATTTATCACTTACATGCAGTTTAATGAGGAAATGCAGCATAATAGCAGACCAACCATTAACATCAAATTATATTACACTCCTTTTACAGGCTTTCTGTTGTTGCATTTTGAAAAGGGCCCAGAAATTCACCAGAAAGCCAAACAAGTCTGTTTTATATTATAGCACTTCTACCGAAGATCCATGATAAATTACAGGGTAAGCGCTAGTGGGGCCTTGTTGTTTTTTCCCACCCTTTTGAAATGCACAGTGCTCCATCAATCCTTCCCCACCAACCCCCCACACCAGCATGTCTGCCTCGCCTTCAGCTGATCTGACCTCTATCCTGAAAGATTCACACACAGAGGATGTTGAGACATCAGAATGTGTGTGTGTGTGCCAAGCAGTATCTGTCATGAGCCAGGAGACCAACAAGAGGATGCCAAGTGGTGCAGGAAGTGAGTTTGACCCTGAAATAAGCATAATGTGTATATCTAAGATTGTTGTGATTTTGGACAACATTTTCTGCCTTTTATGTAACTTTAACAAACAAGCAATAAAAGTGTATTGTATAGTTATTGGATAGTTTCTAGTTTAACCTTGGCTAGTTAAATTATTCTAAAATTAGCATGTGACAACAAAAATTATTAAGCTGCAATTATAATCACAGGTAATAATAACACAATGGTGTTATAGATCTGGGCAGAATCCATCATGACAATATACAGTATGATATCAGCTATACTGTAACATGCTGTTATGTTAGAGTGAAAATATTTGATAAAGCACACATCTTCAGAAAAGGAGCACAGTAAATGGACACTTATTCAGTTGCAACTCAACTCACAGCTTTATATCAGTATGCTTGTTCTAATATGCTACATATCTTTTCTATAGTAACAATGGAAAAGCTTCACCTTTAAACTTTCTTCACTTATATATATATATATATTTGTCTTTGCTGTGTGTTTTTATCATATCTAACTTTATGAGACAGAAACTGAGGACTAATAAGAGAATTTAAGAAAATGATTATAGCAAGTTTATAACTTGTTTCACAGACATTTCATAACATTAAATGTAACTATAAGCAAAAAAAAAAGAACATGTGTAAGTAAAGAGGAATAAAACACTGTTAATTATTTTCCAATAACAGCACACCCAGTCATGTTCTATTCTTTATATACTTTTACACTTAATTTAAATTCACGGTCTAACTATAATTCTCGATACTAAAATGTTTTATATCTCGTATTTAGGACTATGAATTTAGCTGTGTTTGTACAAAAGAATAGCACAGCTAGAATAACATTTACCATCAATAATAAGTGAACTGCTCTTTACAATTACTTAATTTCAATGAGCAAGACTGACAAGATTTATCCGCTATCCTTTGAACTGTCTCTCTGAGGCTGATTTATGCGCCTTTCAACAGATAATAGCAATTGTGCTACTTGAAAGCTTGTCATTTTGCTGTGACATGACGCTGAATGATCCCTCATATGTCCAATATTTATCTTTGTGACCTCGAAAAAACGCCCATGGCTGGATTATGATTGCAATAGTAGGTATACGACTCATGCATGATTGAGCATGAACAAATCCTTAATTAAGACCTGCAGCAATGGGGGAATGCCTAACATTTACTCAGTATCAATTCTGGCCTCATTTATATTCTGTTCACTTCATCTGCTAGTCTTGGTGAAAATCCCTCTTGCACAAAAACACACACAAACACAAACACACATAGACACACAAAGGCACACAGAAAGGTAGAAAAAGCATTGGGACCCACCACTCAGAGGAAGAGGAAACAATGTAAACAATTGTGTAGACAAGTGAGATCAATACAACCTGCTTTTGCTCTTCAGAAATCACAAGCACTCAGATCTAGACAAAGCATTACACTCAATCTCCACAGATAAGAGATGTGCTAGATCGCAAAACAATCAGAGTCCCAGTAGCTACTGGACTCATTGTTTGGATGAGTTGAGAGGGAAGGATGACTGCTTGACCTTTTTCTGTGTTTGATTTCATGTCGGACTACTCCCACTGGCCAGGCACACTCACGCTCATGTGGCGGTGGGAAGAACATGCTCTGCCTGAGTCGAGTAAAAGACGAGTCTGGACAGACTGTGTGAAAGCACTGGGATTCCCCCGTCTTCCCAGAGGAATGATCATGCCTTCAAAACAAAGAGATAGCCTCGGCACAAATAAATGGCACGTGTTTTTATGTGTGTAATAGAGATAAACTTCCATTTTTAGATCTTGTTTTAATCAGTCCTTCTGATGAAACAGTCACAAATGAGTACAAATGAGTACAAAAGTGCAAAGATACAAGGGCAGCCCAAATCATCCCATTAAAGCAAAAAAAAGATGGATGACTTTTGCTTTGTTCATCCCCACAGGGAATGCAATTAGCTTTTGTAAGCTTGGCTGCTGTGCTTGCGTTGCTTGAATGTGTAGTTAGTGATCAAACAGGCTCAAACTGCCACACACACCCATACACCTACATAGACACATCTCAGAAAAAAGATCCATTACTGAAAGAACCGGAGTGCAATAAATAAGGCAGCTAAATGCACACCTTGTTGTTTTTTTTTTTACAACAGTATACTTACGTATATACTTAATTGAAAAAAATGAAACTAAATGTAATCCATTGTCTGCACTACTTGTGAGTTGGTAACATAAGGTAATCGTATGGTGATGGTAATCTTATCTTCAAGTTGATTTTTAAGGCAGCCGTTGAACTTTCGTGTCTAAGTTTAACCATCTTGAAATATTTTACAGTGTATATTGAATGTATATTATTTGTTCTGATGGGCTTTTGCTACATTGGAAAAGAGATTTACCGGCATTTTTGTATGCTGTGCTAGACATTTCTCATCCACACTGTGAGAAATGCAAAGTACACTTCTTTAATATGTGCAGCCTTCTGTGAAAACCAGTCCGATATCACTGTGGCGAAAAGCCAACAAAGACAGAAAATTGTGTTTTGGCCAAGATTGGCATCAAATCAGGATACACCCTGGATGGAGCACCAACCCATCGCAGGGCACACACACACTCTCTCATTCACTCACGCACTCACACACTACGGACAATTTTCCAGAGATGCCAACCAACCTATCATGCATGTCTTTGGACCGGGGGAGGAAACCGGAGTACCCGGAGGAAACCTCCGAGGCACGGGGAGAACATGCAAACTCCACACACACAAGGCGGAGGCGGGAATCGAACCCCCAACCCTGGAGGTGTGAGGCGAACGTGCTAACCACTAACTACAGTAACTATCTATCTTACACAGTTAAGGTTACACAGCATAATGGAAATGACTAATCAGTTGATTTTGTAATCAGATACAGTACTGTAAGCTGTCAGATTCTCAATGATGCACCTGTGCTGCAGTCAAAATAAGATCTTGAATGCAATTTCCTTCATTTTCACTGTTTTTAAACAGTTTAAAATGTTATATCTTTCATTTTGGTTGTCATACATGTAAAAGAAAAACACATTTAAGTTCAGGAAAGCCTGGAGATTTCAGAACTATCAATAGATTATGTCAGTTTCATCATGTGAAGGATTGTCCCAGGCCACCACAGACTGACAATATACTGTCAAACTTCAGACTGCTGTATTGATCAATAGTTTAGAAATCAAAGACAATTCTCCTCACTGATGATTCAAGATTGAACACTGTATTGTATTTGTCATGTACATTGTATATTTTATACAATATACAACTTGCTATGAAACGAAAACTTGACCTGTTTCTCCTTAGACTGTGTATATCTGAAATATTTATATAAATAAACCAATTCTAAGAAATATTTAATATGTACTGTAATAGCAGTGGAACACAATGTGCAATTATATTACGTGTACATAGAATTCACAAGCACATTTATAGCATTTCAGACAGGAGTGACTTACATTTTATCTCATTTTATACAAATAAGCAATTGAGGAGTAAGGGCCTTGCCCTAGGGGCCAGCGGTGGCAGTTTGTTGGACCTTGGATTCAAACTCGCAACCTTCTGATCAGTAGACAATACAACACTTTAACCGTTAGACTTCCACATCCCATGTAGCAACAATAAAGAATGTGCAAACATTACAGAATAGAGAAGTGAGTTATTTGTAGTAAGAGTAAAAGAGACTTTAAGGGATCTGTAAGATGGACATGTCCGACATGAGAAGTCTGATGGTCTGAGCATGAACATCACTGCATATTCTGCTGTGCATGTTCTCTGATTATAAGGATGGTACAATACTAATTACAAAGTCACTATTCCATATAAATTCCATTAGCAGAAATCATTTGGACTTCACTCGTCTATAAGTTTAACTTAATTTCAAGTGTTGTGAAAACTCACTTGTGTAATTTAGTACTGTATCCCACATCACTGAGTTTGAGAACTGCACAGTGAAAAGCAGGCTGTAATTCTCAGAGAGAATCTATCACAGGATGCTATTTTTACGTAAGGTTACTAGTTAATGAATTACTAGGCACTGGCTGATGGGGATGATCAAGGATGATGCAATTTGCAGAGTGAGAAAGGCCAAAAACAGAGAGGTAGAACTTTATCTTTCAGTACAGCAAGTATGTTTAAAGAAGTTTAGTATGTAGTAATTACAGTAGTTTAAAAGCCTTAGGCAAATATAAAGAATTTTTAAGCAGATATTAAAAAATATATACAGAGCAGTAAACAGTAAAAATATGCTGCATCAAAACTGCATCAATTCTTTCTCAGGTACAGTACATCTCAAAGAACTTGCAATGCATTCGAAATTTCTAGCAATTATCACATATTTACTTCTTAACATCTGGATCCAACACCACTACCGGCGACACACACAAGTACTATCTTACCTAAGGTGTGATGCCTGATACATAAATTTTATTCCACATTGAGGTCCTAGTCATTTAATCTGTTGCTAAATAAAAGATGAAGACCGGGGTTTAATCTATAAGACAGTATAGTGGACTGTGTTCTTAATCCACTTATTGATAGGCACTCAAGCACAACACTGCTGACAGCATCCTGCAATGTGTCAGATACTACCCTAGGTAGGACAGGAGGTGGTTCTCAAAAAAAAAACCTAATATTTAAGCAAAAAAAAAAAAACCTTATGCATGCACAAGTTACACACAAGAAACACAGCCAAATGTTAGTAAATGTGAATATTTTGGGAATATTGTGAATGACATGCTGTAAAGGGAAAAGGGACTCTTATCAAGATGTTTTGGTCTGAAAGAGCTTTCCTGGCACTACTTAACTCTACAGCTTAACATCTTAACAAAAAGTCATATATCATGCATTTTGTAATCAAAGAGGACTGGCATTCAACAATTTTAGACTAAGCTGAGTGATGAATCAATTATGAAGTGGTTTGTTTTGAACTTCACATAAGCACCATTTTATGTATTTTTCTCCATCATTGATTTGAATACAATAAACACTTTTGTGCACTGTACATGCATTGGGCTGCTGACTGCAAGGTTGTGAGTTCAAATCCCTGAACTGCTAGGTCCTTGAGCAACTGCTCATTTGTAATAAAATGTTGCTTTAGATATAGTGAACTTAAAAAACTTTATACATCTGACCGTTTTTACCGTATTTGTTCCTCATTACCCAAAATGATTTTGTAAGAAAATAACTACAGACAGACTAAGGCATAGTTATGTATACTATGCATAAACTAAGGCATAGTTGTGTAAGTTTTTTAGAGTAAGCTGAAATTGTCCCTTTTAATCAAAGCCATATTTTACTCCAATTTTTGGCTTGTTTCCAGAGTTTACTTGTGGAAAAATGGAGCAAGATTTTTCCCCGGACGTTACACATTTGTTGGTGTCACAGAGAGCTAAAAAAGACCCAAACATTTTCCACTCTGATATGTCGCATGAGTGATTGTCATTGCTGAGCGCCTGTCCATCTCGCTCTATTGCACAGCTGAGGGCAGCACGGTGGCACTAGCATAATGCGCTAATCAGGGTTCCAAAGCCTTCCACTGGCAGGTTGATAGGACCTTGTCTGTTTATGCCCTGCAACTACATCGTGACAACCAAGATAACGGGATTATTCATCTCTGCTACTCTCACAGAGACTTATTATTCCTGCACAGTCCATAGACTCGGCTTAAACAGCCTGCTCTCCAGACATTTTTACACTTGGAATAGTTTTAAAATATGACCATAGTCTTGAGCGTAAAGCCAAATTTTAATAAATGTTCAGTGGCATGGGAGTTAATTATATCCGTTCGTTTTCATTAGACATGGATAAATAAAAAAGTTAAAATACATAGTTTCTGAGCATAATGATGCAGCTGTGGTATACTTGAATATTCTGTTTAGGGGATTAATCATAACAAAGTGATTTTAAGACACTTCACCAAAAATAAAACAGATGTCTTGTTATAATGTGTTTCAGCCTCTAGAAATAAAATTTTGTGCTGGCTAAAATAAGAAGTAATTAATACACTCAATTCCCTGAAAAGGCTGGTGCATGTTCAAACATTTTGTAGTTATATGATACCTTTGGCAGCTGCAGATTTTATACAACCATCATTATAAAAGAAGAAAGGCTTTGGGATAGTCAATGTTAGTACATTGCAATTGTAAAAAAAATCTGGCACTCCATTTAGAAAGGAATTACATCATTTAAATTAAATGATAATAGGAAAGATATTCAATCATTCATTCATTTTCTACCGCTTAACCGAACGTGCTAACCACTAAGCCACCGTGTCCCCCTAGGAAAGATATTTAGGTGAAAAATAGAAATTGATGATGTGGAAAATAAAGTTGACTTTATTTTACTAAAACCATACAAACTATTTGAATTAATTATCAGGGATTTAATTAACTAGTTTTACATCATTTCTATTGGACCCGCCCAGTTTAAATCTGAAAAAGAGGTACAATTTACCACCATCATGAGATAAATTAGGCACAACAACTGCAGATAGACAGTATTTATAAATAACAACATTTAAAAGCATAGTTAGCATAAAAGCATTTTACAACAGAAAGTACGTTTGTTTAAAAAAGAGCTACACTGAAAACAGGAATACATGTAAAGTCATTTAAGAACATGTGTATATAATGTATAATTATATATTATATAATGTAGAATTAAATAAATATATGGTACATACATTCATTTTGTTGCTTACATGAAATTTAATTTAAACAAAACAAATCTAATCAACTAGCTTGAATTATGTTGACTGTATGTGATGCATTGGCTTCACATTATCAAAGCTGACAAGGAGGTTAGAGCCGACTTGTATTAAATTAATTTGATTCAAATATAGATAGTGTAGTGGGTTATGTTGTGGCCTCACAGCCCTGCGGTCCTGGGTTTAATTATGAGCTCGGGTGTCTGCATGAGTTTGCTTTTATTCCAGGGTTTTGCATATACATGATGTTGGCTGTACAAAAACAAACTGTATTAATGCAAATCAGTTCATTCACTTGGAACCAATGTATGCTTTTGAATCAAGTAAATTGAATGAAACTATTTTAAGCAAACAGCTCAATGACCAACATAAGTACAAAAGCTATACTTATTGAGGTAGAACTGCATACTCCAAATAACATATAAAGTATTAAATGAATAATGAATGGGTCAAGTTACTTGTTAATTTATGAATAATGTTGGGAAATGATTTTGGGAAGCACTGGTTAGTTGAAGTGCTTCAGAAATTCAACCCAGCTTGTATTCCTCCTGATTGTTTTTACTAAACACAGATCTTTAGACTGACCTCTGAGAACCTCTGGACATCTTGAGTCAAGGTGCCCACTCTGCTCCAGTTATAGAAGTTGAGGAACTTCACAACAGCTGGATTGACTGCATTGTCTGAAGGTACTGTCCTGAAAAAGTTAGGGTACTTCTTCTTATCTGCCAAGACTGGCGTCGTTGCGGCAAAAGAAAGCTGCAAAAATGGAGAAAGGGAACAATTGTTTAGTAGAGGAAGCAAACTGCTTTCAACAAGCAAACAGTTCAGAACTCAAAGCAAGATTGACATGAAACCTTTGCTTATTGTAATGTGTGATCAAGGTGGTGAGTTTTGTGCTAAATCAGACTGATATCACCTTGATATAAATACAAAGCAATAGAGAACTGAAGCTTACGTCCAAGTCCAGACATTATCACTGGCCTTTTCATCATGGATAAAGTCTGATGAGGCAGGCTAAATGTCTGTGTCAGGACTTTGGGAGTCCAAAGTATAGGTGTGAACAAATCAACACAGTCACACATCTCTATAAAAAGACAGCACTCACACCTTCAGAGGGCGGCTATGATGAACCGTGAATGTTTGCACCACTGACAGTCAACCTCGGCTGACTGACTTAAATGTGTGTGTTTGTGTGTGTGTGTGTGTGTGTGTGTGTGTGTGTGTGTGTGTGAGAGAGAGAGAGAGAGAGAGAGAGAGAGAGAGAGAGAAACAGAAAACTAAAAAAGTGCCCTCTATTTCACCATTAACTTACATTCCTGTGTAAAGATTCAGGTCTGTTTGGATCTTTTTCTCCATAGAAAAAAAAGATTAAAGGTGAAAGTATTGAAATCCAAAGTTAATTGATACAATGTTCTCTATATCCACTTTAAATATTGTACTACATGTAGCTTTCAAAATTGCAAGCAGGTCTAAAATTAAGACATGATCTGAAAATGAATTAAGAAGTCTATAAAGATCATACAATGAAAAGAAAGCTATTTTTAGCCATTCTTTCATGTTGACAAGTGTATTGTAGTTTTTGATGAAAGACAAACATGTTATTTATGATATTTATGATTTCTGGCTGTCATAAAGTTTATAATAAAGCCTGGCAGTTTTAAGCCTTCCAGAGATTAACATCTTTGAGCCATCAGTCTATTTCTGGCATTCAGTTAAATTTGTAATACTGTAAAATATTAATTTTCCAACTAAACAAATTGTAATTCAATGAATTGTGTATTGTGCACTTTATTGTTGGCATTATACTGATAGTCAGTCATTTCCATACTGGCAAAAATTAATGTCTTCAGTGGAATCTCTAAATCACAAGCAAGGTTTCCCAGAGCAAACATTTGGTCAGTTCTATAAGTGGTTAATTCCAACTCCCTACCTCGGGATGTCAACAGATTTTAAATAAAAAAACAATAAAAACCCCAAAAAACCAGGATACAATGTGACAATGAAATTAAATCCTACATGAATTTATTTTTCTTATCCTGTGTATACGCTTATATTGGTGCTGAAATGGAAGCATTCTTTAGCCTGCAGTTTGTTATGGTTATGACCTCTGTGACGTAAAACGGAACGTAGGAATTGTGACTACATATTATAAACAGGTTTATATGAGACTGATAATAGCAATAGCTGACATAACAATCCAATCAATTTTCCCTTCATTTGCCTCTGGAATTTCCCCGTTTTTTCTCTTTTTGGCCATTTCAGAAAAGAGATCTCAAAGGTACTTGTTATGAAAGACTCGAAGATCTTAATGATACTAGTAGAAACAGTTTGACAGGAACTCTTAGTCACATCACCACTGATAGTAAGACACAAGAGGCCAAGCACAAGCAAATGCAACTGCAATCACTTCTTCTGATATATTCTTGCAATATGAGGTAGAACTGCATCTGTGAAATATATGACAGGCTATTGCAACAGCAGTAGGCTATGACTTATGTTCTTTCCAGTTGCACAGTGACTAAGCTACCAAGTACCTTGCAGTGAATAAGCACAAGCAACCACCACTTCTACCATGTGAGGCTGAGATGTAATCACCTGTCAGCCGCCAGTGGAAAAACATCCTGACCTTATTGGAGGAGTCGTTAGTCACAAGACTAAGAAAAGGATTCAGAAATGGTATGAAAACACTGATTACATTAGTCAGTTAAGAAAAACAACAACACATTTTTAACTTATCTATTTATTCTCTGAATAATTAGTGCTGATAGGACATGAATCTGTGACTATCGGTGACGCATTTTAAAAAAGCACAATCAGCAAATTGAGAACAAAGCAATTCTATGACAGCGATAATATGTAAACCCCAACAGACTAGGAGCCATAGCATCTCACCGAGACCACCTGGGGCTCATAGCATAGACTGCATATTCAAACTCTTATTAATTGTCCAAATCTGTACAACTGCGATTTAACATTCAATTGTCCCTATAGAGTAAGTATGTATTCAGAGTAAGGCATACGGTGGATATAAAAAGTATAAATAATTGGGAAGATATTAAATGAAAAACCCTACAGCACCCTAATTGTATAAATCTGCACACAGTTTCATAATGAGGCTCTAACTGTCCTCAGAGTTAACCAGTAACATTCAAAATAAGGCCTGTAAGTTCATGTAATACACCTGCCATCAATTAAAGTGATTCTGATAAAAACCAGATAAAAGTCAGCTGAAGTATTTGATTGAATGTTTGGGGTTGCATTCTACTGAGAGTCTTGGGCCACAAAGAGCTGCCAGAGAAACTATAAAAAAAGAATATCAGATATTAAAGGATATAAAAGTATATTGAAGGTACTGAATGTACCATGGAACACTGTCAAAACCATCATCAATAACTGGAGGAAATGTGGCAACACAGAGACATTGCAATGATCAGGACGACCATCAAATGTCGATGAGAGGACTACTGTAGGAGAAAACTTATCAGGGAGGCTTACAAGAGGCCAAGAGGAACACTGAAAGAACTACAAGAATTTCTGACAGGTGCTGGTATCTCCTTCCATGTGAGTACCATCTACTGCATTCTGCACAAGTCTGGGTTGTGAAGGTGGTAAGAATAAAGCCATTTCTTACAAAAATGAATATGCAAGTCTGTCTAATTATACCAAAAGATTCATTGCATCAACCCAAACCATGGGAAAAAGTGTTAAGGTCCAGTGAGACAATGGTTGAACTTTTGGGCCTTAATTCTAAAAAGTATATTTAGTGCAATCTCAATCTCAAGACAGAGCATCATCCGAGGAACACCATACTGAAAGAGAAGTATGGTGAGGGTAGCATTATGCTTTAGGGCTGCTTCTCTTCAGCTGAGATTGGGACACTGGTCAAGATAGATGGGGAAATGAAAAGCTCTGAATACCAAGATATTTTGGACACAAAACTTCTGTCATCTCTCAAAAAGATGAATAAGAACATTAATGATAACGATGGAAAACACACATCAAAATCAACCATGAAAGGATATTGCGTTAAACATGTAACGAGTCTGACATTTATGTTGTTATTTCTGTCTTTTTTTTTAAAAAAAAACCCTGCAATTTCATAAGGTTGTATAGACTTTTTATATACACTGTATTATCCATTGTCATGGCAAGATAAATAGTTATTTAAATGAGGAAGGTCAATTCTACGTCATCTTTTACTTTGTCCTATATGACAATGTAAATCACAAATGGGAAACTAGGAGCTGTGTTGTCCCAAGAAAAAAAGAGACCACAACCAGGCTGACTTCAAGTTGCTGGCTTGGGAGAAGGTCTTATTCATCATTGGACATTGAGTGTTTAGCAATAGTCTGGGCTGCAGGGAATTGAAGACCTTATTGGAAAGGTCACTGATTTGAAGTCATCACTAACAGTGGAGCTTATTAACTAGCTGCTTAACATATACTGAAAAACCTTTCAACAATATTCTGCTACTTATCATTGTAACGCTGTTAAGGAGTAATGCTTTTTAATCTCATCATCTGGTGTCTCATTATAAGACAACTGGTTCCTCTGAAGGTTTCTTCCTCATGTTGTCTCAGGGAAATTTGTAGGTTCAGTATTAACACTTATATTGACACAAATATCAATATGCCATATTAAAAAAATGTTTCTTTTGAGTCCAGGGAATACTGGCCTAAGATATAATTATTCCTTTACAGGACAAAATCTAACTACTGAATGGCAAAATACCAGCTAGATTATGACGTAATTGTGTCAGTATATATAGGAGATAAAGCAAGATTGCTCCAATGGTAAGGCTTAAACTACCTTCATATTAGTGATCACATAAAGTCATCAATTTTATATCATCTTGTTTCTTTAGACTACTATGAATACACAAATTTTAATTGAAAGTGCAAGTTCCCACAGGATAGCAGACAATCTATGACTTGTTGCACTGCATTGAGCTTATGGTTAGTATTTGTTTAGAAAAAAATAAATAAGAAAATTTGTTTGAATAGGTCCTCAAATCTCAATTGTATATTATTGTACATACTCCCTGACAGCCAGAGAACTTGTGAATAGCAACACATTTTTGCGTTCTGTTAAACTGTGTGAATAGCAACACATTTTGCATTCGGTTAAAAAGTGAGATAAATCATCAGGAGGTATAACAATGTTTAGACAAGAAAAGAGAGACAGCTAAAAATTTACTTACACAGCACTGTTGGTGATTATGTTTTCTAGCAATTTGATGTTGAAAAGACATGGACACATCGGACAGAGTGCTGCTGCAGCAGAATGGTGAGAATAATGTCAGCCTTTAGTTTAACACACACCATTGTGATTGTAGACAAGATGCAAATGAATTTACAAACACAAATAAATCTCACTTTTTCTAAGTATTATTTTTAAACCAGGAACCAACAGATTCAGAACTTTTACTGTGATGCCTCAGAGCCAGTAAAATACATAAAATTATTTTCTGTTGCTCTAATGAGTCATAGTGCAAAAATACCAGAGCCAAAATATTCAAATACCTAATTCTAAAACCGGGGGGCATGGTGTCTTAGTGGTTAGCACGTTCGCCTCACACCTCCAGGGTTGGGGGTTTCGATTCCCGCCTCCGCCTTGTGTGTGTGGAGTTTGCATGTTCTCCCCGTGCCTCGGGGGTTTCCTCCAGGTACTCCGGTTTCCTCCCCCGGTCCAAAGACATGCATGGTAGGTTGATTGGCATCTCTGGAAAATTGTCCGTAGTGTGTGATTGTGTGAGTGAATGAGAGTGTGTGTGTGCCCTGCGATGTGTTGGCACTCCGTCCAGGGTGTATCCTGCCTTGATGCCCGATGACGCCTGAGGCACAGGCTCCCCGTGACCCGAGGTAGTTCGGATAAGCGGTGGAAAATGAGTGAGTGAGTGAGTGAGTGAGTGAGTGAGTGAGTGAGTGAGTAATTCTAAAACCGCTATACAGTATGTCACCAACATACTGATCCATACTGACAAAGCCAGTATGAACAAACTAATGGAATGAGGTTAATCCTTAAGCCTCAATTATCTTTTCAAGTCTTTTTTATAGAGAAATTAGGCTCTGACATAAAAGCTATGATATAAAAGCCAATTAAAAAAAAAGAAAAAAAGAAAAAAGAAAATGAATAATAGGCTAATTAATGATTGAAGAATTGATTATAGAGGAAGTTAAAAAAAAAAAAAAAACTTCAAGAACGCATTCAAATTTTATGGAGTTCACCACGTATTTAGTCACTTATATATCCATGCAAGTGTCACTTAATTTCTTTGTATCAGTGAGGGTCACTTTAAATTTATAGCAGGGCAGCAAAACACCCTGAAAATGACACCAGTCCATGACAGGGCACTGATCACACAAATTGACACCTTGGGGTAATTTAGATTAACCAGTCCATCCACTGGCATGGGGCGGTGGAAGGAAACCAGGAAACCATAGAGACCCATAGAGACACAGAGAGAATTTACAAAACTGTAGATGAAACAAACAGTTTAAAAAATCTCACTACAGTACATCATCTTCAATTGTTCAAATCCATACAAATTTCTTATGCGATAAAGACTTTAACTGACTTTATTTGTCTAACAATATCTAAAAGGTTTTTTTCAGAGAACATGTTCCACAATTGTGATGCCTTTGCCTCATGGCAGTGATTTGTCATTTTGCTGATCTGTGACTTTTCTGACTTTATACTAATGGCCAGTGGGTGTTTGAGGCTTGTCCTGTTTTTCAAGCCAAAATTACAGCACGCATTCAGAAGCAAGGGCAAGACAAGAAAGGGAAGTAGGCTTACTTCCTTTCCAGAGATATTGTGTCAGCAGAAGATTGGCTTCTCTCGCAGACATCCCGCCTAGAATGTCTTATTTAAAAGGGTATCGTCTTTGCTAGATGAGATGTTTCTTTCAGATTAGGCCTTTCAGACTGCAGGCTTACAAAACATTAGGAGAAATGGGATTTGTTCACATACAGCCTTGCCTTTATACAGCTAGCGTACAAGGTAACATAGACTAGTCGACTAATACATTCACTAGTGGCTGCTGTTGGGAGCAGTCAATTAGCTGCGGTGGTGGAAAAAATAAAGCAGTCAGTCAGATGGCAAAGAAATGTTTTTTTTACTATATGCTAAATATATTTTGCTAGTTTGAATATCTTGATCCTATATAATGAATACAGTCTGCTGGCGAGTGACAGTTCATATCACTTTGAAGTGGCAGTACAGTATGTGCAGGACCTTTTGTAAAGACTCAAAACATGGAAGACCTACATGCAGATCCAAATACATGTAGTATTTGAATGAATGAACACATTAAATAACACATAAATGACTAGAACAGTGATAAACAAGATACAAAAAAAATCATAAAATGAGAAACTAGAACATGCAACCGCTTTAAACAGAAACTGGAAATGTTTACGGTGCATGATTAACGAAATACAAAACACAAGTGACAATGTTAGCAGACACTAGATACTAAAATCGATGAGTTAACATGGTAGGATAGAATGAAACCTAAACTATAACTAAAGCATGTTTAAACTTGAAAACAAGCAGTTCTTGCCATGCTAAGAACACTTTTTATGAACAGAGCTTTATGAAAGAGTGCATTTTGTGCTTCAAGTTGCACATCACTATTCAGTTATTTAGTCCCAAGCAGTACATGCCGTCTGACAGACACCCAATCAGACTCATTTTCAGTTACTACTGTTGCCAGGGTTGAGTGTGGAGGTTGTTATAAACCTGGACAAACTTTCCTTTCAATAAAGGTTGGTCATTATCGCTATAATTAACTCGTTTATCAGCATTTAATTGCACTAATAAAAAAAACAAAAACTGAAAATTACAATGTCCTTTGAATCCATCTGTGGTTCAACTATGGAAAAGTTGAATGAAAAGAACCAATCTGCTATCTTTCTGAATTAGTGTTCGTATTAGTAAAAGCAACAGCTAGTGCAATGACACATTCTCACACTGAAAGCATTTATACAAATATCCTCAGCAAGAAGTCTACATCCTGTATATGGAATTGATAAGCAATCACAGAAATACACTGTCGGAGTTATCCATTAAATAACACTGTCAGTGTTGCTGTCACACACAGACACCTAGCACATGGTTCTGAATTTTTTATGAGCTGCTCAGAAGTGGTGATGAAGTCTCCATCCGTCTCTTGATCCCTCTCTCCTCCCTTCCCCCACTTGTCCCTCTGTCCTGCTGTGCGTGATGCCAGACTTCACCCAGGTTTTAATTGCCACCCCCTCATCCCTTCCAGGGGGTAGTGGCAAACCCAACAAGCTGTGTCTTCTTTCTGTCAATCTCCTGGTGCCAGTGTTAATTAAAACTAGGGAGAAAAGCCTCTGTGTGTGACACCTTGCAGCTCTACAGCCATGGGACTGGAAGGTCACAGAGCTCCCCTAATAAGTCCAATAAAGTAGCATGCACTTTTTAAGGATAATAATAAATGACTTTGAGAGGTGAAGATAGAAAAAGTGTGTGTGTGTGTGTGTGTGTGTGTGTGTGTGTGTGTGTGTGTGTGTGTTTTACTCATTAGAAAAATTTTATTGTGTGTAAGTATCTGTGTATGTATGTGTGTGGTGTGTGTGTGTGTTTGTGTGTGTGTGTTTTTGTGCGTGATAGTTAGTGAGAGAGGGAGAGAGAGAGAGAGGGAGAGAGAGAGAGTGAGAGAAAGTTTCAGACAACATGAAGAAGGCAAAAGACAAAAGAGACAAACGCTACACAGAGAGCAGAACAAGGAAAACGCACTTAAAAGACAGAAGACTTAAAGAAAAATAAGTGAAATAATACGCAGAAAAATAAATTGAATTTCTGACAGGTTTGAAAGGACCCTCTGAAACGTGTGTCCATTCAACCCTGTCATAATTTCAAAATTCTGTTTTAAAATTGGACTGTAATGAGCCCTGTAACATTCTTTTTTTCCCCATTATTGTAGCTGAAAAAAAAAGAGTCCCAAGTGGAGCAAGGGAAATGCGATTGATTTCTAATCAATCTGTACATGAGAGTATAAAGAGCAAAACGGACCTTGCTTTTCAGGTGTAAAGGATGTTATCCTCTATCTCCCACCTGCCAATCACATAAAAACTAGCCAATCACTAGTGTCTTTAAGTTGTATATGGAAGGGTGTGGATCATACTTTCCTCTGAGAGTGACTCAAGAGGAAATTGCAAGTTCAGGGGTATTTCAGGTGGCTTTAATTGGTAGGTGAAAAATTACAAGCTGCAACTTCACCTTGAATAAGGTATGGGTTAGATTTATGATTAGATGTAGGTAATTCTTATTACATATGTACATGCAAAATACTGTACGGTATACTTAAATACTGTATATTGTACAGTATACTGTGTGTTATATATGTATCAATATGCTCCTATGTATATGTATATGAAGAACAATGGTATGAAAAATGAAAGCAGGGTCAGCGGAAAACATTTTACATTCTGGGAGCACACCCCAACTGAGTGAGGTCTGGTATCGCAGTCTCTCCTGACACACAGGTTGTCTGAGTCAATAGACAGTGTTTCATTCTCATTATAGTCCTCTAGCCAATTCCAAGCACAAGGACCTCACAGAATGAAATATTGACAGTACTGAACTACAGCCAGCTTCGACTTACCATGAGCAGTAAAGTTAATTTTTCGAGGGCCCACAAAATCTGTTCTTCAGGCACAACATCCTTCATTATTGCACTACTAAATCAAACTACTTTTTTCCTCACTGATACAGATTTAAATGTACAGAACCCATGCTAATTATATAGAACTCACTGCCATTGTGTAAAATTAAGGAATTAACATCCTTTGCTAAAGCCAGCCCTATATGTGACAGCCCTATACAGCCAACCCATTCCAGGAAACGCAGAAATGCATTCCTGTCTCACACCCTATTTTTGGAAGCTGAAACCCAATTAAGTATGGTGTTTTATATAAGCAAGTAAGTATAAACAGAGCACTTCTTGTGAAATATTATGTCTTTTTTAGTTAAACCTAATTACAGCTTTTGAGTACATTCCCAAATAATTCCTGTGTAATTACATCCCTTTTGAGAAAAAAAAGTAAAATAGCCAGAATCACAATAAGCGTGTACACACAGATTTAATTGAGTAGAGAAGCTATAAATGGGTCCTGCAAATGTGACCTGATTTCCAATCCTTTGCCTTAAATATATTGCCCAGATTTTCCCACATTTTCACAAAGCGTAGAGACAGTAGGCTTCATCATACCCCTGTCACTAAGATACATGCCAGCCAATCAGGTATCTGCTTGGCACAGTCTAAAAAGTGTATCCAGCTGCTCAATAATGCTGCATGGAGGGCATTTGGAGAACATCATGGTGGTAACTCTTATGTACAAGAAGCTGGTTTTGTAAACATTGGTTATAGTATACAATTCTAGAGAGTGATGATTTAAAAAATTCCATTTTCATTTGATGTTACCTAGAAGATGATGAGTTCCTTTTTTGAGCCTGGTTCCCCTTAAGGTTTCTTCCTCATGTCATCTCAAAGAATTTCTGCCTGCCACTGTAGCTCTGGCTTGTTCTGAAGGATCTAAATCTCTCCACAGATTTCTGTAAAGACGCTTTGTAAAAATGCACTATACAAATATAATTTAACCATCATTTATATCCAAGTTTAGACCAGCAATAAGTCAGATGGGAGGGAGCCAAGAGACTCTAAGTACATTGTCTGAGGTATGTTTTACTAGTACCCTTTGAAAATATAAACTGCTTAGTATATATATATGCACAGCATGAGAAAAGCTTCTGAGCTTCATATCTGTATGCACATTTTTAAAGAGGAAAGATGCTACAGCATGACTCCACTAATGTACTGCTAATTGAAGCTATTTAACCCCAATTACTACAATCTTGCTGTCAGGTTGTTTAGATGCTGGCTGCCACAGAGATGACCAGCAAACCCACATTGTATGACTTTATATTCCACCTATAATGTGCACAAGGGTTAAATTTTCTTTCTTTTCCCTCCCACAGACTACAGAATTTTTTCACCTGTTGTTTATTAATTAACTTTTTTAATCTGTCAGTAGGATTTTCAGCATCCTCAGCACATCCACAATTAAATGCTGAGACACTTATACCACTATAAGTAAAATGGAAATGCTGAGAGGAATGATCCTGATATTCTGATAGCCTGAGAGCTTGATAAACCAAGTCTATGGCGTTGATGGATGGTTGTGACAAAAGTGACTGAATGAATGTCACAGTGATAGTCTCACAATCCAGCACATCAGGCATTACTGCACGCCCAGCTGGATATTTTTCACCAACATCAACACGCCATTGCTCCATCAGTTACATATTGATGAATTCTCTATCTGGCTTCCTCATGCTTGCTGTCTAAGCAATTTAAGCCATGGGTATACAAGCTGAAATTTAGACCTAGTGGCTGCAGACTTTAACTGTCATTATGAGGTTACATTGTGCAGAACTCTGAGAGGCAAAAAATAGAGGAATGAAGTGTAGAATGAGCATGCTCAGAGCTGGAGCGAAATGCAACATCAGCAACAAGAGGGCAGGCAGAGAGAAACCAAAAGCCACAGACGTTCACACACAGCATGTACGGTAGAGTACTGCGTGAATAGTCCTGTTCATCTTTGCCTTCTCTCTCCACAGGTCAAGTCATCTGGAGTTATATGTTTTTCTTGCACGGAACTGAAGCAGCGAGAGCGTAAACTGCTTTTGAATATTTCCTGGATAAAGTGAAGGGCCTTAAAATGGACAACTGGGTTAAACGGCACAGGGATATTGATCCCACTGATCAGGCGCCCTTCAGAGTGCCCTGCTTCCCTGGAGGTGAGGACTGCATTTCTCCTCAGCAAGAGAAAGAATTCACATGGGTCTTCTTTTCATTAGCTTATCGATCCTTTCTGAAAAAGGCAATGCTGCATGACAGTACTGCATGCCATTTAAAATGCATTTCAATTAGGCCTTCTCTCTCCATTGGCTACACAGCTGAGGCTTGGGCCATTGTTTCAGACAATTCTGACACCCAGAAGTTTGTGAAGGTTAGCATAAGCAGCACGTTTGATAAGGTTCACTTTGACTAACTGCATTAGCATGCAAAAACAGAGTGATAAAGCTTGTTTACAGATCCGCAGTACGCATGCATAATTTACATTCTTGTGGTGCCCTTCTGTGCGCAGCTCTATGGGATACTGATGCCACGCAGGAAAGAGGGAAATGCAGAATCGCCAGAATTCTGAGCTTAATGATCTCCCCATTTCTGTGAACAATCAGATAGAGTTTGGTCCATAGTTTGGGAAGGAAATTTGTTACGATCTTACTTAATGTACAATATATTCTTCAGTTATCCATTCAATTATTTTACAAATCTATGTCTAACTACTACAGTACTATTGTCAGAGCTGTGCTGTTATAGAAAATCAATAAACATCAATCAGCTCTGAGAATTCACCATTACTGTGGTAAAAAATTAAAAAAATGAATTATTGATATGGTAAAGTCTGTAAGGAGATGTTTGTTTAGCATTTCTGGAAGGAGTCACAGTGTCTATGCTTTATAATAGGCAGAGATCAAACTGTGACTGAAACATTTTCAAGACAGAATACTTTGCAGAAAGCCTTCATATCCAACACCCTCTATAACATCTCCATAACATTATACGCTACATTTTTTTGTCTTATTGACCTACTTTGCTGCTATAACAGTTATAAGAGGAACTGTCTTGCTTCAGTAACAAATAAAAATATGTGTAGTTCTTTAATTTAATTTAATAACTCATTTTCAAATTGCTGTGACATGAAAGGACTAAAACATTTTTCAGTGTGCTGTTATAGTAAAATAATCACTTTCAGGGTGGTAATAGTGACTTCAGTTTGGCTGAAGTGTTGTTTCAGTGTTGGCCTGAATCACACCACCCATCACTGATTATTTTCCCTTAGCAGCACAACTCTTCAAGCTATATTCCTAATAAAAAAGCTTTGTTTTTGTTTTTTTAATTTTATAAACCCCAAATTAAATATAACTCAGCAATACTGATCTCAAAAGGTGACTCAATGACTCAATAGACATATTTATTTTTTTCAGTCACAAAAGTATTTTTTATTTATTCTGTTATTTATAGATGTATGGATATACATATGTAAAGGCTTATTGTTTCATATGGTTAAAGATCAGTTGATGTTTTTAGTTTTAGAACCTAAATGGTGACACATTTCTCAGCATGATGTGTTGGACAAAAGTTGGCAGCACTGCAAAAATCAACAGGCAAATTTCCAGGGCAGATTACAAGCCCAAAACCATCACACATATGAAGAAATCGCTCTGGCTATCTTGCCTAGATGAAGCCATTAGAGTAGCATGCAAATCATTACAGGTAAGAAAGAAATACAGTCAATTGAAGTCTGATATTGATCCACCAAAGGAAATGGGAGACAGCATTACATTATTGATTGACACACCCTCATTATCATAACCACCAGAAAATACAGAAATAAATTAATGTCAGGAGAGAAATCTGAGGTCGATGCTGTGTATAGCCTTACTGAGGCTGGACAGATGATGAATGGATAATGACCAGGTGAGGTGTATCTCTGTATACATGTATAAGCAGAACCTTATGGTGTCTTTTCTTTTGTTGTTGTAGTCCATCTGCCTCCAGCTTTAATGAGCAATCTGAAATGCTTTTCTGCTCACCATTGTTGTAGAGAGTGTTTTTTTTTTTGCCTTGAGTTATCCATCCATGTCACCTCAAACCAGTCAGAGCATTCTTCTCTGACCTCTCAAATCAACAAGGTGCTTCAGCCTGCAGAACTGTCTCTCACTGGATGTGTTTGTTGTTTTTCACACCATTCTTTGTAAACTCTACAGACTGTTGAGAAAATCTCAGGAGTTCAGCAGTTTCTGAAATACAGCTTGTCAACAACGATCCAATGGTCAAAGTCACTAAGATCACATTCCTCCACCATTCTGATGTTTGATGGGCATAATAACTGAAGCTCTTGTTCTAGAGGGTGCATTATACTGCTGAGAATTGAGACATAATACAAAAGATCAGAATTTCAGCTTTCATTTACTGATATTTACATCTTATTACATGGTACTTTATGTTTGAAGTGACTAGAAAAACTGGAACATGTGACAGATGTTTCTTGTGACTCAGGTGTGCTATGTTAGACTGATTGGTTAAACAGAGTGATGTTAAGAAAAAAAAATAAAAAAATAACAGTCATCCACATCACCAGCATGCCCTACAGGGCAGAGAGGAAGGTCTCACAATCCATCATTCAAAGAAGATAGAAATATAGAGACCACACCACAAAACTCTGGAAGCAATATTAAAGTTTACTAAAGTGAAAGAATGGTCAAAGTATAGAGAATGAAAAGATCTGCTCATGATCTACCTCCACGTGTAGTACTGCTTCTGAAACAGTTTTACTAATCATTATTGACGATGTAACTCATGATCGCAGCAGCAGAATGAATTTGGAAGTCTACAAAAACATTCTGTCTTTCAATTTACAGAGAATTGAATCCAATCTAAGCGGGAGGAACTTCATCATGCAGCAAGACAGTGACCAAAAACACACTGCAAAGACAAAAAAGGACCATCAGAGGAAAAAATGGGAGGTTTAAGACTGGCCAAGTTAATCACCAGACCCGATTGAGCACCTCCTGAAGAGGAGCTGGAAGGGAGAAAACCACCAAAACAAACGACAACTATATATATATATATATATATATATATATATATATATATATATATATATATATATATATATATATATATATATATAGAGAGAGAGAGAGAGAGAGAGAGAGAGAGAGATAGATATTCTAGTCATCCTGTGCATGTCAGATTTCTAAGTATGAAATATTAATAAGCAGATGCTGGAGTGTAGTAACCATTTTAATTCTTTTTTTCCTTCTGAGTCATTCTTTTCCTTGGGCAGTAAGAGGATTACATTGTATGAAGTGCTGTTTCTGTGCTCAGCTCCACATGCACCCACACACACACCTACATGCACTCACCCAGACCCACCCACACCCACATGCACACCAAGATGAGCACACATGGGTAGACAAGAAGTGGAGTTCTGTGATTATCTGCTATACATGGGAAAGCACCTTTTTAAAGCACATGAGTGCTAAATTAAAGGGTCAGTGCTGTGCTGCTGTCAGTGCTTGAAAGCCAGTGAAGCCAGAATGAGCATTAAGATGCTGAGGCGAACACATCCCATTGGTGGAAAAGCTCAGAGGACAAAATTAGATTGGACAGGAAGGATCTTAGACTTTCCTCGCTTCTGTTGTATGGAATATTTCTCATGGATAGCAAGCTATGCAATATAATACTGTATGTGCTTGAGAAGTAACAATGACTTGCCAAAGCCTTAGAGGCTCAGGCTATAATTGGTTATTTATCCATGAAAGTGCTCCCTTGAAATCAATATAACAGGCAGACCAATTTCCTCTCCCCATTCAAAAAAACACTAATCCTCCATTTTCATTTATAATGTCTTAGAGATTGGTACAGCTCTTTCTACACATTACACGTTCATCTCCAAAGCATTAATTCAATTTGCAGTGCATCACTCAACTTCCCCCATCAGCAGTGGAAAGATATGTCTGGAGATGGTCTGGATCACCAAAGGCATATTTCCGAACTTCACTCAGTGTAAATAGACCATAAAGAAAACTCAGAAGTGAACTAAAATATGCTATGTATAAGCTCCTAGGACAAAGAAATTCTTTTCAAAATGCTTCGTTTCACCTCCCCTCACCCTAATAACAGCAATAATACTGTCAAGTAAGGATGTCACCAGTGTCCTGAGATATTTCTTGTCAATTTTAGCCACTTTTCCACTGACTGAGAGCGATTCACAGAGCCTATTTTGCTGTTTCACTTGCTGTTCAAAATAATCACATAAGATTTCTATGGAGTTGAGGTCTGGTGATTTTGCAGGCCAGTCAAAGTGCTCCAGTGTGCCATTATGCATCAAGCCACACACACATTTGGCTCTCTATATATTCCGGTTTTCAATCTAGAACATAGTAGTGTCAATATTGTGTTCTGGGTGAATCGGGGTGCCATCTTTATCCTACTGATATTACTAATACAAAAAATATATGTAAAGGTAAACATACATAAATTGTTCGTCACATGTTTTACTTTATCACTTAAATATAATTAAAAGCTGCTTGTATTTTGTGAAATAGATATTAGGGCAAACTTCTGCTGTGAAATAGATATTAGGGCATTCCTGTTCAAATTTATAAAGAATCAAAATACTTGAATGTAGCTATATACCGGTACCACCAATAGACTCACTATTCCTTCCTTAAGCCCAATGAAGTGAGGCCAAGTGTAATTAAAATGTGACATAAGACAGTGGGACAGTAAACTAACATGTTAGTATAATTAGTATGATAACTGTGTAAACACATTGCTCTGTACCTACTGACTGCACAATTATAGACTGCAATGTTAAAAATAGTTCTCATCGTGGGAGTGTGTCAGTTGAAAGGATCTCTGTGGTATTTATGCTTATATAAAAAATAGAAAAATAGAAAAAAAGTTATTGTAAAAAAAAAAACAGCAGGATTGATGGGTCACCGTTTGAAAGATATGTATTGGTCTGATTCAATCACTGGCTGAAATGGAGTATGCTTTCTGTAAGTGCATTATGTAGACAAATGAAAAAAAAAAACATGTTAAAAGATAGTTAATGAGAATTTCTTTGAGTTTTCCATGTAAGTATATCATGATGTGGGCTATGATCGATCTGGAATCAAACCTGCTAGCACTGGCTTTGATGTGAGAATAGGCAGAACTCCTCACAGACAGACCCAAGCTTAGAATCAAACCAAGGACCTAAGAGCTGTGAGACAGCAAGCGTTGTGCTGCCAAATCTCTAATTATTGATTAATTATTCATTTATTTACTGAGTTATTGATTGATTGATTCATTTATTTATTTAATTAATTATAATACAATTCCTGGACACTATAATACCAGTGTCTAAAAACTCTCTGACTAAAATTACGACCCATTCTAGACTTCTGGTTTTTCTGGTATTGCTTCATGACATACCTGAGATGTTTCAGGTCACTGAATTAAACCCCAATGTCTTGTTCACAGTCATATGATGGTGGCATTTGTACTGTAATCAGTGGGAAGCAGGCGTTTCTGTTCAACATCACATCGCCATTAACCCAACATCAGCTCTGAATGCAGGCCAAAGGACAAGCACTCATGTATTATACATATTCTCATCATGCATAAACCTGTACACTCTATTTGGTGCTATCTGTGTGTTGCTCTAAAGCATTATTAAACATGGCACATATATACAACACCCATGATGCCTTTCATGGACAGAAAAAAAGACCGCCTATTCCTAATCAGCTTTGGTGTACAGTGCTACAAGGACACACTGGGGAAGGACTCAAGAACAGACTTAATGCATATGTGCAGCAACTGGTACATGAATAATTTATGAATTTTATTTCCAACCACAAATCTTCTGCTATTTTATTTTCTAGCCATGCATGAGGGTCTTGACATGACAGATTATGCCTGGTGGATTATTTCATGCCAAAAGTGTGTATTCAGATTGCGTGTTATTTCATGTGCTGACAGAACTCTTACCCTAAGCTCTGGTATCAGACTCCTTTATATCATCATCAGGAGAACTTTAAACATGCATTATCTTTGATCATCAACTGCAGGGCCAGCGTTATATGTTTTTATCCACTGGATAGCATGGTATTAGAGGTTAGTTTACTAATACAAATACAAAAGTATCTCTATCCTTTCCCATATGGATTTTGGTTGCCTCTGGTGAATGTGATGACCTTACATTGGGAAAACACCAGTGAGAAAGGGTACCATTTGAATATCAGAAGAAACTGCAAGGCCTGATGTGCAATGATCCATAATGGGGAATGCCAGGTGAGAGAAAGTGGAGCGATTGTTGTGCAAAAATTTTCACAGAGCTCAAAGGGGGTAAAACCCTGTTTAGTGAGCTATCTATGATGACCCCATCATAATGTACTTAATACAGATACATTTGATGCTTAGACTTCATATTTAGATTTGGATAATGATGTGGGTATTTCTACAACATTAGACAAATATTGACAAAGGAACTCCTGTAATTACTGTACTGTCTGGTAGAAAAGTGACTGTAACCAGAGATGGTTCTGTGATGACTGCATTTGACCAATCAATGGTCTGCACTATTTCTAGCCTCAACCTATAGGCCACTGTTTGGTATACTTGGTACTTAGAGCATGAATTTACTGTCTGATAGAGAAAAAGGAACAAAACACAACAAGTAGTGTTGCTTCAATAACAACATTTTAATCATTTATAGATATATAGATCATTGAAAATAACTGTGTTCTTGATATCACTTACTGAGGGCTCTCAAGTTCTGAAGACAGGCAAGCGTGACATCTCCAACAACCCCCACCCCCCTCCACACACACACACACACACACACACACACACACACACACACACACACACACACACACACATACACACACACACACAAAAAAACAATAATGGGGAGTTGTTGTGTTTGGTAAGGATCACTGACCGCAATTTAACCAAATACAAATTATTTGTTTAATTTCCATTTATTCATTTGTGTGTGTGCATGTGTGTGTGTGTGTGTGTGTGTGAGAGAGAGAGAGAGAGAGAGAGAGAGAGAGAGAGAGAGAGAGAGATTATGACTGGTGTTGATTATTGTGTTTGTTGCCTTTTTGGACTCCTTTATCATTTGTAATGTTGCTCCCATTTAAAATAGTCCAGCTCAAGCCCAGCCATTTTTAGGGTCATGATTGAGGACAATGTCCCGCCCAGAGACAAGCTGTTTCGTGTTGAGGTTTTGTTCAAACCGACCATCGAAAATACCCTCTCTAATGAATATGTTTTCAAGGCTCTCAAGTTTTGAAGACAGGCAAGAGTGACATCTGAACAATTCCAGGATATGCTTTTTTTCATTGGTTGTTGCGTTAAATCTTACCCATATACAATAGTGCTATTTCCTGATTGGATATTGTGTAGCCTCTTTTTTTTTGATTGGCTGATAAGTGCCAGGTGTGACTAAGAACTCCAGGGGAGACGCGCTTGATTCCTGCCCGGTTCCATAGAGACAGCGGTGCGGACTGATACATTTTGGGCGCTGCGGCATATTAAATATATGATAAAGAGTCAAAACGTTTTTCTGCGTGAGAAATACAATGTGTGGTGGGAGAGCAGGAGAAAAGACCGACTCTCTATGCGTGACACTTGACAGCCCTGACTTACTTATAGCAGATATAGGAGCTACTTGCTTAAGAACCACTTAAAAAAAATATTCTCTTAAAGTTAATTAAACATAACAACACATTGTCATGATACCAAGAAACTGAAAAGCATAAAAAGTCCTGAAGAATTTCCCATTTTGGGAAAAGTCAACTGTTACTGAAGAAAGGGCTCATTCCTAATAAACGAGTATGCATTTTTCATTGTTAACAAACATATTATTAATCCATTTATTCATAGCCGTAGCTGATGTTTCTGTCAGATACGTTCTTGTGAAAGATTTGTTACTATAGAAACTTTCTAACTTTATACATTAACCTGTGAATTTCATTATAGTTTTTTTCCTTAAAGCAACATGACACACACAGGATTTCTGCCTCTGTGAAGTAAGTGCCCATGCATATGCTCACTCAAATGGAAGTTCAAGAAGCTGCTTTTCTTGAAATAACGCTTCATGCAGCATTTATGAATTCCCCATAAAATGCACTTAAGGGCAAGAATCCACAAGAATCTCCACCCTAGCTGGAGACAGTGCAAGGCCAAGTAATAGCCTAAATGATAATGTATGCAGCAGTAATGCTCCTTAGTGTGGTTGGGCTGACATAGTAGGTAATTATATAAGTCATAATGCACAGTGGAGCTGTGGATAGCCTTATTTTAGGACATGATGACTTTGAGCCTGGTTGGAGAGAAGGAGACTGTTACTGTTGAGTATGGAGTTATTTAAATAAAGTCAAGAATTTAACGCTCTTTATCTGAAATGCATATTTTTCAACAGTGTAGAGCCAGCAAGACAAAAAAAGCTTTAATTTTCTTGTGCATCAGATGTTCTTCACAAAGGTTGTGATGAATATCGAAATAAAAAGTTCTGTGGGAGTTTGGGAGGTAGGCATTACCCAGTCCAAGCTGATCAATACAGTCACCTTGGTGAAGGTGGGAAGGAGCCATAGACACGGGAACAATTCCAGGCAAGGAACCACAATACAGCTAGGCATGGTGCCATAGACACTGTCACATCAAGAAAATAAAGGCTTGGATGACATGAAAATGGAGAGAAATTGCTATGAAAAAAATTGCTGGGAAAATGTTTTCCATTAAACATGCCTTGGATAAAAAAAGAGACAGGGAGAGAAGGTAAGGAAAAATTCTACATTTGTGTATGTGCATGACCTGGTATACAGACACCTGACAGCACAACATATGTAAAAATGTAAGCAACCATCCATTCAAGCCATACCTCATGTAACTCAGTTATATCCCCACAGGCCAGGAAAAAATATACTGTACAGCAGCTCTTTTTTAGGTGATTCTTCTCTGATTCCTTTCTTGCAATTAGTAACAGCTAGCTCTCATTTTTCACAGTGGTACAGTGGGTGGTGTAACTAGGGTTACTGTGTTTGTATGATATGTCATGTTCTAACTGTGTCTATGTGGGTGTACTTTTAAAGAGATCCTGGCAGGTGGATTAGCTACACTAAATTGCCCCTAGATATGAATGTGGGTATGTATGCGTCGTGACTTCTGACGGACTGGCATCCCAACAAAGGGTGTAATCCTGCTTGCACCCAGTGTTCCAGAGATTGGCTCCAAAGCTCTGGCAGCCCTGACTAGGAAAATAGATGAAGATGAAAGAAGTATTTTAAAAATCACTTTTGTTGCTATCAAGCTATACACAGACATAATGGCAACATGCATTAGGATAGTTTGTGTCCTCTGTTCAGCATATAGATGATGTGTTATATCTGTTAAAGTCAGACATATTCACAGCATAAAATGCCAATTGGTCAGTTCAGTAAATGAATGCCTAATTTTAAAGCTGTTGGATGTACAATTTTGAAATTTTGTTCATTTTGTTAGAAAATGATACTGTAAGCTACTTGAGGGGATCATAACTTGGGTAATGCTGTGTCATTCTCCACACAAACAAATTCTTCTTCAAACAAATTATTCTCATGGTGTGTGGTCACTTCAGATATGTCTATTTGTACTACACAATGTGTACTGCACAAGTAATAGTACAAATTCCACAAATTAAAAAATACTCACTGTCGTTTTAAATACAGTTTACAATAATAGTATATCTTGGCATGTGTAAAAAGACAAAGGCAGTGACTGCATATTGACAGAGGTACAGTGCACCTCTCGCTGTGTGGAACTAAACTTCAGTGAATCACTGACTAAAACCAAGTCATTTTTGTTCTCATACAGACCTGAGAATCTTTTAGAAACATTTTAGCATGGACAGGATTTAAGAGTGAGACGTGTGTTACACTTCTGGGACAGTGTAGACGATGCAGACAACGGGGTGGGGATGGTGGAGGGGTATAAGGCTTCAAGGATTCTCCCCGCATAAACCATTTCAATTTCATCTGGCCGCTGCGACCTGCTGGCTGTGGCATTGATCAAACTGATCTGAATCTGCAGACATATTGTGATTGCACTTTGCAGTGCTATCGACTTTGTGTTCAATCCCGACCCATCACTGAACACCCCCCCCCCCGCCAACCATGCTATATTACTGTTTTCTTAATTTGCTGCTTCTTTCTACTAGTTGAATTATTTTTTTACTTACAATTTCAATGTATCCTTTTCTGCCTTTCTGTTGTACCGTTTTCTGTCTATCTTTACCTTTTAGGTGTCACTGGAGCTCCCAGTGGAATGCAACACTAGGAGGATATATTTTTCAAAACAAAAAATCCAAGTAAATGTCACAACATGCGGTGTGTTATGCATTTTTTTCATTATGTTGGGATTTTGATTTCAATTTTATGTAAGACCTTTTTTCAGAAATAAAAATAAATAATGTGAGCAGAATTTTTAATAAACTACAGCTTTTTTCTGAAGACAACACAACTGGGACTGGCCCTGTTCAAATGTCAGGCAACACTTTCCTGAGTGTTAAATGCTAATTATTTATTATTTTATTTTATCAAAGCTTGGCTGGATGCACAGGGACTAACAAATCCATTCTTCCTGTGAGACACCAATCACACTGTTGTGTCTCAGTGGCCTTTTACAGAGTTCTTACTCATTTAACTCAGGTTTTTCTTCTTAGGTACCAATTAGGATAATTATGTATTTCTGCTTCCAGTGCAAGTTAATCTTGCTAATAGCAAAAGAGCAAGGAATTAGTGCCCAGTGGGTCAGTTACAAAAGTGCAATGTGACATTTGAATAAAATGTATTCTTGTGACCTGGAAAAAGAAGACAAAACAACAACTCTCAGATCATTTGATAAGTTAGTGTTAGAACCACTTGAGACAGAACAATAGTTTATTTGTTTGTATTCATGACAATTGGGTGCAAGCGTTGTGTATGTGTCCTTGATTCTTTAAACACCACAATAATGCCCTCCTCATGGGGCATATCAGTGAATGTCATTTCCTACATGATGAATGATACAAAGGTTTTGTAAAGTATTTGAAGGCTTAGGTGTCTCCTGGGGGTATCAGTGTACAGGATGAGGTTATCAAGTTCCTATCCTGTAAAATAGCTCTGGTAGCTTAGAGCCCATTTTCCTTGAGGACAGTTGAGTCCTCAAATATCTATATATAGTGCTGTATCCCAGAAGGCCAAGGGGCTAGGGTGGAGAATAGTAGTTAACTATTCTCACACACACAAGTCCTTACAGAGTAGGTCCACAGGGGTTTGTGTTCAACTTCTCTCTCTCTCTCTCTCTCTCTCTCTCTCTCTCTCTCTCTCTCTCTCTCTCTCTCTCTCTCTCTCTCGCTCTCTCGCTTTTACTGTAGAAATCTGCAAATTATTTTCATAAGGCAATTTTTGTGCAATATACCAGCATTCTAAGAAGCGCAGCTCATGTTATTTTTACAAATTCAGTTAATAAATATTTAGATATTATATATAAATATAAATAATTGTGAGATTACATGGATGTTGGGATTGGTGTTAACATTTTGTGCCAACGTCAGTAGTTAATGTTCAGCATTTAGAATTCACCAGAAATTCACTGAGGAAGTAGAACTTACACACAGTGTAAAATAAAAAGGGGGTAACTTATTTTTGTGTAGTCATTCCCAAACAATGACCTTTAATTTTGGTAACAGAAGAAGATAGGTGATGGTATTATACTGATGAATATAGAGCGCATTTTGAGCATCCTTCATCCTTTGCTTAAACAAATTAAATATTTAGCAACTTTTCTGTAGTCACAAATTCGTCTTCTCACTCTCTTTAATGATCACACTTGAATGATGTTATTCAGAGAGTGAAATCATTTTAAACATGTTAAATACAGACGCAGCATGATTCTGAAATCTGAAAGTGATAAATAATCTCACATGGATCTCATTGTTATGATGACACTGGCACTAAACCTTGCTGAATGCCTGTGCATAATTTTGGATCGGATTACATGTATTAGGTTCATATGACACTGTCTCCAAAAAGTATACTACTACGACACTGTCTCCAAAAAGTATAACCCCAAAAAGGTTATTATGATTATATGAGACTAAATTTAAGCCATCTGGTCCAAAGTCAAAGAATAATGTTAGGCGCAAGCCAAATACAGCCTAGCACCCAGGTAACACCATTCCTGTGATGAAACATGCTGGTGGTAGCATCATTCTCTAGGGTTGCATTTCAACAGGAGGAACTGGAAACTCTGTTTCCATCATAGGCAATATGGATAGAACCAAAAATAAGCATATTGTTGAAAAGAATCTCTTCCAGTCTTTTTTGACATCTCTATTTAGGGCAAACAATGTTCCAACAGAACAATAAGCCAGAGCACAGGGCAAAACTTCAAAGAAATGACTTGACAAAAAGAAAGTTGGTGTCTTGGAATGGCTGAGTCAAAGCCAATACTTAAATCTCACAGAAAATCCCATGACCTGAAATTTGCTGTCTACCAACATTCTATTCTAATGCAATTTTGCAGAGCTGGAGAAAATGTGAATTGGAGAATGGCTAAAAAAATGACAAAATCAAAATGTGCAAAGCTCATAGAGACTCATTCAAAACATCTTAAACCTGTAACTGCTGCAAAAGGAAAGGTTGCACAGAATGGATGAATAGTTACCAGTAAAGCAGTTTTTAGAATTCTTTTTTACATAAAAAAAAAAACAAAAAACAAAATATATATTTAATTTCATATGTATATATATATATATATATATAAAATATAACAAATATTTATATATTTGTAGAGTCAATTAAACGGACAATGTTAAAAAAATGTGTACATCTGATATTGCAACAGTTTAAAGAGAAATAATCAAGGGCTGGTGTGGAGGGGGGATTGCAAAATTTTCTGGAGGGACTATAAATAAAGGTCCACAGACTGTTCAGTTTAGGAAACATAGATACATACATAGGATACATATAAGAATATATACGTGTACAAACATAGTTTGTGTTGTAGGTATTATATTCAGAGTTACTTACAGTATAGAGCCTCAATCCCAGGTATCTGTATGTCATTTCTCATTTGTTCTCATGTAATCTGGGTTGTAGATGCTAAAGGCCATCAAGGCACGGTCACAATAAAGGAAAAAACTAGACAATTTTGACATAACTGGAATGCAGAGAAAGAACTGGGATTTGGGGTCATCCAGAACATTTCTGGCCTCAGTCTTAGTGAGTTTCCTTCTTTTTTTAGGGCACTTGTCGAATATTTATTGAGAACGTCTGCAAAAGAAATGCAAATGCACTTCCATGACAATTCCAAATGACGAAAGCTTACCTTATTATTCTTTTAAACCACAGCTTAGGTACTTTCCTTACAATGATACACACGACTATAATGGTACTACAACCTGTAGGTAACCTTCTGCATTTATTCACAATCTTATGTCTCTGAAATAAAATAAATCTTTTAAACATTTTGGTTAGTTGTCCATCTCTTTTATCCACTTTAGCATTTTCTGTTTAATTCTCTATACATATTGTTGGTGTGGGTTATCAGAATGTTGCAGAAATCACAACACACGAGCAAAGCGTGTTCATGTCTATATTATTACATTTGTTATTACATTCAGATTATTCTGTATTACTACATTATTATCTGCTTCTGTAGTGAATAAGTTATTTGAAGAATCTCTTTAACTTGAAACCTTTAATTTGCTTCTGGATGCAGCAAATATTTGTTCGACAATTGAGAATCATTGGCTTTGATAGAATTAATAATTAAATGTCTGTTTAATCATAGCCTGCATCAAGGTGTTTAAATTTAAATTAACTTATTGTCCATTGCATGAATGGGGTCAGGAATGCAATGTATATATGGTGCAATGGCATCTCCATTCTTTCATTTACAAGCAGTATGGTATATTTGGATGGATGTCTGAACAGGCAGTCAGAAATCACAATAACACTTCAATTCTTTTCCATTGTAGTGCTGACACAGATGCTTAGAATCCCCAAGTCATGGGCAGTCATGCAGAAAGGAGCTTGGTCTTTACAAAAATACACGGCAGGCAGAGGACATACCTCTGTTTGAAATCATGTCAGTAAAAAGCTCAACTGTAGTTTGGCTTCTGACCCAGTTGCTGTAGTTTCTATCGAGCACAGAGTCTGTCTGCCATCTGAAGACAACACTCCAAAACTGAGCTCCTAGAAATATCTCCCCACCAGGGAAATGGCTCCGCCTGTCAACCTGAGAAACCAATGTTCTCTCACCAAAGCCCAGACACACTCATGAAATAGTCTGCTTTTCATTAGATGAGGAAGAAAGAATGTTTCTGTGATGCTGCTTGCCATGAAAAGCCTGTGGCAGAAGCAATGGAAATAAGTGACTGCATACATGCAATATCAGAGAAACAGACTGCTAACATTCAGGTACCAGCAAAAGACTTTACAACTCTTTTGTGTTTTAACTGAGGGACATATTTTTCATTTATTTACCTCAGTGAAAATGTAGACCCATTCAATTTTTATGCATTGTCCATTGACACATTTATCGATTAGATGACAAAAAAAGTAATGTAATTTGTTGTTCTATTAACAGAATAGAGCAGTGGGGGAAAAGGTAGACATACTGTATAAACCCCTGCTTGTATTCCAGTTACACTGGGTAATGGCTGGGGGTGGGGCTAGTTAAATGTGCCTCCATCAGGGATGAATCATCCCCAAATCTAACACCCAGCCCATCTGAGGTAGACACCTGCACTCCCTTATCCGTGGGATTCATTGTTAGGCTGTGATTACTGCACGTTAGCCTGGTTCACTGCTGACGTGACCAAGCTACCAATATGGCCCTCCATCCTATCTCAGGGTATCAGTGCTCATCTGTGGTGCACCGGCGCCAAGGACTCTCAAAGTGAGACATGCCATCAGGCTCCCATCCCGACACACAGCTGACTCCAACAGGCAGTTTGTTTTAGATAGTTTAGACCTAAAAGACATTTTACTCATAAATCTTTACAATGATAAATACACTCATAAATAGCTCTTTTATACACAGTGGAAGATTGCTGTTGATTTCCAAGCATGTATAATTTTGCAGGTGTTCTCTAAAGCTTTAAGACATTTGTCTACTTTTGTGTGGCAGCCTGGAAAAATTTGTCAGATGCTGCTATGACTGAATTCTGGAAAACATCCAGAATAGAGTTTTTCTGCCAATACTCTACTTGGACATTTTTAAGAAACAAGAAATGTATTATGTGTAATGCATTATATAAGGTATTATAAAACAATGTGAAATGTTTTTATTTATTCTGCTTGCTTTCTTTTTTCTTTTCTTTTTTTAGTCACTGCCAATTCCCATCCATCACACAGCTCCCCCTATCTGCCTATAATTGTCTGAAACCTTGCTTGTTAAATGGGATTTCCTCACATAGTGAATATCACTAATGTATCAAGTTGTTGGATAAGAAATGGACATAAGCCATATCTTGCAATCTGATAGCAGCTGTCAAATTTTCCATGATGCAAAATGTTTAAATGACCTGATAAAAATACATTAATAGCAATAGATCAAGCCAACAGCACAGCATTTACGCAATGAATCAGCAATTACTTACCTACCAGCGTTAGTGCAAACCATGATCAGTGGGTGAGGAGACGACAATTAGGCTTATGTTTAAAGAGACTGATGTAGATGAAGCTGATAATCAAAGTGAAAATATTTCACTTTCACTTTCACAAACTTAAAAAAAAAAAAAGACACACACATTCTCCTTTAGATAATTCTCTCTTGTTTCCAACAGACCTTTGACATACTTCTGCTCACATACTATATGTCATTTCCAATTTTATGTATCACACAGCTATCAAAAATATAGCCATCTAAAGGGATTACTTAACCAGCTCTGAAACCATATCTAAGTAACATAAGTACCACAAACTGGGCCAATCAACAATAGCTTTATTCCCTATTTTGTGTCAATCAAGAAATGTAGCCGCAGGCAAGTAGAACGAGAAATTAACTATATCTATTACCCTGTCTCTGATAAATCTCAGTTGAAGCATGTTTAATTTTTCAGCAGCCGCTTTCAGATAGTATCTCCAGCTCTGGCAGGCAGTCAGTCTGAACAGCAGACACCCAACTTCATACTGACATATGAGTATCAAAGCAGCACTGGCCTGGAACTTGTCACTGGATTCTGCCTTTTTAATTTAGCCAGACCTGCAGGAGTCGACATTCTCTGAGTTCACATAGAGGTGCTAAATATTTAAAATCCCATCAACCTGCTTCTGAGACAGACATGGTCTTGTGATCTGGAACAGGTCAAAGGTGTCACACTAATAAGACACTGAGATTACAACAGAGCCTAAGGTTCTGCATGGGTCACAATACATTGCTCTACTGGAGAGGTTATTTTATGTAGGGGAGGGTCATTCTAAGGGAAAAGAGTTTGAGATCAGTTATATAAGAGTGAACATTTCAATGCAGGTTAAAACTGAAATCTTCTTTTACAGAATGTGGTGTGATTTGTTCAATTAAAAGCAGTTCAAAGTGCTTTAATGATCGAGCATGGGATTCAGTGATTAACCTTAATCCTTCCAAGTTGATCACACTTTATTTAAAGGGCCTTCACAGGACTTCATAAACATTACAGTACATGGACCTTCAATGCTTGAGGTGACAGAGGTTTTTTGGTTAGAACTCTCAGAATCGTTAGTGTAATTAGCAGCAATTTCTTGAAGATATATACACATCCATGTATACTGTAAGTATTGATTATGACATCAGTTAAAAGTCATGAACATTCTTAATTTATGTGATATATGGTGTTGTTGAAGTGACCGTGTATTGCAATGATGCCTCATAGCAGTTTTGAATGCAAATGAACCACCAGCAGTTGAATGAAATGAGGGGCATGGAAGTCTTTATTATCACTACAAATGTATGCATTAAAGCACAGTGGAATTCTTTTCTTCATATTTCCCAACTGAGGAGCTTGGGGTTGAAGCACAGGGGCAACTATGATACAGTGCCCCTGGAGCAGGGAGGGTTAAGGTCCTTGCTCAAGGGCCCAATAATGGCAGCTTGGCAGTGCTGAGGCTTAAACCCCGATTCAAAGATCAACAACCCAGAGCCTTAACCACTTGAGCCACCACTATGGATTACTGTGGACAGATATAATACACTTTCACAAAGTAAGAAGGCAGCTGGATTCTTTATGAAAGAAAGAAAGAAAGAAAGAAAGAAAGAAAGAAAGAAAGAAAGAAAGAAAGAAAGAAAGAAAGAAAGAAAGAAAGATTTGCTTGTCACATATACATTACAGCACTGTAACCACTAACTTTGGAGGTTAGAATCAGTGAGCAGGGTCAGCCATGATTCAATGGCAGCTTGGCAGTGCTGGGGCTTGAACCCTGATCCTCAATCCAGAGCCTTAACCACTTGAGCCATGTTTCTTCATTAAGGTACTAATAAACTTGCAAAATATTGATTAGAAAATACAGACATGACAGTGCTGAACATTCACCTATAGCAATAATTGTAAACAATAAAAGCTCAATGGATAAATAAAACTTTGATATAAGGTCCAAAAAAGTCATATATTAATATGCAACTAGTTAGTAATTATTTAATGCATGCACTAATCCCTAGCACAAGCGAGAATAATGAAGCATATACATGATGCTTCTTAGTTACCATTAAGAATTTATTACATCTTGTTACCTCATTCTGTTAATTTCATGACTTCCTAATGCTAATGCTAATACAGTGGGTTGATATTGATTAGCAATTTGTTACTGTTGCAGGCTTCAAGTTGTTAATTGTCCTACGTGACTTAAATAGCCTACTTTAGCCTACACTGTGTACATAAAGACAATGAGCGTTGTTATTAGTGTAAGTAATCTTTATTAATACCACAAGTCATGACAGAATGAATTCAATTTAATTCAGTTCACTTTTATTTGTATAGCTCTTTTAAAAATGGACTTCCAGCTTTCAGAAATACAGAAACATAGAATAAAAATAATACATTTTATCATTTATCCCTAATCCCTAGGAAAAAACTCCCTGAGATGATAAGAGGAAGAAACCTTGAGAGGAACCAGGATCAGAAGAGAATCTTTATTTGGGTGACTGAACAATAAACAATGCAAATGTAAATAATATCCTTTATAAAACTCTTTATAGTGAAGTGGAAATGAACAAGTGAATGAACAAGATGTTAATACTTAACAATAGCCATTACAACAGCATTATATATATATATAACAGTATATCTCCAGTTGGAAGCTGTACATGCTCATTCATTTCTGATGGACTATATAGATTAGTGCATGTATTAATTCATCAAAACATTAGTGAAAAGTTCTACTTATTTGTGGACATTACTGAAAAAGTGTTATCCATGAGTTTATGACATAGATCATATATATATATATATATATATATATATATATATATATATATATATATATATATATATACATGCTTCAGCATTAATTTATAAATAATTATAAAATTATAAATGTGTCTATAAATGTCCTAGCAGTAATCCTGAACTAGCCAAAAAGCACAAAGGTCAGCTATAAAAACCCACTGGACCAAGCTGAATGCAAAAGCCTAACTAAAGCAATGAAATGAAAAATAACTATTTCTTATATCCAGTCATTTTCTACCATTTTTGTCCAGCAGAACTGTCTAATGCCATTGCCTGCATGTGTGTGCTTTCCCGCTAAGCAAGGTGCACACTAAGTGACTAGAGATGTGTAGCTAATTGTATTTGAAACAATTGGAAACAAGCGGAGAGGTGAACTAATGGCTGCTCGGCAGACCACATTACTCACTCTGACCTGCTGGCTCCAGCTCTTCTATAGACCAGCCGGAGACCCAGGGAAGAGAGAGAGCATGCTCAGGGATGAACTCATAAGATTCGTGTGTATATAGGACAGGTTCCTTAAAGTGCATCCTTTCTAAACAACCCAGTCCCCAAGTCACACAGATTCTATTTTCCCTTTTAACCATGCAAATTCTTTCCACGTAATTTTTTTCTTTTAAATAATCCAGTTTTGTTTGGGCAGGTTTTCAGCATTCATTAATGCAGTGCAGTACGTATCAGAAATAACATCATATGAATGCCCTCGATGAAAAATATAAGCATGAATAAAAGCCTGAGTAGATTCACTTAGGGTCTGTAAACATCCTCTAGTTGTCCATATTCCACCATCCCTCAGAATGATGTACATGTGCTGTAGCCAATCAGAAACGTGCACGAGATGTTTAATAAGGGTGCTTTTTGATTTGCAGTTGTGTTTTTAATTTTGCTGTTGTGATTTTGATCTGCTGCTCTACATTGGATTTGCTGTTAAGATAACAAGCAAAGATAACAATAAACTGCTATGAGTAAATCCAAGGCTTCATCATATTAAAGTCATGGCAGATTTAAGGCAGATCATACACACTATATTATCATATTAGCATGATTATTACTGGAAGGCAAAACAAAATGTCAGTTCCCTGGTATTCAAGTGAGTTTGTTAGTTCACTTCTGATGTTCTAAGGAAAGTACTGTACAGGTTACTTTCAATTATTTCTCTTATTCATATTTAATTGTGTTTATTGCTTGTAAAGGTCACACTGACTGTTTGTGTGAGTTTCTCAACATGAGAAGAGGAAGTCTTGCTGGTAAATCAGGGTGCCTCTTTAAAAATGTACAGACTCCACCACAGGAAGCAGTGACCTGCCCACACTAACCTATTGAACAACAAATATCAGGGAACACAGCTAATCAACTCAAGGCACTCCCTCTGGCATACCGGTAGGATATAATCGTCACTGAATGACAGGAGGTTCTTCTTCAAGATTGAAAGTAAAGCCTATACGATACACCAAATGAAAGATTGCCTCGTAATTTGATTCAGACATGCTAAGGAAATGATCTCAAAAAAACTTCTGGAGAAATATTAATCATACAGACATGAAATGAAGTTCATGTTCTAGTCTTCAAACCAAAGATTTACCTTCAATAAAAAAACAGAGATTGCAGGGTTGTATGATCGATTGTAGGGTTTAATCTAAGATTTTCAGGATAACATCTGCAAATATTCCATGCAAAAGATAAAGGAATATCCACTGCAGTTTCCTAACCTGGTGATCATATTAATAAGAAAAAAATCGATAATAACATGCAATTAAGGCCTTGAATACTAAGTACGCTAAGAGATATGAGGGCAAATAATTACTTACAGATTGTTAAATCAATTCAGCAAAGCATAAATCCAGGTTTACCCAAATGATGTCTTGGTCTATCAGTTTCACAGACACAAATTTATTGATAAAAATCTCTATATTAGGATCCGTGCTGGATACAAATGCACAGAGAATTTGATATTAGATACCAATTTGTTTCACATACCAATGCAGACTTAAAATAATACTACGTTTTCCGAGCTTTGTGCTTTAAAATAGAATACCGCAATATCTGGCTTAATATCATATATCGAGTTAACCGTATAAGAGAAGCAAGAAAAGTACTAAAAGTACTAAAGTATCTAGCACAGTATGATGAAAATTGTATATAAAAAAAGCAGGGTGTGTAGACAGGAATGATCAAATTTTCAAGTGAGCAGTACTTGAAATGAAAGTTTTTTCATGAAGACTATTAGCGAGAGGGTGATTTTATCCAAACTGATGTCAGGAAGCTAAAAGCCTTTACTTATCCTAAGAACTTTTGAGGAAACCGTCTCTCATATGCTATAGACAAAACGCAGCTTTCATTTCCTGCAATGTCAGGACATTATGGCCGATATTCTCTGTTGTGTGTGTGTGTGTGTGTGTGTGTGTGTGTGTGTGTGTGTGTGCCTCCTTGGCATCGTCTCTAAGGAGTTTCTTTGTACTTTGTTTTCATCTGTTTATCTTCTGGGTATAAAAGACTAATTTTCAAGTTTTTAATTTTGGCATCAGCTTCCACTTGGCCTCAGGGAAATGTGTCAGCAATCTGGCCAAGTTAATGTAGGTATTATACCACATAGAGGAAATTGTATTGATGATGAGTACCAGATAGGACATGTTTGTACTACACCATCCATCAACACAAATCAGTGTGGGGAGTCTCAAGGGAGCCCTATCTACATTATAAAATAATATATATATATAGATTGACTATCCAGTGAGCAGCTTAAGAAGTTTTATTTCCTAGATCCCCTAAAAATGGTACTGTAGTGGTACCGCTACACATTTAGTTTCATTAATAATGCTAATGCATATGTAGCCCAATATCAGTAACATTAACATATCTGCCTGAATGTGTTATTTCTAATAAACTAGCTTATTATTTCTAATAAACTAGTTCTAATAAACTAACTAGGGGCACGGTGGCTTAGTGGTTAGCACATTCGCCTCACACCTCCAGGGTCGGGGTTCGATTCCCGCCTCCACCTTGTGTGTGTGGAGTTTGCATGTTCTCCCCGTGCCTCGGGGGTTTCCTCCGGATACTCCGGTTTCCTCCCCCGGTCCAAAGACATGCATGGTAGGTTGATTGGCATCTCTGGAAAATTGTCCGTAGTGTGTGATTGTGTGAGTGAATGAGAGTGTGTGTGTGTGCCCTGCGATGGGTTGGCACTCCGTCCAGGGTGTATCCTGCCTTGATGCCCGATGACGCCTGAGATAGGCACAGGCTCCCCGTGACCCGAGGTAGTTCGGATAAGCGGTAGAAGATGAATGAATGAATGAATAATAAACTAACTAGTGTTTGTCAGATGTTGACTAGCCTGACAGTATCTAAGTCATATTTTCAGAGATTATTTAACTAACTGGTTGGCATTCATCACATTTAGGCATAATATAATGAATGTATTTCATTATAGTCTCTAACGGTATATAACGTATGTTATCAAATGGCAGACTGTGGTCCAGATGCAGATCCAACAATGTATTTCAGCAGACTGCACTGAGAACTTGGGCAAAAAAAGCACTGCAGCAGAGCCGATAAGCATAGGAGCAAAAAACTGGCCGTCGTTCACCAGTTTCATATAGGCTCAGGTTTTCTAAATATAAACCAGGCTTCTGCAGTAGATCCTCTCTTGCAGTGTATCCAATCACATGCCGTCATGTTAATTATTTAGCTTAGGGCAGCTCAGAGACAAGTTACAAGGCTAGAGTCATTAGTTCCAAAATGGGGAAAAGATTCACAGACTTTCATAAATTTTTGATATTCTAAACCCTCTCTGGTCTGAGTAATGAACAAAAAAAAACATGTATGGTTTTAAAAAGTTGACTATCGAATGTTTAATGACTGGACAGAGAATTAGGTTTGTTTTCCCTGCATCAAATTAGAAAATGACATCTGTGGTGCTAATCAAAAGGGGTAAGGTGAAGAATCAGTGTGAAACTTATATGTGCAAAATTTTACATTTTATATTGAATACCTGGTATTTACCTTAAAAATAATCTAAATTATTCATGACTTGAATTAGCTAAATTAGAGGTTAATTAATTTTACCTTATCTTGCTCTAGTGACTGACTGTACTCTCAGTGTAATTAGATTAAGATGCCCATCAAGAGTTAACCACTTTAAAATCACAGCTCTACTTATTTTATTTAAGTATTTATTCGTATTTATTTTTGGACTTTTGATTGTTCCTGATCTTCTACTGTGGTTTCTAGTAATTGTGGCATGTCATCATTCATATAGGAGAATACTTGCCACAATTTGCACTATTTTTTGACAATTATTTATTTATTTATTTATTTATTTATTTATTTAATTTTTAATATGAACAGGCCTAATGGTTTACCTTAACCATTAAAAAAGTGACATTTTTTCTTTCTTTTCAACAGTGGGGTTTGCCAGAAAGCTCAAACAACTTAATTTGTCTGATGTAGACTTACACCAAGACGTGTCTTGGAAGGAAAATGAGCAAACTATTTTAAATCAGTCACATTGTCTGCTAAACTGCCGTACTGACATTTTTGGCATTTCAGTACAAAACACATATACACACTAATGTCAGAACATTTAGCACATTTTTTTTCTTTGGGGGAAATTGCTATCTTAATTAATGAATGTGACTACAGGAAGCCTACAGATATGTCACTTCCATATTACCAAGATATGAAATTCTCATGTAACAGTACATCCTGGTAATTAACACTCAATGCATTCATGCTGTGAAAAAAAATCATGTTAAAAGAGTTGAGTGTGCAGGAACATATATGTGTATGTGTGTAAGTATTTGTGCATGCTTGCTTGCATTCAGTGTGCACACAGCTGTGTAAAGAAAACAAGAAAGATGTTTGATTGACTAGAGGAGAGCAGCCAAATAGCCAAGTGTTCAGGAAGTGGACTCCATTTTGCTAGTCTGTCAGGGGAAAATAGCAGCTAAATGCTTCGGAGGGAACCAATTTTTGCAATCATACTTAAGGCTGTGGTAAAGGAAACTGCTCCTGCATCCATGCTGATGAAACAGTGTTCATAACATCAGCATGACACTCTGTGTCTTCAGCTTCTGATGTTCAGAAAGAGTGAATGGGAAACCATTACAGCTCCTCCACCCACTGTCACACTCACAGAAACTCAAACAGACTCACATTCAGATTTGTATGTTGTAAATATAGATGATAACAAATTGATGCTTCTATTATAATGCAACTATAAAATGTATCATTGCTCATTGCAGGCATTAATGAGCAATGATTGCAGGCATTTTATAATGTCAAATAGCACAATATGACAGTCATCATACAACGCAGTTCAATTTGTAGTTCATTTGTGTTATCTCACACTGGTCTCACTCAGCAGAATCATGACCAAATGCTCAGTGCAGTGATTCCAGTGAATTGCATGGTCTACAATAGTGTAATGGTGGCTCATAAAGCTAATGATCATGGAGATTTAACTTAACATTAAACAATAATTTCTATAATCTTATTCATACTACCTACTGTGGTTCATAATTGAAAAACATCAAGCAAATGAAAAATACAGCAACAAATCAGAAAACACATCTTTGTAAAGACTTCAACTTTGTAAACACATCAGCAAAAAGAAAGAAAAATGTGTTCTTTTTTTGCTGTAGAATTTTTGCACTCACAGGAATATATCCATGTGTAAAATATATTGAAAAGCATATATACATATAGTAATGCACAACAGAGATATATTATATGCACAATTATATCAACCTAAAACCGAAACTTTTATGAGGTCATACAACTCAAAAACCAAAACAGTCTGTTTGTATATGTACACAATTTCATCAATTTTTTTTAATGACTGAAAGGTCAGCTGGGCATTCAATTTAAATGAAACCTATCAAACTCAAACCAGTATATTCCTGTGAACTGCAAGTAAACAAACCAGTAAATACATTTATACTCATTCTCTTGGTTTTACCACATGATTCCACTCAGAGGGTAACCATTCAAAATGACATTTATCACTGAAACAGCTAGATCAAGATACTTTTGTCAAGAAACAATTTGTTTTAATTCTTAGAGATTTTCCCACAATTATGTCACAACCAATCCTCATTCACTAAAAATGCATTACCTATTTCACCTTCCAGCCCCAGAGAGCAAGGTCCAATGTGCTACCTCCATAATGTAAAGTCAGTGAATTGCTCATAAGGCCAGTAAATGTGTTTGGATAAGAAATAAACTGCCATTTTTTGTTGACTTGACTTCATAGATTCATAAATTATGGCACTGTTTACCAGCAATCCCAGTGGGGATGGAAATAATAATCATAATTTATCTGTTGATGATCTATTGTGCTTTTTAAGAACCACTACCTTTCATTCATATGATTGCTTATAATATCAAATTTAGGGTTGATTCAACTTAGAAAGCATTAACCTATGTTAAAGCAAACAGAATATCCACTCTCTGTATCACATGGTCACATGTGGTACAGTTTTCAAACATTTCTGTACATTTCTATGTTCATATTAAAATATGACTATTATAAGCAATGTTTATAAATAAGCTTCCAGTCCATAACTAACCTGCTGTTAGTTGTTCCTTTCCAATAAACTATACCTGATAATATATACACTGCTGGAAATGTGTGATCGTGTCCTCGTGTCTAATATACAAGGCATTCACATGTCCAGTTATGGCAGACATTTTTCTCTTCACTGCAGCTCCTTTCAATCCTTCTGGCTTTGCCAGATAGAGAAAAGTAACATTCAGATTTTCTTTTGTCACATTCACCTAGGTAGACACAATGAGAACTAGTCATTTACATCAAGGATTTTGGACGACAGGCAAGAACAGGATTGTTTTCGCACACTATCGAATGAAGTGTGAATGCGTGGTGCATACAGATGTGAATGGTGAGGCTGCACACAAGTCATTAGCTGGAGCAGCGCAGTGAAGAGGTGGACTAAATTGCTCAGTTAATGGCCTTCTAACACACTCTAAATGGACCATTATAAGAGATTTCAAATGGATCTCTCAACCTCAGATTTTTTTTCATACTTAAAATATGTGCAGTTCATGGAATAATGAGATTGGTTATGACTTTAGAAGCTGTACAACATATAAGAAATATTTAATGTAAAAGATCTTGTGTACTGTAGCAACCATAAACATAACGAACAACTACAGAACATACAAAATGTGTTTCTGTCTGTCACATGTGATCCACCTAACAGGTAGTGGAATGCATTCAGAGCTGTTCATATCTCAGGATTATTGGGGAGAAACAAGGAATAGAGTTTATCACAGGTCACCATACACACACAGTCATGATCAGAGGCAATTTAGTGGTCATTTCACCTTGCGGCATGTTACAGGATGTTGGAGGAAATCCACATGGACATGTGAAATCTGGCATAGACCTGTAGCAACCTCAATATCAATATCAGAGACTCTGGAGCTGTGAAGCAACAATGCTTACCCTTCAGTAAACATATTGCTTAATTTTGGATGACATCACACTAATTGTCACCAGAATGAAGACTGGGAACTCTCAACCTAGTACCTCACAAAAGGTTCTTCCTTATGCTATCAGAGGGAGTTTTTCCTTTACCACTCTCTCCTCTGGATTGGGACAAGAAGCTTATTAATAATTTCTACTGTTAGAAAAACTACAGAAGTGAACTGAAATTGAACAGTATTAAAAGATTGACACAACACTCAGCTGTTCAATAGAAAAAGAGTCTAAAACAGCGATCTACTACACCGAAAACACCCATTCTCAAACTCAGCCTCAAGCATGCTTGAGGTCTCCACAGCACAAATAATACACAACTCTGTCCCAATGAATACTGAAAAGAGTATAAAGGTGGCAGGAAATAACAGAGAAAGGAAGAGGAATAGAGTGAAAAGAAGAGAGAAGAGAGATGCTTGCATTCGTGCTAATTAAAGTGGATTGCTTCTATTTGAGTCTCAGAGAGGTAATTCATAGAAAAATTAGGAATCAGCTTTGCAGCAGCATAATTGTGTGTGTTTGTGTGTATATGTGGTGATGGGGTATGCCTTTGGTTAAGTGTGTGCTGTCAGTTAGTGAAGAAGAAAAACTTACTGTATGTGGGTGTGGTGTCTTTGACAAGGTTCTCCTCCATTGCAATGCTATTGAGCTCTTTCTGTCTGTCTGACTCGCCCTATTCCCTACATTCTCTCTCAGATTGTGAGTTTATGTTACAGATATTTGTGAGCTGTGTCAGACATTTAACTACCCTTTATTGATCCCCAGCTTCGATCTGGCAAAAGCACTTCTAAATGGATTGTAATGGAGCTGCACTTTTAAGACCGGTTGCTCTTCAACTTTGGTTTGTTTAATTTATTTTTATTTTTTTTGGTATTTATTTATATGTTTACAGATTCTTTTTGTTAACGGTCATGGCAATTGCCTTTCCATTAAAAGTAATAGCAAGTTATTCTAGTCATGGATAGGTTTTTGAGCTTGAATTGACACTACTAAAAAAATCATTATTAGGGTGGACGTATAAGTGCTAAGGTCAGTTACTACAGCATCACTGAAACACTGTACTCTCTGGATTAATGTGTGCAGATACTATTGTGAAATCTGCAACACACCTGTGATAAAGTTATCAAAATTTTATCCACTGCATACTGACATTGTCTCAACTGTAGACCTACAGTATATCTAAGAAGTGCTGCTAAAGTCATAGAGTGTATTGTTCTCATCCCAGGACTCTTGTTCTCATTCACAATCTAATCATAACGACAATCATTTCGATACATTATATAGTGTGACTTTTAGGATATTGTTGTAGAAGAGTAATGATTTCCATTCCCACTACCCCAGTCACACAGAGGATGGGTTTCCTTCTAAGTCTGGTTCTTCGACTTTATCATGCTGCTAATTTACATATGTAGTTCTGTTATGCTTTGTTGTGACAATAAAGTTGAACTTTCTTGAATTTAAGAAGTGCAGTAAAAGATAGAAAAAAAACTATATACAACAATTAAAATCTATTTAAAAAGCCTCTAAGATGTAAAATCTATTTAAATAAACATCTAACCCTAACCCTGTGCCACTACACTTCAATCATGTAATCAATCAATGGATTTAATCAAATCTGTTGTTACATTCAAGACTACATTTGAGTAGCTGTATGGTCCACATGACAAAGAAATAAATCCTGTACCCACTGCATATATATACAGTAATACCAACTGCTATATATCCAGGGCAGAAACTCTTAATGGGCTTGGTGAAATGTTGACAGATTAGCTGTGAAGCCTCTTAGATGGGAAACGTATCCTGCCTCCTCCAGGAATTCCATTACCACTGCCACTATGTGTGGTTTTTCACAGTTTTATCAGCTGCTCCTTTAATTTCTTCTAATGTATTCCAATGCCAATCCTAAACCAAAACAGAGGCCGAATGAAACTGAAAATGACATTGTGAAAAAACACACCTATTCTTATTTACAACAGTAAATACTGAGTGATGATAAGAGTGTGTGCTGCTTATAGAGGTCTAATTTGCATGGTGGAGTGAAATTAATTGTTCCCCTGGCATTTCCCAGGTGCTGTGCTGCTGTTAATGCAGCTGCGTTAAAGCCGTGCATCACTAATGCATTGCGGAAACAGTGGTAATTCTCAACACTACTCGGTGTTTTATTTTCAACTATTTCTCTCTTTCTCAGAGATAATTTAAACACAAAACAGATGGGTTTCACTCTGTTACTCAGTTTTTTGCTCCGTGTGTGTCCATTTTTCTAACTAGACATAGCATATCATGGAGTCTCTTCCATGAGACATAGCTCTTTCATGTTGTTTAAGGACAGATGGCCTTCCTAGCATGCTCATGTGAATCTGAACAGTATATGGGATACAATTCTGTAACAAATATTCTTTTGTACTGTATCTACAAAATCAATCTTGAAAGACATGTGATATGTAAAAATATCTGGGTCCGTATTCATGTAAATTCTAAGAGTTCCTCCTAGTGACGAAATTCTAAGAAAATCCTTAGAAATGTGGGTGTTTCCCTTTAAAATTAAAGAGAAGATCCTAGTAAAGATTATTCGTTATTCGGTTATTTGTACATTTACTCACAAAGCATCTTAACCCTTAAAAAGAGCTCATAAGGTCAAAAAGGACTGTTAAGGGACTAATCATATAAGAGATAGCATATCCGAAACACAGCCGAAATGCCATAGTGGCTGATATAATTTAGTGCTATGACATTTCAGCGCTGTGTCGGAGATGTTTACATTTACATTTACATTAAATTTATTACATTTGTAACATTCAGATGTTAGTACATCTCTAACATGTTCGGTTACGATTGTAATCCCTACACGATATAGACTTAAATATCGTAATGTAAAGACAAAGTATGTATATAATAGACTATATTTTAAAAGCATTCTTTTTTATTGGACAACTAATTACAGTCTTCAAAAGAATGTTTCATACCTGGTAACAGGGTCAGCTCCGTCTAACCTCTAAGACAAAAGTTGCTCTGAGATTGGTCCTTAAGCTAAGATTCCTAGTTAGACATTTTTAAGCTAATTTCGGATCTCTCTCATTCTTAAAATGAATACGGGCCCTGATCATAATCCCTTACGCTTAACATAACATTCTGCATCAATTTTAATAAAAATACATGCGTGTATTTCAGGGTATAGTTGGAGGTATTTACAGGTTACAGGTTAAGATCTCAGGCAATTTTGGAAGTGCATTTGTGTTTAGTGAGTGACACTTATATTTTTAATTCACTCATAATTAAAGTTTTACAAACAGGTGTTAACACAGAGGTTTCATCACAATGCATTTATGGCATTGTTTTAAAATAATTTGAAAGTTTGCCATGTGTGAAGATAAAAGCCTAAAATCATAAATAACTAGAACCATTCTGCTATATGCCCTATGGCACCATTAGGGGACAAAAGACCTTATAGCCTCAGGTCATCATGCTAACAGAATGACAATATCTCAATGTCAATCCAACAAATCTAACAAGGCTCTTAACCCCACATTGCTCCAGGCGAACACTCGCACAGCCCTTTATTGTTCATTGCTTTAGGCAAAAGTGTCAGATAAATTACTACATGTAAATGTAAAATAATAGACAAGGAAAGAATTCCAAATCAGGAGAACAATCAATGTTGATTATTCCCACATCCAAGTCCTAATAGGATAGTTTTTAATATTTTACTGTGCCATGTGAAATAACCAGTGATAGGTTCATATCTAAACTTGATCAAACATGGACTCTCCCAGTGTAACAACACCTCAACAAGGATTATCTGATCATTTCTGGTCTTTCATAGGCATGGAAAGGTAGCTGGTTATTTTTACTTCTAATACTATAAAATTGTGACAGTAAAAAAAGATTTTTTTTTTAAAGTGCATTGTGATCTATTCCTGGACTGAACACTCAAAACTCTTTTTACCAGAGGACAAAAATTGAATATCTGTCTGTTTTGGTGTTCTTCTTCAACACTGAATTTCTTTGTCATGTCATACTTCACAGTAATAGTTAAAGCCTCCTATGAAATCTGACACTCAGACTTTGTACATCATAAGTATTTTCTTAATGTAGCTTCATGAGTATATCTGTTTTACTTAGCCTACTTCGGGCAATAAAAGATTTTTTAAAAAAAAAGCCACCAAAAATGTTTTCACACAAATGTTTATATCTTCAAAGGAAATGGTCATATCAAATCAATGTCTGCTCTCAGAGATGCCCCGAGTGTTTGTTCATAAGCATGTAACAAGCATCTTTCAGTGTAATAACCTTAAGTGCACGGTTATCCCAGCATCTCTAACAGTGTCCTGATTCATTTTATATCAGACTAATTTCAATAAAATAATTTATTTCTTTAAACTTTGAGGAAGTAAATAGAAGTAAACAGAGTATTATCAAATACAAATATGTTTTTAATAAAATGTCCTAGATGACTACTGGATACACAACCTGCACCCCCACTCTATCCCTAACAAAATTCCTCTACAACAACCCCTTCTCAATTATTATCAATAATCAACATTATCAACTACATGTTTATAGCCATTGTTTTTCTCATCCTGCTGATTTTCACAATCACGTAAATGCATTTCCAGTTCTCCCCAATGTTTCATAGTATGCCATCTCGCTTCATAAATTAGTTAATGATGCTTCAAGCGGATTACTGTTGTGTTTTAACACAATGTAAGATTATCTTAAATTTTATGAAATATAGTTTCATGCAAACTTTTTTTATAGTTATAGTTATAGTTTCATTCAAAGTTTTTATTTCAAAATTGTGATTGAACTGTAGTCTTTTAATCCAGGTGTTCACAAACATTTGAAAAGGATCCCTTTACCTGGAAAAACATCTCAACACAGATTTATTACATGAACATGAATTGTTCATCTGCCAAATGCTCTAAATGTAATAATCAAATATTAAGTGCAAAAACTATTAAAAATGTATTTATTGGAACCACAGAGTTTTAAATTGTTTGTACATATTTTCTCAATAAAACGGTCATTATATTGAAGCTTATTAATCCGCATATTCATGTTTGAGCTAAGAGTTAAGTGATCGGTCATATAACTGTAACAGCCTAATAACTCTAAGACACTGTTGTTTGTGTATTATTATATCATTAAGATTTCAAAACTGACATAGAGAATGAGCTCCTTATGTATATATCAAAGACCTACTGTATGTATTTTAATCACTTTTGTTCTGAGAACTATACTGTTAGCACCCAAGAATGAAAAAGATCTCCTAAATCACCTTAATATCACCATGTGAGGCAATTCAGGCATCCAGCACAAGCACTAGTTTTCACCAAATGTTATACTGAGTCAATTAAGCTGTATTATTTCTGAATAGTCAGTAATTATGCACTCTTTTCATCGATGCACTTCCTTGTTCACAAATGAGCTTTCTCCAACCTCTTCAAACTGTTATGGAACATGTGACCTAAATAAGGGATATGAAAGCCAAGTAGAGGAATTAGAAATTAAAGAAGACTCAAAGCAAAGAGAAAGGTTAATCCCTTTCAGGGGGGTTTGTAAAAACAGTGGAGTACTTAAGGGAACAAATGTTACACATTCCCTCATTATGATATTCATAAGAAGCAGCAAAGGAGCAGTTGAATATGTCGGTCATGTACTGTAAGTAGAGTAAATCGAAATATTTTGCAAGAAAATTAAGACAGCACAATAAGGAGATGTTGCTAACAAGTGTAAACTAAATATAGTGCATTAAAATTACATTTTTTTATTTATATAAAACAATAAAAAAGATTTATACAAAACAAAAGCATCCTTATTTGCACTCACTCGGAATCCAACAGACTGTGTACTGCTCAGTGCTATTTGATGTATCTGTCTTGTATTATAGTGTTTAGTAGTGTATTGCCTTTCTACACTATTTGCACAAGGTTGTACACATGCACTTTATGTGAATAAGTGGATTTTACTTTTTAGCCCATGGCTCTGTGTCTTTACGTAGCGTCAGAGTCCTAGAGGAATTTCTATTCAAGGCATCCAATAAAGTTCATAGTATAGAAAATGATGATGGATCATTATCAAGACATCGTCTGCAGTTACATTCTCATGTTAGACAATATAGTTCACACTATATGAATATGAATAAGCCAGTGGACTGCAGCGTCACACTGGCCCCTTGTCTCACCTCAGAAAACCCCTTGTGGTTTTAAAACAAATCCAAATGTTGGATGGTTTAAAACACAACTGTTTATTGGTTTTGTTTATCTATGTTTAATTTGAGTTAGTCTATTAGATTACACAAGCATCAAGTCCAGAAATCAAATTTGACTTAGCAAGTCAAATAGATAATTGTAACAGTAAATACTGGTTACTTCTTGTTATTATTAAGATATTTCCCTTCTGATTAAATCATTAAAAACATGTAATGTTATTCATGCATATGACCAGCAAACTTGAGACTTGAATGATGTTTTCAGGCAAAACAGTAGTGGTCATTTTCATATACATCAAACAAACATGCAATAAAATGTGCTGTTATTAAATTTCAGTTATCTAAAAACCAGTTAAAAAGAACTTCATTCAAGAAATTCAACACCATGTTCAGTGGATAAAAAGAAGTTTGAGACCATGTTACAGTCTAACTTGAGAAAGACAGTTGTGATGCAGTGAACGAACACAGAAAGTATTACTATTACCGGAGATCCTTTATTTGGAAAGATCCCATATAAAGAGTACTAATTTGTGTGTTCAATCTGCCGAATCGTGGTGGCTCAGTGGGCAGAATTTCTGCCACACAGCTCCACAGTCCCTTTACTGAGCCGGAAATCGCATTACTTTCTCTGCATGTTCACTTTGTGTCCATGTGATTTCCTCCTCAAATCATGCCAATACATGGACAGGCTAAGATGTAATAAGGTGTGCACATGGTGCCCTGTGATGGATAATTAAAGTCAAATGTCAAGTAAAATGATGATTAAAGGTAGTTTTGTAAAAGTAACTTAAAGTACAACAAACACAACGGGTATGAAAAAAATGTGTGTTTTGTTCAAGTGTAAAGAAAACCTATGGACTGTGTTTGACAGCTGTTGGTATCAGAAGTTATTAATTATTTTAATTTTGAGAACGTGTACAATTATTCTAAGATACTATAGCATATAGTATGTAGCACATACTATGTGATGAATGTGCTCATTATTATGGGTCAGTAAATGGTTTTGTTTTGAATATTTACTTATAACAGAAATATTAACAAATGTATATTCTTGGAATAAAGGTCAAATCTAAAACCCTTTAAATGGTTTTCAGTTGTATCTTTGTGGCAACACTTATGGGCTTCAATGAAGAGTTTTTTTGTCTTTATTACTTTGATTTACAAACGCAAATATCTATCCTGAATGCTTTTCTGCTTTCTTACTGTATATTACATAATTAACATATTTGCCCAGTCACCACTGCCTACTTGGCATGTTTATGTATTAATGTGTAAATCATTTTTGTATAATTAAAGTGAATAATATATTAATCAAGTCAAACACGCAAAACCGACAATATTTTGCTCATTTAAAGGCAAATCTCTGTAGATTAAATCAGTTTGGACTTGAAAATCAGTTTGGAATTTTTTGTAACTGTTGTCAAATTAACACATGGATGTATACACACACTTAATAAATCAATGGTTACTATACATGAAAGGTGTTTTCCATGTTATACTCTCTATTAATTACTTTCTAGCACACTAAAGGAACAAAATTAGATTTTCAGGACATTCAGGAAAAGTGAATTTCAAATTCTGAAAAAAAGAAAAAAAAAAGAAAAAAAATTCAACATTGGTAATGCTTGAGTTGTGGCCAGTCTTAATGGCATACTAAAGTCTTCTTATGGTTAACGATGTTATTGCAAGTAATCAGTGAGCCAATGCCCATCCAGAAAAGCTATAAAACGCATTTTGCTCCATTGAGAGCCATAATAGATCACACTTGGATCAGTTCTCCTTCAAACATTTTTTGCCAAAGATTTTAGGGCCCAATTTTTAGACCTATTTTAGACCAATTATTGCATAAAATAATGAGATAGAGATGATACAAGTGTGCATCCGTGCCAAAATTACGCAAACACACACACAAACACACACACACACACACACACATTGCTCACTGTTCCTTAAATAAACTGCTAGTCAGTCTGTGTCATCATGTATCACTTTGCTGACAGTCTGTCATCTCTAGGTATGTCATCTCTATTATTCTAAGATTGCTCTCTCTCCTTATCACAATGCAACATCATTTTATTTTAAGTGTTGTTTTGGGTGCTAAAATGAGATACAAATATGTGAAATGCTCCTGACATCGGGTAATGAAAAACAGGAGCAAAACAATCAATTTACTTTTCAGTAAATGCAGCAGCTGCTCTACATACAGCTGCATAGGAATCACACTGAAGATAGAAGATCTTCTCACTCTTGGAACTGACGTCAGACATCACGATGGTGCGTGACGTACATTGGGGAGCAGGTGAGATCCTGTCAGACTTAGGGTGCTATACTGCTTGGATCTCACTCAGCTTTGAATACTTACAGAGTGCAAAGATGATAAAGGTGCATAAATCCGTAAATCTTTGCCATCAGGCCTTCAGCACCATTAGATAGATAGACAGATAGATAGATACAGACAGACAGACAGACAGACAGACAGACAGACAGACAGATAGATAGATAGATAGATAGATAGATAGATAGATAGATAGATAGATAGATAGATAGATAGATAGATAGATAGATAGATAGATAGATAGAATCCACTGATTTTCCACTGCTTAATGACAGATGGCAGTTAAATAGATGGTTGCTTAACATCAGTGACAACAACTCAAGACTAATTTGTTTTATCTCAGTAATTAATACAATGCCCTCACTTTGTCAGCATTAATCACACTGGCTTGGTAGCATCAAACATATTGCACATTGCATAAATCTATTGCATGTCTGCTACATACCACTTTTTTATGCAACAGCACTATAAATAAAATGTTTCTTAAATGTCAAAAATGCCTTTAATAAATGTTCTTCATTAAATATGAAGTTTCTGAGCCATCAACTGCATCCTCTCTATTCCTTAACTAAAAATACAGGTGGGTTACATTATCACATGTTTTCTGCTATGTTTTAATGGGATTGGATAATTAGAAATCAACTCTGCATTTAATCTACACCTGTGTGTGTGTGTCTGTGTGTGTGTGTGTGTGTGTGTAAGAACAAGCTCCAGATGGAGTCAGAACTTTCAAGAGGGGTTAAAGAAGAAACACTGGAAAAAACATTCAACCAAATCATTTCAACATCAAAGGCATTTGTTAAATAGAACTTCAAAGGCTTGATGCTTGAGTATAGAGTTTTTCCTCTGAGAATAATGAGCATAAAGCCAACAAAAAGTGTACATGCAATTATGTACATGGAATTATTAATGAGAACTAATTGCACTGATTGGAAGATGTCTGCTCGCTTTTGACATTTCACATGTACACCATGTACAACATGTTTAAAAGCAAATGTATAGCATCTGGGGGTGGAATTCAGTCACCAATCGACTGTCACCACAATCCAAACTGTATTATACATGCCATAGTGTCACAACAACTCCCAGCAATACCACTCCCTGTCAACAGGGGTCACTTTCTCCTGAACACTAGATTAGTTAGTCATTCACATCTGGCAACACTTCCTGTTTCTAGCAAATATAAACACTATATCACAGTAACACAGTATGTTTGTGTAGGATCTGCCTTGACTACCTTGAAGATTTTTGACTCTTGACATTTTTAACATATTAACCTCATGTGTCTCTTTCCGAGACTTCTTCATTACACATAGATGGACTGTGAGACTGATGCTGGTAAAATTAAAGCTAAAATGATATGAGCTGACCTGCAATAAAGCTCTAACCTCAATGACCGGTACAATGATTAGCTGTTAAGCAGTAGAAAGTCCCCACTATGGAGATTCTCCGACTCTTATTACTCGCAACATTAATAAAATATCTATTGGTCTTACCTGCACCAGGTTCCACCCCTCTAACGATTCCGCAATAATAGACGTCACTGATGGACACACACCTCCGAAGATCATTAAATGTTTGGGACCATAGCAGATTGCGTCGAAGAAGGCCCTTAATCCCTTTGCATTGTCACACTGAAACGGAGGGGGAAGAAAGATAGGATGAGTCAGGATGAAAATGGCAAAAATATGTCACCAGTCAAAATGATTAGTGATGATTTCTTCTGGTTTGATCTGAACAGTTGGTTGGAACGTGCACTAATCCTCGTTGTCGGTTGTTGTTTTGCTCATCACTCAGCAGAGTTATACTGACTAAAATTATTTGTGCAAAGTCAATTAATATGTGCACCAACATATAATACCTGCATTTGCATATGGTTGTTAATTGTGGAAGAATGCATGAGAAAACAGCAGAATATGTAAATCAAAAGATCTCTGGGTATTCTGTTTTTTTAATGTGTCAAACACAATGTTCTGTCCAAGAGAACCAACTCACTGCTGCAGTGTGCAGCCCTTTTTCACATCACCATAGCAACACACCATGGCTCCGAAGAAATGCTTGAGAAAGAAAAAGATGGAGTAAGGTCTATTGATTGCAATATGACTCTCCTGCCAATTTTGGTCTGATTTAATCTGTTTGTAAAGACATGAAGATTTTGGTAAACCCTTACTAAACACCTACAAAAGGTTGATCATTGACTGCTGGATATAAGCAAAGACACTTGACACTAAGCTGTAAATTCTGACTTTCAACCTTGCTTTACTTCATTGACATTTGACCACTAAGGACACTGTGTGAGGAAAAAAGTATCATTAATGCAACATTGGTGTAAACCTGATACACTCACAATTCCCCAGAGAAGAGTTACTTACTAGCTTTCAGGTCCTGTCCTATGCTTCCATGTTATCCAGTCCTGTCTCATACCAGGTCATGAACAAGCCTGTTGGTTTCCCAAAATAGTGTTGGGCAGTTGATTTGGAAATTGAACCATTTCAAAACTGTTGTGTATCAGTCAAAATCTGTAGATCACCTTCATATAGGTCAATAGAAGCCCTAGGCTAACTCACTTAACAGCTATAAAATAACACGCAAGCCCACAAACAAGGGTTAAAGGTACAGACAATATACCCAGCAATATAGTAGATGTAGCTTTGAAAACTATCATGTTGCTTTAACTGACAAATCAAGCAACACAGTGTTAAAACGGTTCATTTACTGCTCAGATTAAGGATGTCAATGAACACATAACTTGTAGACTGTTGTTAATTGAGTTAGCATGAAAATTAGCATGCTAACTGACAATCTAAATAGGCAGTATTCTATTGAGTTTATGCTAATCTGTAGCTGAAACTGAAACCTAACATTAGGGTTGTATATTCATGTTTGTGTTCATTAATTAGCTAACATTTATAGTGACTAAGTCTACCATGTCAAAAATATTACATTTCTTAATAAATAGCAAAATATTAAATAGCATTTCTGAGTGGGTGTTTTCCTAATTATGTTCACAAAGAGACAGTCACTTAGGAATAATAAATGGTTTATCCTAGCCAACTATTACACATTACACACACTCATTCAAGCCTAAGGGCAATTTGGAGTTACTGAACCACCTACAAACATGTTTTTTTTGGAGGTGGAAGGAAACCCACACAAACAATAGAAAAACATGCAAAACTCCATGCTGACAGTAACCTAAACTCAGATATGTGCCAGGGATCTTGAAGCTATAAGGCTCAGTGTTACCTGCTGTCCCACAGTGCCATCCAGGATCGTCTCAGATTTTGATTTAAAATACATTTGAAGAAGCATTAAGTTGCATTTAACAGCTCTTCATTCAGATAGAAGCTTACAAATCTAAGGTCATGGACATTCAATTCAAGTTTATTTGTATGGTGCTTTTTACAATTGACATTGTCTCAAAGCAGCTATACAGAACAACAACATAGAAAAAAAGGTTATTATAAAGAATAATAGAAAGATTAATAGAATACAAAATTCAAGCTCAATATTAGATATATTTAAATGTGTTTGTATTTGTCCCCAATGAGCAAGTCTGAGGTGACTCAGGCAGCCTTGGGAAGAAAAAACTCCCTTGAACGGAAGGAAGAAACCTTGAGAGGAACCAAACTCAAAGGGGAACCCATCCTCAATGACAAAAATGACAAAATGACAAAAATTTAAATTTTTGTAAAAAATGGTAAAAAATACAGTATCTCTCATTCACATGGTCTAAAACCAAGGCATTTCTTCATTTCTTCATTACTCAGTTACCACTGAGTTTCTATTATTCATTCCAAAACCAGTACACATGTTTTAAGCCATGCTGAAAGCCTGTTACCACTGAACACATGTTCATCTTCACCCACACTAGTCAGGGTGATTTTGTGTCAAAGATAGAAATTTCATATTTGTAAAAAGAAACGATGTGATGAAACACTAGAGAATCTAAATGATGTTGCACATTTTTTATAAATATGTCTTGACCTTTTTTGTCATGTATTTACACATTGTTACTGCATTCATACTGTAAAAAACCCAGTAATGTAAATAAGAAATATTTTCCTTTTGCTAAATCAGTGTTCATTCGTACAGTGATGGTCCACAACGAGGTTAGTTAACAAAGAATTCAGCCTTTTTTGTGAAATGTTTTTGTTTATTTATTTTTGTCTTTCCACTAGACTTGCAGCCATAATGCCATTGTGTTTAAGTTGTTCAATAAGGTTAGGTTCAGGGCTCTGTGCTTCGGCAAACCATGTCTATATGGACCTTATTTTGTGCACAGAGAAGTAATAGACAACACCAAAAGACTTTTAAATCAATCAAAAATATGGGGTATGACCCGCATATATGGCACATGGTGTATTTTTTTGGTGTCAAAATACTTTAGACCATATAATGCAAAATCCTCGCCTTTGAGTATGCACAGCAGTAATGATCCCAATGGAAATTTCACAGAAATTCGTCAATTGATTTTCATAGAACTGGTTAGTATTCATGTAAAATTCAGTGACATGCCAAGAACAAGCCCTGTATTACGTATACTTCCTGGCATTAAGCTCCACTAGACTCCAATCAATGAACAAAAGCATGGTGTTCAAAAGCCTTAAAGGATGGTTGTACCGATATAGCGCTAGCATTTGCTCTGAAATGAAAAGGTTTTTTTTTGAGTGATGTCAAAAGAATGTGGTCATTTCCTTGTAAGGTAACACAGCAAGAATCAGACTACCAGGCTTTGCCTATGTTGCCATGGAAATCAGCTTTGCAATTTGAGCATAAATGCAGAAGGAGTCAAAGCCAGCATCAATTATATTTAGCTGTAGTTAGAGCTCACAATCACAGCACTATTAAATAAAAGTATGTTTTACTTTGTTATACAAACATAATACACTATGTTTAAAAGTTACTGTGGCAAACAAAATCTAATAATCTAACGGTCTGCAACCTCTCACTCACTCACTCATTTTCTACCGCTTATCCGAAGTACCTCGGGTCACATGGAGCCTGTGCCTATCTCAGGCGTCATTGGGCATCAAGGCAGGATACACCCTGGACGGAGTGCCAACCCATCGCAGGGCACACACTCTCATTCACTCATGCAATCACACACTATGGACAATTTTCCAGAGATGCCAATCAACCTACCATGCATGTGTTTGGACCGGGGGAGGAAACCGGAGTACCCAGAGGAAACCCCCGAGGCACGGGGAGAACATGCAAACTCTACAAACACAAGGCGGAGGCGGGAATCGAACCCCCAACCCTGGAGGTGTGAGGCGAACATGCTAACCACTAAGCCACCATGCCCCCCGGTCGGCAACCTGTTCAGTAATATTTCTACAAAAAGATGACACCAATTTCTGAAACACACTTTGTTAAACTTTACACCATTTTTCAAAATTCACTTTTTTGAAATTTCTTTTTAAGACATATTGATCACACCTCATTAGCTTTATATGAGCAATAATACTGTCCACAATAATAATATTTTCCACATATAGTATTCCATAACATGGCAAATCACATGAACAAAATTTAACTGCTTATTTAGCTATTCAGGTCTCAAGGGAAATGTAAGAGAACAGCAGTATTCGTTGACTTATAGAAGAACGAAGGCTAAATATTATTAATGGGACTATTTTCTGTGGACATCCTTCGCATCATAAAATGGTCCGCCATAAAGTGGCATTGTGGTTACAATGAGTATAATCAAGACTAGCTAACCAAGATGAAATGCTCTGTTAAAGGTGGCGATGGCCACAGCTGCACCTGTCTCCAGTCAATGGCAAATTACTGAACTCAAATAAGCAACCTGAGGCTCAGAGAGAGAGAGAGAGAGTGAGAGAGAGAGAGAGAGAGAGAGAGAGAGAAAGAGAGAGAGGGGCCAGAAATGGGGAGCAGCCTGTCACACGCAATCTGTTTTTCACACAGGGAGTTTGGTAATGGCATGTACAAAATTAGACTAAACAAAAAGGTCAGCACATGTGACATGCCAAAAGCTGTCTAACAGCAAAAATCTGAATTTCTGATTAAGACTGTTTTCAGAGTATACTGCAGGGTATAGTGACTAACTGAATAGTATTTTAATCGTATCAATCGTATATTTCCTACTGTTAAACATTAAAGGATTCATCTACAGCTTAGATGTGGTATTGTATTGGTGCAGGAGATTCAGTGATTTCTGGTTGCTAGTTTTCAAACAAGGTATCAAATGTTTACTTCCAGGAATTGGATTGTATAAAGGTTAGGAGCTGCTTAATTTCATTGTGAGAATGCTAATGAAAATTGTAAAGAGGAAATGTAAAGAGTCCAGCAATCCAGGTGGGTAAACGTAATTGCATGGCGTTATTTTCATTCAATTCTAACGTGCTTGGTGATGGAATTGATTTAGATGTGCTCTCAAATTTCCTGTATACTAATCATTTATAATTTATTATTTATTAAAATCTATTTTATTTGCTTATCTAATCTGCTTATCTACAAACTCCAGTGTGGTTTCCATTCCAACCAGGCAGAATCTGCCCCTGATTCCAGTAGAACCCGGTTTCCAATGGTAATTTGTTGTGGCAAGCGGTACTGGACCAAGGCTAGAAAGATACTTAAAGACTTAACCATCCGAACAGTGGACTCTTCTCTCTGTTGCGGTCAGGGAACATTTCCGCTCCCTGAAGACCAACACAGAGGGAATGAGAAGGAGCTTCTTCCCACAGGCCATTTGAGCCCTTAACCAAGAAAACATCTTGGACTAAACCTTTGGATTTGTTGTTCAACACCTATGACCCTTACATTCAAAAAACATAACCGATATGTTATTTGGTTTAATGTTTTTTTTTGTTGTTTATATGCAATTTATATGTGGTACAATGTCGTGCAGGACTGCTATGGAGATAAAAATGTAATATGTAGTTAGTATTATAAAAAATGACTAAATCTTTAGTCTTAAAAAGTTATTAATATACCTATAAAATACACAAAAGTAAGTGAAGCATTAAAAATCTTCATAAGCTTATTTTGCATTTGGTATAATTTTGTGAGTCTTTACATTTTTGTTTTATTATTTCATTAAAAAATATATTTTTTTATTCTGGAATCTTTCTATTTATGCATTTGGCAGAACTCATTTGGGAATATATTTGCATATACACATATGCAATTAATTTTTATGTAAAAAAAAAAAAATTGAACCATTGTGCTCTCCTGCCATACAGGAAAAGCAGATATGTTGATTAGATAAAAAGGGCCATCACACCCTAAAGTTAACATGGTTGTCTTGTAAATACTGTAAGCTTCTTTGTGAGGACTCAAGGATGAGGCATTTCCTTTACAACTGATAATCTTGAGTGAAAAGTATCTGAAAATTAAACATTTGAATCAAATATAATGTACAGTGCCATCACACTGACAGCATAGTACACTACAAAAGACCTAGAATAAAGAAAATATGAGCTCAGTAAATTTCATTTCCATCGCTACGCTTGCAGACTCCATGAGACCACTCATGCGAACAAATCAACCTTGATTTCTAGAACCCCAAGACACCGGGTTTTCGAATGTTTGTGAGTGAAATCCAACACTGTGCTTGCTATTGGGATTTTGGCATGGAGATATTCACATGTGTGCAGTGTATGAAACTGAACTAAGTAGCCTTGATGCCCTTTGGTAACATTTGTACAGCAGGCCCCAGAGGCTTGACTGGAGAGGCTGCATTGACTAAGCATCAGTGAGAAGATTCAGACTAAACCTTGTGCTATCCAATGAAAACCAAGACTTTACATAGACAGTAGACAGACTGACGTCTGACTATAATGTGGTATTGATCTCCAAGTGCTCAATATATGTCTCCAGACATCTGTTGCCTAAAGTCTCACAATCCACAATTTAATTTTAAAAACAAAACATAAATATACTAAACTCTATGTGCAAGGCTTGAAATAAACACCCATGAAATATATATGAACTTTGCCATTGGTTTTTTAGACTAATTACTTTACGTTTAGGGAAATAATAAACAACTCATATGACTTTTTCCTGCACCAATAGATTTTTGTTCATGTTTAAGTTTTTTTGCTCATGTTTAAGTAAAAACACATCATTTGTGATTGCAGATTCTCCTCTGTTTTATGAACATAGCATGCAGTTTATAAACTGAAAATTGCACACTGTATGAACACAATCTCCTGGGAATAATAAAATGTAAAATATTTGTACTACAAACAGTACATACTTACATTAAATTTAATCCTGGGATGTGAGTTTTAATATTTTGTATAGGGAAGATGCTAACCACAAAGGCTAATGGGCTATAAAATTTTTGGTACATTCTGGCATGTTGTTGTTGTTGTTGTTGTTGTTGTTGTTGTTTTTTGTTTTTTTTAATCTTCCACATAGTTGGCCCTGATTTTGTGATCACAGCTGGACAGGCTTAATTCAGTGCAGTGGCACCACCAGAACCAGATTATCATCAGATTGCTAAGGATTTACAAACGATCCCATGATCAGTCCAAATTGGCTGTGAAAGTGCCAAACAGTTCCCTTCAAAACAGCATATCTTTATAAGAGGTTAGAGATGGTTAACAGCTTTTACTGCTGTGCAGTGAGAATGGCCATGAAGATAAATATAATCATGCTAGATATGATATGATTACATTAAATCTCAGTAGAAAACATTAGAAAGGAAAACTATTAAAAGACAAGTCAAAGTTCACTGTGGGAATGCACTAAAGGATACCTGGCTGAAACACACCATCACAAACTCCCCACCCGCTCAGTGTTTTCTGCACAATAAAGGCTACTTTCATGTGTTGAAATCAGCACAGCTGACCACAACTGGGAAACAAACCACTGACAGGACAGAGACATTATGCAGAAACTCACAATATGATCAGAATAGTCATATAAAAATGGGATGGAGAATACAGTGTGTAGTAGCTTCATAATTAGTTGATACATGGAGGGATGAGAGGATATGAGGAATGGGCTGAGGAAAGCAAGGTCATTATCAAGTTAATTATTTGTTGGCCCGAGGTCCTCCATTCTCCCCAGGATGCCTCCTCTGGAGAGTCAAGGAGGGATGCAGGGGTAATTACTGCCATTTTGGATAATTGTGTGATGCAGTGTGTGGTGTAAATTCAGGCTAGGATAACAGGCAGAAATGGGTAAGCAGCACTTCCTAGGATTTATTTGGCCCTTTGGAGATTTCCAACGTAGCATGTCTTCTAATTCCATCAACCCGACCCTTGACCTGGTGACGTTGCCTCAAGCAAATGTACTCATTTATTTTTTATGGCTATGATCACAAATTATATTGCAGCATAAAACAGCTCAGCATTTAATAATCTTCAATCCATCCTCTTACATGAGAAAAATGATTGAATAATTTTGTGATTAGCCAGCTAATACATTCATTCATCCATTCTGATCTCATTACCACCAATCCTAGCATTCAGAATATCAAGCAGAGAACAGAGCATGAAAATCAGAGCTGGCCAACTTCAGCTTCCAGACCCTCCTTTGGAAAGGGATTTTCTGTGCTGGAGTGCCAAGGCAGTGCAAACACCTGCATAAACTCCTGGGGACTAGTAGGATGATGCATCAGTTGAATTCTGATCATGTAAGTGCTATCTACTCATTTCTAGTAGATTCCATGTGGAAGGTTATGTTCTGTTGGCACTTCTGATCTCTAGCTGTGTTAGAAAGTATTTACTCACATTACCACTACATTTCTGTCAGAAAACCCCATATCACAGACTCAATCTCCTCAGTGTCTGTATTTTTCCCATTTATTTCTCATTACACCCACTGATGTAATGGAGTCCATTAAGCATTTATATATTCAACACAGAAATATGTACAGCAGATTTTCATTATGAAAATCACATAATTCTATGATAGAAGCATGTTTCTCAAGCATAACCTTGATGCAATTTTAATGTGCATGCTACAGTTTTGGGAGATGCTTGATGCTACTGTGTGTCAAGTGTAAGCTGTGTATTTGTAAGATGAACTGTTTCACCAGGCTGGTCATATGCTTTAGCTACACAAAACCTCAAGCCTGCAAACACATAATGTCTGGAGTAATGGGTGCATTCATCAAACTGCTTGCATGGGATACAGGGCAGTGCAATGGGCGGACAGCTGAGTGTCATGACTACATTACAGACTGCAGCCATGGCCACTGAGCCAACTGACAAGACATTCTCAATCTACATATCTCTATATGATGGACTGTGAAGATAGAACATAGACAACACTAAAATGTTCATTCAATACTGTATATCATACAGTGGTAAATTTTACAGTGTGTATTGTAATGGCATAAGGGGACTGACTAGGCTACCGTAAGCCACCAAAACAGTTTGTCTTTTCTTGAACTATGCTGAAAGAATGGACATCATTCTTACAAAAGATGTTTCGTCAGTTGCTGTTTTGATGATAGTGGTAGAAAGAACTGTCCAGCATGTCATGCACATCCTAGGTGTTCAATTGGTTTGACTTTGAAGGCCAAAGCGTATGATTTACATAATTTTCATTCTCAAACCATTCGGTGTGCTGTCTTTCCTATCGGTAAGAGCATTGTTTTCCTGAAAGACACCAGTCCCATCAGAAATATTTAATCATAAGCTAAAGGATATCAGTCAGAAGAACTTTGCATTGATTTGCAGTGATCTTTGTCTCTAAGAGGGAACATGGACTCATAACATGTCATCAAAATGCCTTCATGCCATAAAACAGCCATATGAAAGAATGTAATGGTAAGATTAGACTTGGATCTAGTGGCAAAGGGTAAAAGCTCAGCCATAGATAATGTTTTTCATGTCTGACCTATCACAAGTGGCCTTTCTATGTACAAGTCTTGTTTGTTCATTGGCTACCTCTCTAGACTTGAGACAGTACAAGAATTTTTCTCCACACTTTATGTCAGCGGTTCACATAGGGGTGGTTAAAAGATGCAAACCTACAGTGACGAAACCTTGCTCACTGATGCGGTGGAGTGCGAAATTATGCGAAGGCATTGTGGTGTGCACGGCTGGAGAGCCTGTTCAGATGGAGAGCTTTTAGTGCTTCTGGCCAGCTCTGATTGTGTGGCACAAAGCCACCAGAACAGAGATTCATCAGTCTGCACATTTTTACAGCAAGTGGAAGAGCCAACAATGAGCTTGAGCAATCACTCATCAATGGACACAGCATGGAACAAACCACTGGCCAGGTGGCTAGATCGTGTGTGACAGACACCTGCAAATGATATGCCACATGGCTGTTTTTGTATTTCATTAACTTTCTGCTCTGTGATTACATGAGTGATTTTTGTCAATCCAGAAGAACGTAGTCATATTTAATGTTTACATGTTTATTTGGTTAAAAACCCCAGAGTAGCATTTAGTATCACTGAGCCTCATTTATCAATATTTTAGTAAAGCTGTGTATAAATGTTTGCATAAGCCAAACTGCACTAAAACTTTCCTGGCAGATTTACAAAAGTTTTATGCTACTTTTCTTTGTACACGTGTGTATGTTGATCACTAAAACATGCAAAACTCATTCCTGACACAGCTGGTTTGCATTTTCATCTCTACACTACATTCTGCATAATAGTGCAGTAATCCATGCCAATTATATGATTTGAAGATGATCAAATCATGGTTTACATTAGTTAGTCTTCTTATACACACATTCAGTAGCAGGATTAGAATACAAACATTTCCAGAATTTAGAGGATTTTCATGCACACCAAATTTCTTATGTAAACACTCGTGAACGATTCACAAATAACTCCATTCGTATCAAGCTTGATAAATTATTGGTGCCATAACAACAATGAGGAGATTGTAATTCCTGATTTTAGGAATTAGCAAACATTATTTTAGCCGGTTAGTCAAGAATTGATATTCAGTGCTTGTGTTTTTAAGAAAGGAATAAAACCCAATGTTATTGTGCTGTTATAGGGAAATAATCGGTGACAGTGTCGTGTGATCATTTTCATTTAATAACATGTCTCAAAGTGTTTTATTTCTCTTATATCACAACAATTTACTAACAATTTAAACGACAATATACATAAATTCATACTATATAACTATTTGTTGCTACAGTTAGTGTTGAGGGATGTTTGTGAAACAGGTTGGTTTAGATTATAGAAGCTATAAATAGTTGGTCCCTTTTTACATTCTCTTGAAGTTAATGAAAAAAAAGAAAATGCCGATTGCCGATTTTTACCAAATAAAAGAAGCAGAGTTTGAGAAAACTTCAAGTTACACCTCTGTTACAAAGTGCTGATACTGGAGATTCTTTTAAAAACGCTAAATGAACATCTCATGGTAAGATTCACCATATCAACAACTGCACACAATTTTTAATCTATTCGTGCAGAATGTTCACCATTTTCTGTGACTTGTTACTATAGAAACAATAATGTAATAAAAAGAGCAAATAAATCTAAACCTGAGATTTTACTCAGATATTGTCTGATCCATGCTGTTATAGAAAATTAACCAAGTTCTGCTAAAGCAGCTTCTGGCGATTTCCGAATAAGAATTCAACAGCACTGTGGTATAATGACTTTTAAATGATGTCAGTCTTAGCAAACCATATGAAATACATCCAATTATCATATTAATTACATTCAATGTAAGATACATACAATTTAACATGGTAGACACATGGTTTAAATGGTAGAAAAGCGTATCTTTTCGCTTCAAGATAATAGTTGGATGTTACGGTTACCAAACAGAGAGAGAGAGAGTGAGAGAGAGAGAGAGTGAGTGACCTGGAGAGAGAGAGATGTTAAGTGACCTTACAACTTGCATGTGATGATATGGTGACTTCTCTAATAAAGACGTTTTTCTATATGGTTACAAATCTCTGTACAGCTTAACACAGATTTTATGCTCATTCCTGTATGTTAAAGATCAGTACAACTCCACACTACTCACTATTTCCTCCACCCTCTTTTTCTCACCCCTTCAGCTTCATTTTTTACACAAATGTGGTCATCTTTGAGCCCTAACCTGATCTGACAAATCAGTGTCCAAAGTCTTTTTGTCTCCCTCTACACACCCTTTCATTATCTATCTTGTACACACACACATACATTTGCATATAATAGAAATCCCTTTTGTACAAAAATGGCTGTTTCAAAAGCACACTGAAAACAGGAGAATCTGTTGCAGCTGAAGTAGGTCAGAGAGAGTCTGAGTCAAACTCCTCCTATACTGCATCAAAAATGTAGCAGCTCCTTGCATACATAAACCTCACCGGAGTACCTCACTGTGGAGCAAGCATGTGCGTAATGTGCAGCTTTTCACATGTTCTAAACAAAGACCAGACTGTGTCTCCTCAAAAAAAAAAACTAAAAAGCAAAGCATATACAATTGCTATAAATTGTTATTTGATTTAACACAAATAGAGTCATATCCGTTAAATGGAAAATACTGAGTTTAAATCTAATATCAGGTTTCACTCTTTAATAGTTTCCAGAATAGGGATGCAACCAAATACAAATGCATTATTCATGATAAACTCATAGTGTTCTCAACAGATAGTAATGAAGACATGAACAGGTGGTTTCAGGGTTTTTACTGCATTGGGATTGGGATGCTTTATGTCATCATGAACATGCAGAGCTGCATGCTGTATGAAGCATCTTTAGCAACTGCATGTTCATGGTTTTGGTGGGTTTTAGCATATGCACAGTTTATATTTTGGATACTGAACCAACTAACCATTAAAAAAAATCACAGGGGAACAAAAGTAAAAACTTGGAAAAAAAAAAAAAAAAAAAAAAACAGACCCATGCACTCTCTATTCAAGATTATATGTCATACACATCTCTAGTCAAGACTAATTAGGAGTGATATTGTCAACGTTGAAAACCTTTAAGAATTCACAGTCCATGATGCCTCTGCTATCATTTCTAGTTCTATTGTTTCCATGGGCATATTTAATTCTACTATACTTTGGGTTTAAATTCAAATACAGAAGCAACACAAATACTTTTTTGCTCAGTTTTCATTGGCTGCTGACAGGACCTAATCGATTTGAATCAGTGACTAGTGTATATTATCATGCTGTCATGTACAAAGTCATGTTGAAAAAAAAAAAATCAAACATTTGATATACACTCGTTCTGACACTTGCTCTGTCTGGCTTAAATTTCAATCAGGAGGAAAGAAATTGGAATCTGTGTGTGACTGCACCATACATCTCCAGCTGGGGACAGACTCAGACCAGCTGTGAATCAGAGATACAACTGTGATGAAAATGTAGAGTATTAGTAAAAGACAACAGTAGCGCTTTTCTTTTTTCTTTTTTTTTTTTTTTTTTGCTGTTTTTGCTGTGAATGGAATAAGACAACTTCCATATTGTAGTCATTGTTTTTTAAACAATTAGTCATTCTGCATTTTGGATTCAGACTTCTAAATTTTTAGATTTTTAAACTTCCTCTTATTGCACAGAACAACATTTGCTATTAATGATGAGGAAAGCAAAAAGATATCGAACTCTCACTTAGCCTACCTGAGCACCAGTGCATTACAATAACCAATATTATTGGAAAATAAAAAAAGCTTAATCACTCAGACAGCTACTGCGCTCCCATATGAAGGAGAGGATTTTTTCTGACATTTCCAAAGTCCTTCAGCTGATGTGAACTGAATTTGTATGTACATTTCTTTTGCTTGTGATTCTGTGCAACAGTTGTTGCAACTGTTTGTGGATTATTTGGGTAGGGCAAGTGCAACTGGTATAGCATTTTATTGTTGTATTATCTCTGACAACAGATTGTCTATAATGAGCATGACAGAGGTGAAGCAGTAAGGAAAATCTCACAAGTATAAAACACATTATCAATAACCAGAGACAAAAGGAACCCATCTTCCTCTAGTATATGAAACCAGATAACAAGATTATAAATCAGTTATTTTCCACAATAATGTACAGTATAGTCCAAAGTCGAATCAGTATTAAGTGAAAGGATGTTCAATATGACCACCAGAGTCTTTATGAGAACAACTGGAGGTCTTAGGTACAAGTCTACAGCATACATGTGAGATAATAAAAAATTGAAGCAAGAGAGAGCATTTGGGAATAACTGTTTTGGAAAAGTGTAAATCTTAAGGAAATCCATGTGGTGCCTCCTACATCATAGGTCTATTCCTGCCTTTTATTGTATTGTATTGTATGGATCTACCTGACTAGGTACTGTATAAGCTGGTGAATATGAATGTACAGCATGAATGAGTGAATATCTGCCTGTATGGTGCTGTAATGTTGACATTACTGTGACAGTCTCTCTGATAATCAGCTCTTCTGTTGCCTTTAGCTTTAGCTTTTATGAGTAAAATCAAGCACGAGCTGCTTTCTCAAGTCGCTTTGTCCACAGTATTCTCAGTCATCTTAAATACATATTGCTATCTATAAGAATGTAACACTGAGCTCAGATGCTTGCTGTTTTAGATGTTTGGTCATAGCAAACATGGGTTTTAGATTTACCTTAACAGGTCAAAGTTCATTATTTTATTCAATATTGCAACCCCACAGGATTCAACTCCTTCAACAGGATCAAAAATGAGAGCATCGTCTTTCCTTTTCTAAGTAATTGTAAATAACAAAATATCTAGTATTGATTTATGAGGAACTTGTAGAAATGAGGACCCACTTCTCAAGGCCACAGAGACTAAGGGCTTCATTCAGCCAAAACCTTAAGATGGATTCTCTTTAAGACAAATCACAGAGACAGCGCAATGTCAGAGGACACTGTCCTATAAACTCTGTAGAAAATATACTCGTAAATTTATAACCTGACCAGTGAGGGAGATTTGATCAGTGGAATCTCACACCATATACACTATATGGGGTTATACAACCATAAGATTCAGTGCTTCTCATCCTGCCTTAATATAAGTTCTTTAAATAAAGTTATTAGAATCTCTGACTATGAAAATGAGCATGCAGAATATTGCAACTGTAGCAGTGAATTATATATAATGTGTAGTATGGTTACATTTTTTGTGTGTAAACTAATTCGATTTCAATAAACTTTTATATGATCTCAAGATTTAAGGATATTAAACACATAACATGTAAGTGCCTGAATGTGGACTTCACTCAGTAGCTGATTCCACTGCAACTCACGGTCACCCCAAAACCATACCACCTACAGTTGGCCAGAAGCAACAGAGGGAGTCGGGAATGTAGGATGACAGCTGAATCTCTACAGTGGAAGGAAAAATCCATCCTCCCTCACTGTGTGTGAAGCCACCACCCGCAAGAGCAGGCACGTGTGATCACACCACAGCTTGACAGACAAGCCATTATAAAATGAGGCCAATGCCTTTCCCGTTCTCTCCAGAGTATGTGATGAGGGAAACTGCTCTGAGTCTCTGAGCTCACTAAGTCGCTGCTACACAGGCTTGTGCTTTAGTTACATATCAGACCCACAATGGATTTACATGATCAGTCATACATTTGGGACAGCAATGGTAGAAACAATAATAGCGTTCCTGCTTTTTAAACCAACCCAACAACTCAGAGGTAAAACTGCAATTTTTAAAAATGCTACGTAAATTTCTCCTTTCAGAAAGCTAGAAAGCACGAACGAAATCAACAGTTACACATATTTAGATCCATGACATGTGGAAGGATCACCTTATTAATCTTGCAGTATATTGTTATTATATAATAATAACGTAGCAGACTGAGCACATTAATATGAACCTTGAAGCCAAAACTGTGGTCAGAGCTGCTACACCTACTGAGCAGTCAAGCATTCAGCAGTGCTCTATTATTGAGGGTTAAAAAAAGGATGTTTTACAGACGCATTGAGAGATATAAAATATTTAGATACAATCCAAGGATGCTTCTGGGTAGCTCTGTGGCCCAGATGGAATTAATTCTGTTTGCATAACTTCACTATTTTCCCCGGGATTGAGAAGTATCATCTAAACTAAAAATACTCTATCAACACACTTAACATTACAATTGTCTGTTCAGACTGAACAATGAAAAAAGCATACATACGTTGACTTATTTGTCGCTTATTAGCTTTTATCCAAATATGTACTACATACCCAGGGATATGTCACAGATTTCTAGCACTGAGCAAACACTGACTCTGTGTGCTGCCTTCCCATCTCATGAAAACTTAATCTTTTTACTCCCGGAGCTTTGAGTGCACCTTAAGCCAAGGGCTATGAGAAGTCAATACCACTCTTTTGGTTCCTGTTACAACACTGTATACAGCTGTGGATTGCTTGAGGACCAAGTAAGGCAAGAAAAGTTTGAGCACAGAACTTAACCGCTGAGCTACCATAGCCCTAACTAGCTTACCAAAACAACATTTTCGACTTCGGGTCATGATTATTTTCAGAAAAGATACATGACTTACAAGCTAAAGAAAAAACTTCAATGCAATACCAACACAGGATGTGCAATGAAAGTGAGAGAAAGCAAATGATCCTAATGCAAAAAGCCACAAAAAGCCATGTTAGGATCAACATTAGGATCAAATAATCAAATGTTCAAGGAAGACTACTGCCATGACGCGGGATAGAAGCGGACCCAAACGCAGGATAGCAAAACAAACGGGGTTTTAATAACAAAGGAAACACTAAACAATACACGGACTAAAGACAGGACAGGACAACAGTAGATTCCGCGCTGCACAAGGCAACACGGCACAGTTAAATACACAGGGCAATCACAATAGGAAACAGGTGTGTAGACAGGGAGGAGCAGACGAAGGCGGGGCAGACACGTGACGAGGAACGACAACAAATGCACATGGCCAAAAAGTCCGGGCTGAGTCCTGACAACTACAGCCATCAGACTGTCACAGATGGCTTGGACTATGCCATGCTTGAGCACTAGGGGGACTTTCTGGCAGGTGCAATTTTGTCTCGTGCAATGTGTCTTTGTTTTTGTTTTGTCAAATCAAATTTGTTTGCCCCGCCCTATACTTTACCTGTTCCCACCTCTGCACACCTGTTCCTTATGTCTTCCCAATAACCTTCTCTATTTAATCCTGTGGTATTGCGTCTGTTTTTTGCTGTCTCCTTGTCATTGCGTGTCTTCTGTTTCTTGGATTTGTTCTATGTTTTATGCTTTTGTTTTTGGTTTTGTTGTATCTTATTCATTTTGTAGTATTGTTTAGGTTTTTTCTTCCCTCATGTTTCCCTGTGTTTAGTCAGTCTAGTTTCTTTTAATAAAACCCCTGTTACCTGTCATCCCCTCATTTGGGTTTGATTGGCACCCCTTTTCTGACCGACACGTCCCATGATCCAGAGTGTATTCCCTCTATAGGATTCCCCATCTATAGCGTTTCCATGATAGGTTTCACCCTGACCAGTATAAAGCATGAACTAAAGTTTAGAGTAAAGTAGTGAGCATTACTGTTATTCTAGCTATATAGAAGTTTACACTACAAAGAAATAGTGTTCTTAAAGTTATATAACATACTGGTGCAATATGTTTAAAAAAATTAAAGAAGAATATATACAGTCTAAATATTAAGATGAATGATTAAACATCGCCAATATTCACAGAAGGCTATATTAGATATCCAGTAAGTGACTCAGTGTGCTTGGAGGACCAGAGAGGATCCTGACTCAGTCAGTTTGGCATTTCAAATAAAAGTGATCACTTTCATACATTCACTTTATTCCCTTCCTACAGAAATGCAGCCAACTGCCTCCCCATGGGACTTCTTTTCAAAAGGCGCAAATGTTACTGCTTACAAGAGATGTCAGGTGTGCAGGCTTTGCTTGTAGGCCCATGTCTTACCAGTACACCACCACTCTGCACTGACCTACAGTACATATAGTTATTCTGCACATGATCATCAACTTCATGTAGAACAGAGAAGAATCCATTCCAACATCTGCATGTATACAACAAGGATCTTCATCCTGTTTGGTAGATCTGCTTTGGCTTGGGAGAGGAGACTACTGGGGTTTCCCCACTCATTGGAATATGATATGAATTAAAGAAATGCATTAACAACTCTGCTCAAAAAGCACACATGCATGCATCACTGCCTGCAGGTACAGTGGGCTAAGTGGAAAAAGGGAAGACACACAAGCTACCAAAAACTCAAGACACAGAATAAGGCACAGGGAAGAGGGAAAAACAGGCAAAAATGTATAATACATACAGTAACAAACAAGTGAAAGAGACTGAAATAAGGACAAAAAGTTTCCTGACCTTTAGATGAAGATGTGAAATGACAGTATGGGAACAGTACTATTTGCCTCTTTCATTAATCTGTGCTTTTTTTTTCTTGTCTTTTTTCCTTCTTTTTCTTTGTGTATGCTGGCTAGAAACTAGAGAAAAGGCTTTTTTATAATTATTCATTTCATTTTATATTCCAGCTAAAAACCTCAAATATTCTCATAGCCAGCAGTCTATCTTTTGTATTCTAGACTCGGAAATGCAAATTTATGAAAACAATAAAGCTGTGTGTTTTATTTAAGAGATAGAGTCATGTTTTGTACAACGCATATAGGTACAGCATGCATCAGGAAGCCCTGAAGTGAAATAATTCAGGGGAGGACAGCAAGAGAGAGATAAGGGAATGCAGGAGGGAGGCTGAGAGAGAGGTTGAAAGAGATGGCTATATCTAGAGAGTGAGAGAGAGGAAAGGAGGAGAGAATTTAGCGTTGTATGTGCTAAGATGATGATGTGGGAGGAACAGCGTGGGCACTGGCGCAGCCTCATAGGAACAATGTGCATAGAGAGCTGCTGAATGTCTCTCACTTTTGCTTTCTTCCTCTCCCTCTGAATGACTGTGGTTAGACCTCCATCATTTTAGGGTTAGAACATATTCACCCTCTAAGTGTTTCCCCTTGACCATACAGCAATCATTAAGGTAATCTGATGTAAGTCAAAGACATAAACTACAGAAATCATCATCGCCAAATAAGAATAAAGATGAATGAAAGATGAATAGGGTGGTGGGGGATGGGGGTGGGGGGGTATTAATTTAGCCATCCTCTAGCTTGTTTCATCTTTATGGCAAAAAATTAACCATAGTACTGCATTTGCTTCATTTATAGCATCTGAGAGAAGCAGAATTAGCCAACATCTTAGTCGTCCAGCTATTGCCATGGCAACAGGATACCTGTTTAAAGCATTAACCGCATGCAAGCCCAAAGTATGCTCAAGTCATGGGCTCAAATCAGGTCACTGGTAAAAGAAGACAAAACCAGATTGTTGGTATGAAACTTTGTGTGTGTGTGTGTTTGTGTGTGTCTGTGTGTGTGTGTGTGTGTGTGTGTTTTCTTTGAGTAAAATCTTATTTTCCTCCTCAAGTCAAGCAGTGTTTCCATGGTTACAGTGCAACCAAAGGACATATTCATAGCGTTTTCCAAAATCATAAAGTATCAGATTGTTTGTTAGGGCTTAGGTATGCTGTTCTTCCTTTGGCCTCACAGCACTATACACTGGGAACCCAGTACACAATTACACAATTACAATGGCTGAACTGTTACACACTGCTGGCCCCGGCCAGGCCGGCTCTTCACACATCTTACACACTGCTAAGATGATGCTTTTTTCACTCAGGCGCCCAGCCGTACAAATGGTTGTCCCCTCATGGGCACACACATTGCAAGGAAGAAGGAAATACGTTTATTTTCTCACCATGAATCATTTATAAGCTTTCCAGTAGACTGTATGAACACAAAAGCACATTTCAGCCCTTTATTCAAGTTGCAGTTGTTGACTTCAGGCACATCATGTGAGTATCATGCCATGTAATCAATACTCATTGGTCCACTAACGCTTAAATTGATACTCAAACACACTCGAGTAGATCTGTGTGCCACAATATAGAAACATATAGGATGTGTGCAAATTTTTTTTTATTGTAGAAAGTTCCCCAGAAAAGTAAAACAAACAACAACAACAAAAAAATAATCAGATGTCATAGTCAGATATGAAGCTATACAGGACAAAGAGCACATTCATTATCATGCAGTACATTTACATGGTTCATTCATTCATCTGAAGTCTAATCATGTTTTTTTGTTTGTTTGTTTTTTTTGTTGTTTTTTTAAATTGCTCTGCTAGTTTATTCATATTTTGCAAAATAAAAGAAAATAAATGAATTAGAAATTCTATAGAATTCTGTAGATGAGATGAGACCAAATCTGAACTCTGCAGTATTTCTGGGAAGAGAGTAATAGGGTTTATATTCAAATAAATGAGTAAATAAATAAATAATTAAATACCTTTCTTGTTTAGGCCACACCCACTTTGGGTTTATTTTAATGCAAATTGGGTTTAAATCAATAATACATGTTTAAAATGAACACTGATTGGTCTTGTGTCATGAGTTCACACTTCTGAGAAAATAACAGCATTCCTAGAATTCTCTCTCGCTCTCCCACACACACACAGAGAGAGCAATCTGTATACACACACTTCCAGTATTAGACTTTGTGTGCTGTTTCTTTTACCCTAGGCCTTACTCGGTTAATCAGGAACTGAATCAGTCTCAGGGGGGTTTTCCTCCTCCTTCGCACACTGCCCACATCCATTGATTTGAACTCTTTCATCATTTCCTCCCATCTGCAAGTTGCTACTTTTACATCTACATGTCTACTTTTGGCTTCATGTCCCTGCTCAAGCCATGGGTCATGTTTCAGATGCTAGTAAGGCCATACAGGATTCCTTTATTTATCTTTATTTATAAATCAGTAACTGTTTCATCTAGGTCAAGGCTGTGATGGAGCCTATAATATCCTGGGAACACTCTACATAAGATATAGATGGGATTTCAGTCTAAAATAGGAAATTTGTCCACAACAATATTTTATATCACCAGCTGGTAAAGTCATACTGTTTTCCCCGGTTTACAGATACTTATCAGTTACTGTCTAAGTATTTGTGTCTGTTTCAGATTAACATTATATTTAGCATTGTCAGAGCTGCGACTGAACTTTGCCAAACATTTTTTCTGCTGGTCTTAGTTAACTATAAATGAACCATAAATGATCTATTCAAGTCAAACCTCGAAATACATTTCTACCTGAACTCATTTTATTCAGTCTTGTTAGTTCATGTTCTTGCTCTAATGATTCATCAGTAGCAATCCCTTCAAAAAAAAAACATTCTCTAATCTTTAATCAACATGCAATATCTTTTGCATATTTCATATCTTTCACTCTCACATCCTGGTATAAAGCAAAAGTGCTGAGCTGTTTTACTTGTGGAAGAAAAATGCATTGTGATTGAACACCAGCATGAGACTAAGAATAAATCTGTTTGAATCTTGGATAGGTCACTAGTTTCCAAAACCAGGGAGTCTGTGTGCTATGTGAGCATGATTGTAATAAATAAGTCAGTAGCTGAGACACACAAGAAGAGTGCATTAACAGTTGAGCAAAAAATGTTAAAGTAAACCCGGAATCTAAAAGCGGCTCAGGCGTTTCCTCCCTGCGGCACGAGCGTGAGCTGCACATTTCAGTCCTGTGATGCACCAGTGTGGAACTGGTCTAGCCTGCCCAGAACAGTGCTTCTATGAGCTCAGGTTGCTAAGTGAGGTAGCTCATCAGGGCATCGACATTGGCATATGAACACTGAAAATGAAAGTGTACAAGCAACTAATTGTGTGAAATTTATGCAAAGAATGATCAGCAAATGTCACTCAAGAGTTTGTAGCAAAATGCACAAATGTGGTGAGTCATCCTTGTTGTTAAATATCCCAAGATCTTAGAAAAATGGTTTCTCAAGGATTCTTTGAATAGGTACATGGTATCCGCTTCCAAAAGATTCTTCTGATGTCTGTGTGCAGAACAATACAAACAGGGTTTTCATATCCAGGTTCTCGGGTTTCCTTCCAAAAACACGCCAGTAGGCAAATTGGTGTAAATGAGTGTGATTGTTTTTGTGCATGGTAACTTGCAATGTACAGTACTAGCTTCCCAATAGGGTCTCTTCCCCCTAATATGCCAGGTGTTCCTGGGACTGGCTCAGAAGCCATAGTTGGAGACTGGCTCTAACTTCCGACAGACTCTGACCAGGATAACGTGCTTACTGAAGATAATTGACGATGATGATGATGATGATGATGATAATGATTGTTGTTATGATCTTTAACATAAAATAAAGCAGCTTTTTTATACACTCATTGTCCTAATATGCAAATATTATTAGCTCTCAGCTTAATCTGTTTTGAGGAACTCTGAGGGCTTTGTGAGAGAATTGACTGGAAACTGTCACGCTACTGTGTTGTATTTGCACTGTAAGAAGCAGACAAATTGAGGCAGAATGCTTGCATGAATCAAGCTAAAAATAAATACTGTACTCTGAGTGAAAAGGACTCCAAATGAATGGAGCTGTCCGAGAGAGACTTGGGTAGAGCGAAGATAACAGACTTCAACTCCTCCTCCCCTTAACCTCCTGTGGTCTCCTCACGTCATCAACTACTGCACACTCTAGGGACAGCTATTGCAACATAGCCCATGGAAACGAGGTAACACCCGTACAGACGTTACAGTTCATTAGATCACAGTAGATGAACCATACTAAGATGAGGTTAGATCTGAGTTGCACTTTTCTAACCTTATAATACAGTGAATGGCTAAGAATTTTTTTTAGTATGAGATATTTCCTGTTAGCCTCGAAACAGTATAATACAATAGGTAAAGTGTTATATTTTTGGCTCTGTGGTAACAAATTACACTGCAGGCTGAAAGCTTAAAACAGATTAAAATGTGAAATGTGGACTTCATCCTTGTTCCCACTGATGGAGCTGCAGCACCGCTGAGATCTTCATTATGCACTTGTACTCAATTGCTGGTGCTGCTGTTTCTGAGGAAAAACCACAAGCCCACAGCAACAGAAGGGGAAGGTTCTAGACACAAAACTCAAAGCACTATCACACACTGAGAGACTGCATGACTAGATATAAATTCGTCTTTTTATCCTTGTGAAAAGGGCATGGTGACTAATTGCCAGTGTTCCTCAGACTCCTGTGGCTTCTTTAATTCTCTCTAACCTTTAGTAGAGAGGCTTTCCCTAGCACCTAGCTCATCGTATTTTACCCATCATTTTACCTTATTCTATGATCATAGAAATCATTTGCTAATTACAGTGATCTCAACCATAAAGAATGACAGCCAGGTTTTAGTGCTATCTCCTAAAAACAAAATTGCAGGAGCTTCAATGAAGTTAAATGTCACATTAATGAGAAATTCAATGGAGACAAATGTGAAGACAAATGTTAGCCTCAAAGTTCCGATATCCAATGAGTCTTTAAGACACAGTTGTGCTAAGTTAGGGCAAAGAATCCTCTTGGCTAGTTAGCGATAATCACAATGGTGTTGATGGTATCAGCATGAAAGGTAAAGCTCTGGAACACGATCTGTTTAAGCTGAGTGTATAAAAGAGGAGGTGAGACAGCTGGACAGACTAAAGGACTAATGTGATGATGCATCAGTCTTCATTACAAAATACAATTTAAATGTCACTAAAGATCATGTTTATTATAAAGTTTAAAAAGTCTGTCAGGCTGAACTTGTAAGTTCATTTAAAAATACTATTTTGTCCTAAACAAACAGATTTTATGACTGTAGTTATTCCAACCATAGGCTTGACCAGACTGTACCATGCATATAGTTCAGGAACAGACACACAAGTATGGATGTACACACACCAAGGCACTGGGAGGAGACAGGAAGAAACACAGAGTGTGGAGGAACATACAGTATCCACAAGCCCCATGTATGCTCCCAGGCCAAAGCAGTCACATGGGCTACTGCAATGTTTTCCACATGCCCAACCCCCACACACACATACACACACTCCTGCCCCTGCCTACTCACTGTTTCTTTTCCTGAAGACATTCACGCCTTCCCTCTCTCTAGTGACAGAGCTGCGACACTGATGCCTAGTGGCACTTCCATCGCCCTGAGTTTCATTCGTTTCTCTGTGATAAAGTCAGAGGAGAGAGTAAGAGTGGCAAAAGAGAAAATGATAGAGGGCTGGGTTGGGTGGGAGTTGCTGTGTAGAGAGAAATAAGAAGGCAAGAAGAGGCAGAACAGAGAAAGAGAAAAGTAGGAGAGAGTGTCAGCTTGTGTCGGCCCTGTATCCCAGTGGGTGGTGTTTTCCTCACTGCTGCTGTGGAAACAACATGTGACAGAAAGATCACATGGAGAGAGGAGAGCGTGTTGGTTACTTCTCAGCTACAGGCTCAAATCTTCCTGTACTGATTCCTCACTCCTCTTACCTGTTCTTATCTTCCACATATTCAGCCCATGCATCATAGATGGATAGCAAATCTTCAGCTGGCGGTGCCTGTTCCTGCCAGAAACTCACGCCTGGGTAAAATTAGAGCAGTGTGTGGGCGCACACGGCAACACGCTCATAACACATCAGTTAAACATCCCTGCAAACCAAAAGTCCGCCTACTCCATATTCAGCAGGTTAAAGACACAGCTCAAATAAAGCTGGGAATTTCATTGACTGATATTATTAGCGAATGAAGTGTGTGTCATTTGTGATCCAGGGTAAAACAGCAAAGAAAAACAGAATCCATGACATAGAAAAAGGCAAAGATACACTTTTTATGCATTTTGTAAATGTGTATTATGATTAGCCGTCTTGTAATGGACTTCAGGAAACACGTTCTGGAATGGGGAATAAATTAATCTGTGCTGTAGGAGCGTTATAAGAGAATGACAATAAAATATTCCACTTTTTGTGATGTGTGAGCAGGCTCAGGTCCCAGTGCCAAGCCTCTAGCAGCTGCTGGTGGCGTTAATATTTCAATTATGCTCATGAATAAATGAATTAAATAGGTGCTAACATTGTTCAATGGCATTGTACCGGATGACTCCAGCGGCTTGCTAGTGCACTGAACTGGATACTCAAGATGATTAGAGGAACACTGCATTGTGATTTGGCCTTTGGTGTTAAAGGCAAGCCACTTGCACGGCAAAAGAGTAATCAAGAAAAACATGAGATTATTTGTAGTACAGTTTTATATACACTCATCGGCCACTTTATTAGGTACATCTGTCCAACTGCTCGTTAACACAAATTTCTAATCAGCCAATCACATGGCAGCAACTCAATGCATTTAGGCATGTAGACATGGTCAAGACGATCTGCTGCAGTTCAAACCAAGCGTCAGAATGGGGAAGAAAGGTGATTTAAGTGACTTTGAACATGGCACAGTTGTTGGTGCCAGATGGGCTGGTCTGAGTATTTCAGAAACTGCTGATTTACTGGGATTTTCACGCACAACCATCTCTAGGGTTTACAGAGAATGGTCTGAAAAAGAGAAAATATCCAGTGAGCGGCAGTTCTGTGGGCGCAAATGCCTTGTTGATGCCAGAGGTCAGAGGAGAATGGCCAGACTGGTTCGAGCTGATAGAAAGGCAACAGTAACTCAAATAACCACTCATTACAACCGAGGTATGCAGAAGAGCATCTCTGAACGCACAACACGTTGAACCTTGAGGAGGATGGGCTACAGCAGAAGAAGATCACACCGGTACTAGTAAGGTGTACCTAATAAAGTGGATAGTGAGTGTATATAGATATTTAATTCAAGATTATAGGGGGGGCATCTGTGTCCCAATAACATTACATTTACTCATATGTATGTAAAGGAAAGGAAAAATGCCTTGTAAACACAGGTAAACTGGCACAACAACCAATATTCGGGTTGCCAGTCCATTATAATTACACTTTACCTTATAAAATATAATCAATAAAACATAAGTTTTAATTTTGCATTAACAGCTGAAACCATCTAACCTCTCAAGCTTGAAGACGTTTTTTTGGTGGTAAATAGCTGTATGTTTCATAGCTCGCTAACTACGCAAACACTTTCTGCTGTTAATAGTCAAATATGACTGATCCCTGGGTTTCACTCAGCCGTTCACATATCCTCTGACATGTTAAAGGTCCTGTGTAGGAAAACTCATTAAATTCTTATCATCTAAAACTGTAAATGTCATACATCCTAAAGGTTTCTGATTGAAGCTCTTTATATCGTCACCCTGTGACCTATTACGTCAGGTTCTTTTGGGACCTTTATGACACTAATAAAAACAATTACTATTCTCTTATAAGGGCTCTTTGGTTGTTGCTCAGGAAATACCCTTAAACATGGTATATAGAATCCCTTTTTCTTATGGTCTGTATAAATTCATTCATTCATTCATTCATTCATTCATTCATTTACTACTTTATCGTGTTTAGGGCTGTGGTGGATACATAGCCTCATGAGGCAACATACAAACCGGTGGTTCTACAGTATATCACAGGGCATCACACACACATTCACACACTCAATCACACTCAGGGCCAATACAGAGTAGACAGTCGGCCTAGCAGCATGTTTTTGGGAGAAACTCGAGAGCCCACAGGAAGTCCACATGGACCCAGGTGCTGGCCAGAAGAGTATATATACTGCATAGATGATGATGAATGCCAGGCTTATTCTTAAGTTATTCCTCTTACAACATATTATTCAGTAGCTACTGCAAATTATTCAGTAGCTACAATGTCACTAATAGGAAAAGTATGTCATTACCAAAGTGAAGAATGTAAATCTGTCCCTGCATATGTATCATGGGACTTCAAGTGCTTAATAAAATTCTGAAACCTCTTTTGAGTGCTCAAAATCACTCATTAAATGCAGATCCTCTCCTTTTGCCTGTAGCCTTTGCTGAATTGCTGGCTTTTCGGGGCAGCCTTTCCTGTCAGAACTCATTTAATGCTCTTTCACAGGCATCCAGACCTTTCCACAGCCTGACAAAGGTGACATTTACATTTGCCCTCTATCAAGGAAAGAGAAACACGGGTCTGGATCCCTCTAGACCTATGTTGGATCCCATAGAGATCTCACTCAATAAGGTTAGAGAAATGTCCAGCCCTGCAAATCTCCTATCAACTACTGTTGAATTACTAGTGGATCTGTGTGCTTCGGGTTGATGTTTTTTTTACAATAGAAAAATCTTCAATTGCTAAGTGTGAACAAACACTGTGCACTTCAGTGTTCAGGGGATTTTTCACGTCTTTGTCATTGTTGTTTTTCTTTTAAATAAAATAAAAATGCAGTGGGTCAGTGCTTATTGATTTTGGACTTATCAGTGGTTGCTCATCTTTTGGGCATTTACATTTCAAAGAAGCAACTGGAGGAAAAACAGCAAATTGAGGAAAAACATACAGTTTCAACATGTTAGTTTGAAGAACAGGGAAAAATTGATAAAGCTTCTCCACTTGTCAGAGTCAACAGAGCACAAGTACCCAAGTGCTCAAGAATACAGAAAATATTTATGTAAAGGCCAGGGTCAAACCATCACAGGGGAACATTTATAAATCTATTTCATACATCTGAAGAACATTGATCTTGTAAATATGAGAACTGAAAATTTACCAAAAAAAAAAAAAACTTTTAAAATACATGTTGATATGGAATATTCAGAGCTTACTGTTTATTTGATTCAGAGTTAAAACATGATGGTTGTTGAAGCATACTTAAAGCATGTGTAAGATTTTAATCATTACAATGAGTTGAGAAAAAAAATATTTATACTGTTAATATGAATGATTCAAATTAACACCACACAGCTGTTGAATTCTCATATCTGATTGTTCTGAATGCATTGATTTATTTTTCAGTGACAGCAGCTTTCATAATAGTTCTGGCTGTAATTCAATCACCAGCTTAGATTAATGCTCTCATTCAAAGGGACATGTTAGTGTTTCTATAGTAACAGCTTATTCACATGAGTGTATAGTGAATGTTCAACATGATCTAAGGCTAATAATTAAACAAATTAAGGTTTCCAATTAAAAGGTGAAAATTCTGTAAGCAGGTGTTTATTTTACATTTTTGGAAAGTGCCTTGTATGTCAGCGATTTGCAATAGTAAGTTTTCTGCCAGAGAAGTAATTTCAAGACAGAGTACTTTCTGGTTTCTCAATATGTTTTTGTCTTATTTACTTAAAGAGTCAGAAAAAATGGAGACTGGTAAGACTATAACTGTTTATTGCTTCGATAACATAAGCAATAGGTTGAAATTTGCTCCACTGATGTTCCACAACATTACATGTACCTACAAATAGTACATAAATACCAAAAAAAATCATGATGAGCCTTGCATCATTTTTCTTTATTAATTTATTTATTTTTTAAAGAAATCTTATAATTGGAAAATTGCTGCGATGTTGTGATGTGCTGTTATTGGAAAATAATCCACTTTTGGGGTAGTGGTGTTATGTGGACTATTTTCTTGATACAGAATGCCCCATTGTTACTTTTTTATAGTTGATTTTGATCTGTTAGATATACTGTCAGTGATTGTAGGGTTGAGAATCTTATTCACATGCTTGTGAAGGAAGTAATGAGAATTATATGTTCAATGACTGAACACTTAAAAACAACAGAGTTGGATTTAGTGGATGATGGATGAACTGTGGAATTGGAGCTAGACACAAATAACCTTGTGCAGATAGACAGATTTTTGATTAGATTTCAACACAGTTTGACGTGGTTTCTAATAAGTTTGGAAACAGTCAAACTGGCAACCTTGATTCACGAATAAGCACCTCAACTGCAAGGCTGCATACTTTACACTAATCCTGGACTGACATGAAAAAATATTGATACATGTACATAAACCCAGAGTGTAAATCTGATGGATGGAATTAAAATTGTCAATAATATTGATCACAACACCTATCCATCAATCTAAATAGTTAGCAGATTTACATGGGAGATTTCATTCTTTTTTGACCAGATGTACAGTTTCTTTTCCAATCCTGAGTTCCTGATTAATGTGCTTTCAAATAAGGTGCTACAGATTTTGTCATTTAATGGTTATTACTGAAATAGCCTCAACTAAATAAGGTTTCAGTGCTAAAGTAGCTGAACCGTGAACCTGGCACAATGTTTGAATTTAGTATAATATAATGAGAAAGTTCCTCATAAAAAAAGAATTTATACAGATTTTGTGATAGAATGCAGACTAAATTAATGCTAGAGGCTGTCATGGCTGTACTGTGTTTAAAAGCCAACTACTGTTGTCCTTATCTAGACATTCTGGACAGAATTTCAGAAAATGAGCTCCCAATATCTCCAGACTTATCGTGTCATATCTGCTCTTGCAATGGCACAGGAAACAGTGTAAGCCATATTATTGCACAATTTGTTGCAGGACCTGTGCAATGGCATAGACATGAGTAAGCGTTTAGGTTTTAAGATTAGGTATGAGGAGCAAACTGTATTTCTCAAGCAGATGGTCAGAATTAAAGACAAATTATGTGGAGCAATGAAAGAACAAGCACTTATTTAAAATGTTATAGTGAATTAGAAAACAAACTCTCAGGTCCAGACTACCAGCAGCACCATAATCAGACATGTTTCATACAACAGTCATGTGAAAATGATGTCTTTGCACCATAGCACTACATTTATCACATCCTAGGATATCTGTGATCATTACAAATAAGAGAATAAACCTATATTAGAGATGTATTACTATTATTATTATTAGTAGTAGTAGTAGTAGTAGTAGCAGTAGTATCATATTATTATATTGAAAAAAATAGAAAGATGCTAACATTAAAGTTTAAAAAAGTACCACATAGTAAAACAATGCAAAATTCACCTGAATATAGGCCATTAATAAAAACAATTTAGAAGCTACAGTATATGTTTTATTATATTTTATAAATGCATGCTTGTTTCAGTAGCATTTTCCAGCCCACATTGCCTTGGTCCATTTATATCCTACAAAAAAAATCTTGAATTTAAAGTGTACACAACTAAGGGTGCTAGATCAGAGTTCAGGAAATATGTGCAGGGTTTGTTTAATTCAACAGTTATATACTGGAAGTTAACTTGTATTAAAAGAAGGTTAATTTAATGTCAAGGTTAGCGAGAGGGGAAGCTTATCATTTATTTCTTTTCACTTCATTTGTATTAAATTGTTTGTCCCATCATCAGGAGCCTGTGCACTGGAATCCAAAGGATGCCATAGCCATCTGGGTGCAGGAATCCAAGAGTGGGCAGGTAATAGTGTATATATAGAAGAGGGCAGTTAGTGCTTTCCTCCAGGTACACTCAGCTGCCCTGTGACTTATTGCGAAGATGTGATGGCAGAGCTGCACATGACTCAGAGGAAGCAGGTCTTCACCATTGCAGGTTGGTTGCTGTCATACAATAGGGGGGAACTGAATGGGAATTTAAATTTCTATCTAGTTCTCTATCCAGGTAAAATTTTCTATTTAAAACTGTAGTGATAATTTATTTATTCATGCATTTTACATCATTAAAAACACTGTGTGAATATTTTTTTTCAAATGTGAAACAATAGCACTTGGAGCTTTGGAACATGAACAGCACAAAAAAGAGGCCTGATATTCTTTTGGATAAGCACCAAGAAACATCAGGCATTTTGCCATTGTCTCATCTTCAGTCATCAAATCATTGTAAACGTTATAGGAATTCAATTAGCAGAGCATTTTGCGAGTAAGAAAATAAACAACAGTTGGACAATGGAAGCTCTGAACACTATATGATTTTGCTACAACAGAGGCAGAATTCCATCCACAGCCAGACGAACAGTAGGAAGTGGATTACGGCAAGGAAACAAATGATAAGCTGAATGAGACAAGGAAGGATTGTTTAATATCTGGAGGGTATCCTAGGTCTGTAGAGAAGCTAGACCACCCTATCCAGTGAGCTGAAAAAGGCAGAAAAGCAATTTTATGTCTTCATCTCAATGTGTGAAAACAGATCAAATGCTACACAACAACGTTGTGAGTCAGAATTCCCAGAAGACCAGACCCTGATGCAGTCTTGTGAGCACAGCTGAACTGTATGTGGTACCAAATAAAGTTTTATTTCATAGAATATACAGACCAGCATTTCTCTGCGGTAATACCTGGGTCAGGAGATCTGAACACCACAGCCGCAGAGGAATTTTGGATAACTTTTAGTCAAAAAGAAGCTTCAAGAAGTTTCAAATATTTGGCAGGCAGTGAGTAACACTAACACTTCATTAGATCAAGATGGACTTTTATTTTATTATCGAACGTACAGCTTTGTAAAGCTTCATGCCCAATGGCCTATGAGATTGAGCATGATTAAGCATTTAAGGTGAAAGTAATATGAGGACAAACTAATATGAGGACTAATCCACTATATATATATATATATATATATATATATATATATATATATATATATATATATATATATATAGTGGATTAGTCTATTATATTAGTTTATTATTATATTGCTATATTACATTACAAGCAACCAATATCTATTTACCATCTACATTTGCTCCAAATGGAATGTTGGCAGCGTTTTCTATCTCAAGGGCCCTTAGGCTACAAAACTCTAAATAATAATTAAGTTCAGATGCTACAGAATGAAAAGGATAAGTATATATAAACAAAACTATCTGAACATTCGTTTTTGAATGGTATTGTATTTATGCTTAAAATTTTGTTTTTATTCTGTAGTATGTAAAAGATACCAAACCACAATTCTTATTCTTAATTATTACTCAATAGAATTTGGCATTGTAGCTTTACATTATGCAGTGTGGTTTAAAATGTTCCACTTCATGTAGATTTAACAAAACGCATATTCACGAACAGCAAAAACAAAGGGATTAATTTAGAAATATTGTGACAAAGGCACCAAGTGCAAGAGAGAGGGAGAAAGAAAGTGGGCTGAGCTAAAGAAATCACAAACCATTATTTCTACACATTGCATATTTTCACTATTTCTACATAGTGCATTGCAATTTTTGCTTTGACCCTTGGAATAGTTATCATATTTTTTTCCGGTTTATACCAGGCTAATTATAGCCATATTACATAAAAATACACTATCAACTAAATAATTAATAGCATATAATTAATAATAATTAACAAAGTAAAATCTTATCCGTCTGGTCATTTCACTTCAAGCTGCTGCTGTGATTATAAGCCATTATATGCATGATACAAAAACCTTAAATCTTATGCTATGCCAACACTGGAACTCTATACATGAGATACTATGCTATATATTAACACAATAATTACTGTTCATTTCCTTATGACCTGAATACAATTATCGCAGTCAAGAAATCAAAATCACAGTGTTGTTTCTGATTGTTTTCATGGTTTCTTTATTTTGCCGTCTCAAAGAGCTTTCCCTTGTCATTACTGCCACTAGTTTCTCATTGGGGGTCTAGACCTCGATTATTACAAAGCTGCTTTGTGATCATGCATGTTGTTAAAGGTGTTATACAAATAAAATTTAAGTGAACTGAACTGAATAAGTAATTAATACCTTGTCAATAACTCTCTATGTAGGGGTTCTTTTACAGGGTTATAAAAAAAAAACATCATTCAAAATGACTCACAGACTCTTTTGGGCTGAAGTTACAAGCTGAATGCAATTTCTAGTGAGTAACGGTCCACATTATTAGACTCAAAGCCTATAGTGGGGGTTAATAGACAGGCAGACAAATACGAAGACTCGTTTATAACTGATAACCAGGTAAACAGGCAAGGGTCAAAACCAGGAAGAACTATGATCACTAGGACCACAGAAACTTGATAACAAGGCTCAAACATTAATGCGAAATGCACAAGAAGACTATATGACAAATGGAAACAGAAAAACACAGGGCATATATTCAGAAACTAATAAAGGGTAAACAATGAGCAGGGGATCCATATTAGAGAACTCAACAAGACTAAAAAAGAAAAAAGAGCCCATGGTCTTAGTCATGATGGCAACATGATGCAAATCACAGAGAGCAAGATGATGACACACAATGAGAGGACTGAACACGCTCAAATCCTGCATTGGAAAAAAGAAACCAAATCCCCTACATCACCCAGGAACCAAAATACTGCCTGATGCCTCACATTATTACTCCTTATGTAATTCTAAGAAATATATTTTGCCTTCAAGGCCTGAAGGTCAATTCTACTTTGCTTGGTTTGTTATTACAACATTCTCTGTAAAGATGTAAAACAATGAAGAATGAAGTTTAGAAGTTTCCAACTTCAGCACAAAAAATAAGTACCTGAGCCAAAAAAATAAGTGCCTGAGACAAAACCTAGATTTTGACCTACATATTTAGATACAGAGCCGCCTCATCAACATTCTGTGTTGAACACTGAAGAGTTCATTAAAGGTGTTTGTCTCTAAATGTCCGACAGCCATTGTGGGTAGCCTTCCAATTTCTTAAACAAATAAAACACGGTGGTGCAACAGACAAGTCTTATCTAAGTTCAAATCCTTCCAAAGCCACAGCTGTCCATGGCTGAGAGTTCAGAAAGCAAAAATCGGCTGTTCGGTATGGAGGACAGGATGTCATTACTCTCCACCCTTCCCCTGGGATGTTACGCTGTTATGCTGTGATGCAGCATGAGCAGCAGTTCAAAAAGATATGGAGATGGGCATCCCATGTCTCAAAGAAAGAGCTAGCAAGTGGGCGAATCCAAAATAGTACAAAATAATAACTGGCAATGTTCACGGATAAATGCTGGCCTGTATTACTTTTCAACCTTTAACAAAGAAACTGGATGGAAAAAGCATATTCATTACTCTGTGACTCTTTAAGACACTCATCTTAAAATAGCTCCTTTATGGAATACATGTTTTATATACATGAATACTTGTTTTACATTTTACTCTTTACTTTTGTTTGTCATGATATTCACTGTGGTCTCAGTACAGCAAGCAGCTTCTTCCCTTCTGTCCAGGAATTAGACCGGACTTAATATAATTAAAGGACTGACAAGGACAAACTTTACACTTATTACTCAGTGATTGCCGCTGGAGAAAGACATTTGCTCAATCTCTAATGACAACACTCTTTCCTGTCTAAATCCTACTAAATCTCTAACTTCAGAGCACTCTGGGGAATAAAGTCCGGTCACTTGATTGTGTCACAACATCAAGATGCGTGCATTGATTTCAAATAAATAAATGGGTTATCCTGATTTTATTTAAACACATCTAATGAAAAATGTCATCTCTAAACAGACTGAAGTTATCAATGTTTGGTGAAAATTCCAGATGAGTAATTAAAGAAATACTCACAGGGAATCTAATGAAGGTCAACCATTTCCCTGAGACTAAAGAACATTCACAGACTAATCAGAAGCTAATTAACTTTATCGTTCTTTGAATATAGCAATCTAAGAAAAGACTACACTATGTGAATATGCTTACAGCAACATGATTATTAATGCTTATTCAACACCATTTACAATTTCAGATCAATTAGAAACCAACTAACATATTATGTTTATTAAAAATTGTATTCAGATAAATTGCTGGCTTCAAAAATCTTCAACTGCATTTGTATAAAATGTCTGAGAAACTCTCTGATGTAAGAGTTCACTGGCCAATATGAGGCCACACTCAGACAGGCTCCAATTACCCTGTAGCATTTTGGCTACTGAAACAAGAAATCCGGGTGACTAGCTAGCTCTTGCACCTTCCCCAGGCTTTCCCTTAGACCAAAGCTCCTTTTATCTTTTGCTGCAAAACCAATCACTATTTAGAGTAAATGCTGGTTTTACTTTAATTGCAAACTGATGCTCATGTCCAACAGCTTTTGAAATAATCTCTCATCACATTTGTTGGCTTAACAAAGGGGCAAAAGTATATTCTAAATATAACTTGAACTAGAAATGGTGCCATGTAACGTTCACAGCAATTATTGTATGAACATGAAATTCTAAGAAAAATAAACAAACTGGTTTTTTAATTCTATTTTATAGAAATGAAGATGTATGTAAATGTCAGCACTCAGCTACAACCTTCCTAGCTTTTCATACAAAAGCATAATACATGACTTGATCAATACAAACTACATTAGTTATATGCACATGTTGTTTTATCAACTCATGATGATACAGCATGTAAGAACCCTGTTCAATGATTGTGGAATGTACAGTCAGGCACTGTATCTGGAGAAGATATATTCATATAGAGAGTTTACTCTTAAATCAAGAAATGATTTATGAGAAATGCTTAAGCTGCAACATAATTGTACTTGCGCCGGCTAAAGCCTATGCTTGAATAATAACACGCCTGCTCATATTAAACAATGTAAATGAGGGTGCAGGGCAGAGATCCTCTGGGTTAGAGGAGTACTAGCAGAGCATTAGACTTCTGACTCAAGGCTATGGCAATGAGTCAGAGAAAGGTCAACAATTAACACCCTACTCCAACATCTACACAGCAAACAATTAGCTGAATCTAGCAGAAAAAAACACTGTTTTTTTTAAGAACTAATATTAATGGATCACTATTGGATAAGGCTTTGTTACACAATTAGGACTATTTGGAGTAATGGAGCTGACTTGATGTATATTCTGCGTATACCACTGTTCAAATATGATAGTATTTTCAGAAAAAAGGCTAGACAGACGAGCGGATGTGGTAGCTTAGTGGTCAAGGTGCTGTACTACTGACCAGAAGGTCATGAGTTTGAAGCTGCCACTGCTGGGCCCCTGAGCAAGGCCCTTAACCCTCAATTGCTCAGTTGTATAAATTGTAAGTCACTCTGGATAAGGGTGTCTGCTAAATGCCAGTTGTGTAAATGTAGACACTCAGAATTGTAGATTTGTTATTTTACTCACTTAATTCCCTAGACCTTGAAGTCTTAGGTCAATAGAAATCTTAAACATGTACACTTTTTCAGTATAAAAAAGGAGTAAATATTTAAACATTACTAGCAATATGTATGCTACCTTGCTGACAGGTTCATACTGTTGTTCTTTATTTACAAGACAAAAGGCAGTGTTTGACTTCCTGGTCTTTTAAAGGTCAGATAAACAGCTAAAGATATGCACTGTACCTGTACAAAATAGCCCCGAATGACAAGCCTGTAGTCACAGGGAACACGAAAACGTATAAAGTGTGATTAAGAGCAGGACCATGATTGGGGTTTTACTGCTAGTCATAAACATGGTTATGGGTCTATAAACAGGCCTGAGTCTGACAAAATATGACATGGCTCTAGCACTGACTAATTATACTGAGCAGCCTTGGCTTGTCACATGGTAGGGAAGAGATTAAAATAAATAAAGAAATAAAAACACAGTCATATTTCTCAGTAAATGTGAGCAAGCAGGTGTTGCTTTATAATTGTTAATGACAGTTTGTGATATGAATTTCTATGAATGGGTTATCATTTTGTCCTTCAACAATACCTGTTGTCATGATTTGCTGGGGAATTGATGCAAGTTCAGGTTGTTTCTTACAGTATGTCAAGCAAACAAAGCTAAGGATTAAGACAGTATTTGTATAAAGTAGCAAAGCACTGGGAAAACAACAGAGGCACAAAAAGGGCAAAACCAAACACACAAAATAATAAGTTACGGTCAAATCCCAAGAGAGGCAAACATTAGGGTCAGTAATGCCACTAAAGAAGACTGGAGCAAGAATTCACAAACTACTTTAGAAATCTCCGGTGTTTGTAAAAGGGTGTGACTTTTACTGGATTATAGATTACTCAGGTGATTATGAAAGGGGATGGATTGCTTGGTTCTTCTGAGTTTTTCAGGGTTACTTGCTGGCTTTGTCTGTCTGGTCTGTTTTTGACCATGAATGGTCGTCTATTTTGGATATTTTTAATATTTAATAATATATACTTCTGCTTACACCCACAAGCCTCCACTGTGTGACAGCATTAACATTCCTATTCAAAATCTGGTCTAAAACGTAAACAATCTGAAAGATGAGACACAACCCTATAAATATTTTTGAGAGGTGTAGTATACAGGTCACATCCCTACAAGTACTTCAGTTGTGGCAATAAATAAATCTGTATCCTGCGCTTTTGTCTTTCTCTTCCTTTTGCTGAAACAGCTTCCTTTCTCATTTATCACTTAATCTCTATGGGTTCTTTGATCTAATGCAAATTGGAGCTTCTCAAAGCAAAATAAAGCTTTTTACACCTACAATAATCAATTTTAAAAGACATCACACAGGGAGATAAGTACACCCTGTAGTAAAGGGGGGAAAGCTGGGATTACCATGAGGCCTTGTTATAGTTTTAGTCAAAGTGAGACGCAGTAGAAAAGGGTCTAAATTTAGTCTAAGTTTACGATGCCACCAATCAGTATGTATTAAACATAAGTTACTCATTCAGAAACCACTTTATTCTGGTCAAGGTCACAGTGAATCCAGAGCCTATCCTGTGAACACTGGGTGTGAGGTAACAATATGTCCTGCATGAGACAGCAGTGCAACCATGCATGCACATTCACACCTATATTAACCAATCCAATTATCAGCAATGTTTTGAGAGGCAGGAACACACAGGAGAACCCAGAAGAAACCAATACGGATATGGATAGAAGATGCACAGAAACTTGACTCAGTCAGCAACTCCATCTCAGGATTGAACCAGAGAACCTTTAGCTGTGAGGCAGCAATGCTATTCACTATAAACACGTACCCTTCAATAGAATGGCATCAAATACACAATGCATTCATGCCTCAGTGTTCCTGCTTAGGACACCAGTCCATCATAATCATAATCATCAAGAGGACCTATGTGGAAATGTAATATCCAGAAATGTATGGTTTGTTTATGCTGAATACTTTCTGATTGGTGTCAATATGAACTCTCCAGCTGTTGCAGTGACACCCATGCCCAGCTGAGCAAATTCAGACAGACTACAGCTCTACTGAGAGAGGATAAAAGGATAAAGATGGTCTAGAACTGATTACTTACATTTGCCCTGTTAAATCCTGGCAAGCCCATGTTACACTATTATAGCCTGCTCTTCTCTCAGTGTGCATGCTTGTTCTGTGAGCATTTTAACTGCAGTAGAAATGACAAACATGTCCCTTGCTTTAATCTAATGACAACCTATTTTGTAGTATATTATTCAAGCATATGAGAATTTTAAAGATATTGTATTGCAAAAATAATTCCATGAATATTAAATTCCATGATAATTCCTAAGTAGACTAAGTAGAACTGAGCATTGCTTACTGACAGGGATGCCAGATATTTGTATTTATCTCTTTCAACTTAAAAACAAAAGTATTTGATTGAGTGATGGAGACAACTGTTGAATATTTTCTTCTTTATTGAGCATTTAAACGCCACATGAACGTAAAAGAAAAGAAGTTATCTGCAGTTATAAGAAGTGATCTGCAGTTTTCACCCTCCTCACTTAATTATTAATATGATGTTTGGCTCCGCTGCATTAAAAACGCCATAACACCTGAACCAATAAGAATGAACCACAAAGATAGACAACCCTGGCTTTCTTCCAGTGTTACATACTGTATCTGTTGCAGAAAGATTTTAATACTATAATAGCCAGCACTTTTTGACACATTTACCTCCAATAATCTGTAGGATACTTGGAGGGAAATGCTATATGTATATAAAATGCTATATGTACTGTATATAGCCATGGAATGAGTTTGAAACTGGTACATCCTTTATTATTGTATGACACTCCGTTTTAATGAAAGAACATTCAAACATTCTTTAATGTTTTAAACTTACATTTTACACTTAAATCACATAGCTTTACATTGATAACTAGCTCATATTAACACATGCATGAGTTTCTGATATGGTACATTTTTGAAATTCAAAATTACTTTGGAATTGGTATTTGATGGTCAAACTTTGCAGATTATCAAAAAGTTTTTTTTGTGTTATTTATCATATAAACTGATTCTTGTGGAGTTTTGGTGGATTATAAAGTAGCCACTTGCACTAAAGCTGCTCTGTGACTAGAAAGCGAAAAAAAAAAACATATCATAACATTAAAGAGGGAACAGAATGGAAGCAAGTGTTAACTGATTTGCTTCGTGACACAAGCCACGACTGTTACTACATGAATTTAATGAATATTTAAAGCATTTCACATAATCAGTCATTTTATTTTCAAAATGCTTTTGCTAGCTAGGAACCAGGTTTCATGGGTGGGAAAAGCTGCTGTTATCTTTTAGCTATGTTAATCTCTTTCAGGTTACGAGCTGCTTACCGTCTTAGTAGTAGGGATGTTTCTTAAAAATACATAACATTAGTGTTAAGTATTTATCAACAATAATGATAATTTACATTTTGTTCCATAGTGATAGTAGTAGTACTGGTCTTTACTTATCTTTTTTTCTATCCAAATCTCAATGAGTTGGCGTTATCTTATGGAACACAGAATATATGCACTAAACTACTACTATTATTATTATTATTATTATTATTATTATTATTATTATTATTATTATTGTCATTTTTACTATTGATAATAATAATAATAATAATTAATAATAATAATAATAATAATAATAATAATAATAATAATAATAATAATAATAATAATAATAATTGGGTTTCATCACTTTATGGCTTAAGACTTTTAGATACAGGCGTTGTCTTTACATTTACATCCCATATCCTTGAAGGTGTCGATAGGTCGAGCACAGACAAAAAAACCCACAACAAATGACTGCCATCTTCAGGTGTAACGAAAACTAACCGACTGGAAGCCAGGCTCTGCTCTGCTGTTTAATAAAGACCGATAAAGACACATGTAATTTGTATTTTTAAAATCTAATCTTGTGATAGATTTTTATTTGAGACCCTCTAAACTGGACTAATAAAATGACCAATGTAGTGTAAACAAATACTCGAATTAAAATTGCGTGAACCAAGAGTACCACAAAACTAAGAGGAAATTTTGAAAATATCTTTGCATATGCATATGCTTTTAATCATATGTGCGCAAGAAGTGTCTTGGGTCAGGGATTAATTGCACGTGTTAAAACCGCCAGGTAATATTTCACTGTGAAATTTAAAGGTTATTGAGTATGTTATATGATGGTCTTTTTTTGTTTTTATTATTATTATTATTATTTTTACACAAACAGGAGCTCCTGTGTGCTACACTTGGTCATGCACAAGTGCTGGGACGGCACCCATCAGGGATCTAAAGCAAAAACAAGCTAAGCATTTTACCTCGGTGTCGTAGATTTTGGTGATGAGTGAAAAGGAGTACTGCTTTGACTCGCGGATGTGCCGGATGGCGAGCTGCACGGCGGGCTCGATGCCTTGGCTGATGCCGCTCATCAGCGCCGACTCGTTCATTGGCATCAGCACCATGATGGGCACGTCCTTGGAGGACCAGGCGGTGTCCGCACTGTGCCGCGTGTAGTCGTTGCACACCTTCGCAGCAGCGGCGGATAGGAGCAGGCATCCGGACAGAAAGACCACAATCTCCCGCCCGCCGCGGCCCCTGCGGCACGGAGCCATGCTGCACCGCGCACGAAGAAGAGCCGACGCGCAAACTACTCACTGGCCGGGCATCGCAGTCTCGAAGACGCTCAGGGCTGATTAGATCTCCCAGGACGGAAATACATTCAAAATCAAAAGATCAGTGAAAGATTTAGGGGTTCCGCAGCAGAGCCACTTAGGCTGAGGAGGTAACGCGCGCGCTTGTGTTTTGCGTGTGTGTGTGAGCGAACGAGCGAGCGAAAGAGAGAGAGAGAGAGAGAGAGAGAGAGAGAGAGAGAGAGAGAGAGAGAGAGAGAGAGAGAGAGAGAGAGAATTCCTGCAAACGTTCAACACTGGAGTTCTCAGCTGAGATGCGTAATTTGGTCGCAGTCTGGCTGAAAATACTAAATAAAACACCGTTCAGGTTCCCTTCAGCACCACACCTGTCAATCAATCCGTTTGTCTTCCTTTAAACTGAAGCAAATGAGTATACAAACATCCTTCGACTGAAGGACAAACATAAGACGGGTCGTGTTAAAGCGCTAGGTTTTACTCGCACGAGCGGTTGTTATGGATACAAATTCAGCATCTGAGTATATTCCGGTCCAGTGGAGGAGTGGCATCGCTGCATGTCTACGCACAGGTGTGTGTATGAGAGAGAGAGAGAGAGAGAGAGAGAGAGAGAGAGAGAGAGAGAGAGAGAGAGCTCAGAATGGAGACTCCACTTATGCAATTAATATCAGGAGTCGTTGCGCAAATGGATCCGTTTGAGAGTGTCCGTGCGATTTCGGTGCTGCTCCGAACTATGCTGGTGCTGCGTAAAGTGCCCCTGAGAAGCGTATCGCTTGTTTAGTGGGGCACACACACACACACACACACACACACACAGTGAAGCTCACACAATCCTCTAAGATGTGCGACGGTACGCGTCTCCAAACAAAACACGTTTGTGTGCTTACACAGCTTGTCAACGTTTTTAAAAAATATTTCATTTGTGTTAAATATCCTATAAAGATTGCACAGTTAATATAAACTTTAAGCTATTGAAGGTTACATAACACCTTGTGAGCTCTCGAGATTTGACAAGTTCATTTACAAAGATTTGTGAGAAACTGCAAAATACTAGTATAAATATAACAGCGTCGCTGTCCAGGGTTCTGATGCTGTGGGTTATGCTTGTGTTATAATTGTTAGCTTTGTCTTGTATTTTGCTTTATTATATACGGAAGTACACGAGTACCAATGGCCCTCAATGTTATGTAGATACTGGTGCTTTAATGCAACAGTGTGCACGTCTCCTTTCTGTTTCAGTTTGCTTTGCGCATACAACTAATTAACTTTCAAATTCTTCACAATGAACAAATAGCTTTTGGGTATGTGGCATTATTTTCCTAAATCTTATAAAGTAGGCTACATTTGAGTATGCACTGTTTATTGAAAAAGATTCCCCAAATCACACAGAAGTCAAATTTCTTAAGCAAAACTGGTAAATGTGTCTATAAGTGTCTCTAATAAATCATATGGATACACATATTATATAATTCCTCATATATAATATAACTGGTAAGATGTATATCATATAAAAATTTGCATCTTGGCTCTGTGTCATATTACGACACCTACCATGTTTCAGATCTTCAGACTTCAACATATAAACATGAAAACTATTAGAGAAAACTTTTCAAAAGCTATGCAAGTTAAATATTCTTTTAACATGATACTACCATGTTTATAAATCGGTAATTTTATTGTGATGATTGTTATTGTGTTAATGTGATGAGAAAAATGCAAAAGCACAGCTTGACCAAGGCTCCAGGAAAAAGTGGTATGTTTGGTAATATATGTATATATCATTACGATACAGTGGTCAAAAGTTACCAAAAACAAAAAAAGTCAATTTAAAACATCAACAAGCTTCTGGACAGTATGTGGTACTATTAGGCAGCTTTGGATGCTCTACTACATTATTTCCCAAAGCTTCTTAGTTGTATTCAGGGCCAGTCAACAGCATCAATGCCTTTGACATCCAGAAACTGCCTGCGCATTCTTTCCATATGAGGCCATAATAATGCACCAGGACAAACACAGAGCCCACTGAACCCACTGTAAATTCTGACAATGGCTCTGAGGATTTTTATCCCGGTACCTAACAGCAGTTATGGTACCGTTGAAGGATATTTCTTCCTAGACCATCACTGGCCCACCGCCAAATCGGTCATGCTGGATGATGCTGAGGGAGCATAATATTCCCCCATTGCATCTCCAGACTCTTTCACGTCTATCACATTTGCTCAGTGTGAGCCTGCTCTCATCTGTGAAGAGAATGGGGCACCAATTGCACACCTCCCAAATCTTATGTTCTTTTGCAAACACCAATTATTCTGCACAGATCTTGGTTGTGAGCACAGGTTCAAAAAGAGGATGTTGGGCCCTCACTCCACCCTCATGGAGTCTGTTTCTGACAGCTTGGGTCAGAAACATGCACACCAGTAATCTGCTGGAGGACATTTTATAGCACTGGCGGTGCTTCTCCTGTTCCTCCTCACACAAAGGAGCAGATACCAGTCCTGTTGTGAGTTGTTGCCCTTCTACGGCCCTGTCCAGCTCTCTTGTTGTAATGCCCCCTCTCCTTGTATTTCCCCCATTCTCTTGAAACTGCTCTGGAAGACACACCAAACCTCTGTGTAGTAGTAGAGATAAATGTGCCATCCTGGAGGAGCTGCACTTCCTGTGTAACCTGATGTGGTTGCATGTTCTGCCTCATGCTGCAAGTAGTGACAAGGACCCACCTGTAAAACCATTCCCTTTTAGGGGGTTTGTCTTGCTGTTGCCTCTCCAGTGCACTTGTTGACACTTTTAATTGTACCAAAGCAGGTGAAACTGATTCACAATCACTTTTCTTAACTCAACAGATTGAAGTCCCTGATATTCTCTGAAGTTTAATTGAATTGATGTTATTTTGTGATGATTAAGTGTCCTTTTAAAACTTTAAGCAGCATATACAGTACACAGACTTGTCTATGATTGAAAAGGATTATTAGGACAGTCTGAGGACATCCTTCAGCATATTTCTTCTTAATTGTCAGATATTCAAAGCAGCATAAATAAAACATGAATAAATTAAACATGAATAAATTAAACATGGTCATTCATATTGTCCTATGCAATGTCTTAACACCATCTTAGACTGTGCAATTAGAGTCATCTTATAAAATTATTACATATCACACTGTAAGAGATTGTCTCAATAAAATATGGGCCAAATTCTTCAACAGGGTGCAGTAGCATGTTCTCCATGTCATATTACATGATAAAGATCCTGAGAGGATGAAGGATAGACCTGTGAAAAAGAAAATTGATTATATCCTGCTAATGCCAGCAATCAGCGCAGAAACATTTTTCAAAGTGAGCATGAGGGGCCTTGGTCAAAATAGTTGGTCCAGACTAGGATTATCTGAGTCTTAAGGGGTGGTGAAGACAAGTTATGTGTTCAGGCTACACACAATTGTTTTGATTTATAATCAGATTTTTGCAAAAGTTGTATGAAAATATGAACATACACACATATATACTGGATGGATGGATGGATGGATGGATGGATGGATGTATGGATGGATGGATGGATGGATGGATAGACAGACAGACAGACAGACAGACAGACAGATAGATAGATAGATAGATAGATAGATAGATAGATAGATAGATAGATAGATAGATAGATAGATAGATAGATAGATAGATAGATAGATAGATAGATAGATAGATTTCAATTACAGTAGTATCAGCTTTTTACTATTTTACTCATCGGATTGTGTAACAGGAAGCATATGTTTTCCAAGTGAAGACACTTTATAGCATGACTTTGGCTGAATGAGATTATTTTGGGAAGTTGATGACATTAACAATTTAACGTTAACAACATAAAAAAAGATTTAAAAGAAGTGTCTTTAATGCACCAAGTATTTCAATCAGCTACCATCTGGCCAGACAAGTAAATCTGCTCCAGGAAATAAGGCTTCTATTAATGGAACATTAATGCAATAATAACCTGTGAATAAAATGCAGTCCAGTAAGAAGTCTAAGACAACCATACCACTGTTAGGGAACATTTTCCTTTAAACACATACAGTACAAAATGCAAAAACTGTCAGGTACAGAGAATGAAATTATAGTAATCTCCCAAAGTACACCCCAGTTTTTGTTGTATATTTAATGCTCAGACTTAAAAACACCCTATAAATTGAATAATGTTAGCTCCTGAAAGGCTTAGGAAAAAGTTTGTTCGGGTGTTCATTTGAATAATTGGTTTCTGAATCAGAATGCACAGCCACTAAATCCAATGCATCATCACCATGCATCTATTAATGAACAGATCTAGCCCTTGCAGGCAAAATGCATTTTTCATTAGCAAAGAGCACACATGTACTCCAAACACATGACATAGAAAGACCCTCAAGGATTTTCTTCCAGTGAACTGTCTAGCTAGACAGTTGGATGCTCTTTTATATTCATTTAAATAAGATCTTTTATGTTACTAGCTTGGTGCACATAGTCTGCTTTGTTTAATTCTGAATATAGGTTTCTAGAAGATATTCACTATAATTTGTCTACCTATTTATCCATTATCTTGGTTTTGTGGTCAAAAGATTTCTAAAATCTTTATTTTTTTTCTCTATTGAGGGATTAGAGTGACATTTTACGTTTATATTATTTTATATTTGGTCACAGCCAAGAAAATTCTAAACAGAATGAGAGGATAAGTAATTTCTTTAAAATTTTGAGTGGAAATGTGAATAATGTTTATAAATGCAATATTTATTTCATCCAAACGCCTGTTCCAGAGGCTAATAATCATAGCATTATTTTCTGTCAATTTTTTTTTAAACATATTTTAATGCAAGCGCTGAGTGTAACACAGTGACCACAATTAAGAACATTTGCTGCCTTTAAAATCACACTGTCAAGAAATCAATACTTGGAATTACCCTGTGTCTGAAAATTAATTTCTAAGCTAAAAATGAAATAGTTGTGACAACAATAAAGAAACTGTTGGATGGATTAAGCGGATGAAATTATGTCAGTGGCAAGAACTGAAATCTTTCCTCTTCTTAAAGCCTTAACATTTCCTAGATTATATAAGGATTATAGATTTATTTGTTGGATAAAAAAGAGGGGTTTTTCATATATAGGTCACCTTTAAGAGTGGCTTAAGAAGGCCTTGCTGTAGTACAGATATATTTTTCTACTTTTCTCTGTTGCTACATTATATAATTATACTAGACATCACAAATTATGATTAATTTCATTAGGATTTCTCAAGGATAACATAAAAGGATGTATTAGACAAACCTCAAATAACTGCCTAAAGAGATATAGATGTATGCTAAGAGTTTTCTGTACTTATTGAATAAGAATGGTTTAAAGACAGGTGAAGAAGGCTGGACAGGCTGCATACATAATCAAACAGTGATCACTGAGCACTTGACCCCAGCTGTTAAAACAATGATACGACTCGTCAGACAATATATTATATATAATAATAAATAGTATGTTACATTTTGGAGTTTTGCTCTCTTAGGGGATTTACTGTAATAAAACACATGAAAATGCAAATCATGTAAAGATGTGACGTTATCTGAACAAATTATGATAAATATAAAATAACATGTCCTATGTATGGCAAAGAATACAAGTGGAAATAGATCATTATTTCTTGTTGAAATATAATAGAAATAATATAAAGAATTCTAGTCTTATAAATTCACATGTGCAAACAAATGAAATTCTATGAATAAAATCAGGTGAAATAAATTAATTTTGTAAAAATCTGAATGAAAGAAATTAAATGAAAGAATCGTGTATAAAAATCAGGTGAAAATAATAATGTGTAAACATAATTACAATTCAATAAAAAAACCCATGTAAAAAAAACACTTGAAAATTAACTTATCTTGTGTTAAATCACAAGATAAACTGATCAGGTGTAACCAAGTGAAAGTAGTGATGACTCTAGTGCCAGTGTGATTCTACCTTGTGACCTTGACTCTGTTTGGATTAATTCCAAAATTTAAGCAGTTCATCACTGTTTTTAATGACAATTCTGTATAAATCCTATCCCGTGTGTATTTTCTCTAAGGAAAAGCATTGCGTTGGTTAAGCATGTAGCATACTCCCACCTTTCCTATTGTATTTCCCCTCTGACTGTTAAATAATGTCTCAATAAAAACATGAACAGTATGGTTTAGCACCAGACAACTGTCCCAGAAGTGTCCTTCCATCTGTCATACCCATCACCTGCTCAGCTGAACAGCAGAGAACCTGCATAGTCTTCCCTGGGGTTCTGCAGTCTTTCCAGCACTAACAACAAAATTAGGTCTAAAGTTTCCTAGCAATCACTGCAACAGAGATCCCGCGATGCGTCATAGTGCAGTATCTGTGTCTAGGGTTTTCCCCCTGTAGGTCTGTGAGCGAATAGCAGCTCCTGTTCATTAGTGAGTGTGCTGCAGGCTTTCACTCTGCCTTACATCACCCCAATAGAAGGATCGTAACAGCTGGACTGCTTTATCTGCATGTCCTTTAACATTTATGTTTTACTGAAAGACACTGTGTGTACTTGTGAGTGTTTGCTGTAGATGTGAACAGAAGCTATTTTTTACCATATTGTTTTTTAACACCCTTGGAAGAATAGTATAAGACAATTGTCGCTTAAAGGGTTAATTATGACTCTTCCCCAGACTTATCATCAGTATATGGCTGAATATACAGTAAGAATGTGAATGACTAAGCAGTCTAGAAGCAATTAAACCCTGGGCCCTAGTGCACTCGTAAAGTGGTTTGTCTTCGAATCACAGACAGTGTAATAGCTTTGGAGCAAGGTCAGGTATCACCCAACTTTACCATTTAAAACTGAAAAAAAACAAAACAGACCCAGACGTTTCTCATAAAATGTAATCCACATGTTTACAAAAAAAGTTCTGTATCATGTACTATTTGAGCTCTACAAGCTTTTTCCACAATCTTTTCTCTACAGCACACACTGCTTTTGATGCTTTACATGACATGTTAAGGGTAATTTTTGTCCTTTACACACAATCCATTAGAGTGAACAATTGGGTAATTCACCCTACATGCAGCCAGGGCAAAAGAACACAAATCTCACCATCCGGCAGATCCGGGCTGTGGCCAATGCCTTCTAAACGAAAATGTATATAGTACAAACACATATACAAACAGCAATAAAATTATACTGAAATATATTATTAACCTAATCATTTATTTCCATGACATTGCCTTAGGAGCAAAAGGACATTGTTTAGTTCACCTTGGCTTCCTGTTCAATATTCATTAATTCCCTCTTAACTGTACTATAATAATGCACTCAAAATATCGAATCCATTAGGAAATAACCATTAATCATTATTACTGATGTCTTAATTTGCCATGAGAGCTCTCTTTGTCTCCCATGTTAGCAATGTTCAGTGTATTGGATTACAACTGATTGTGTCTCAAATTGCCAAACAATTTAAACTTCAAACAAACACTTTTTACTCAATTTTTAATATTTGTGTTGCATCCCAAATCTAACCATATTGCAGCTTTATACAGGAGCATTGTATTGCATCTATTGTCTGCCATTTTTCTATTTAATACATAGTAAATAAATAATTAAATTAAATTCAAGAATATAGCAGTATTCTCCCTCCAAGCACTGTGATATAAAATGGAATGGAATGGGAATGGAAAAGTGGAATCGAAAACTGGAAGTCCCATTTTCCCTTATGAGACCGCAGTGTGTACTGACCACATGCAGTGGATTGTAAGACCAGCTGAGAAAGCCACTGGGGTCTCTCCACCCACTTTTGAAACCCTCTACCTTATTCTCTCACACACTCTTCACCCTTCTGCCATCTGGCAAACGGTTCTGGAGCATCCATGGCACCACCACCAGATTCCACAACAGCTTCTTTTCTGAGTTAGTCAAGATTATTCAACACAGTACTGTACTTGCATTTCACATCACTTTTTACTAGCATGGTAAATAAAAAAAATAGAAATGTCAAAAAATCCTAGAAAGTCAATTGCACCAGTTATTTTATCTAATGCTATTCTGTTGTCCTATCTAGTTGGCATGAACTGTTCTGTGTATTTATAGCCTTGAGTATTTAGGTCATTTATCTCATAGGGCATTTTACATGATCTGAGATAAAATACTTATAGTCCATGGTGTTGTTGGAACACCTTACACTGAAAATTAGCGAATATTACATATAACCTTTACAATCTCAGGCATCTTATCTCCAGCTTCTAGAGGTACATTAGTATGAATTATGCCATGACTTTAATCAGCATCTCTGTCTGCCAAGGTCAATTTTTGATAATCATGTACTCTTTTTTTTTAACACTATAGAAGTTTTTTCACAATCCTAATGACAGTTACAAATCTTGTAGCAATGTGTTAGCTCTCTATGAGAGACATCCCCCTCCAGGATATTGGGGTATCAGCATTAATTATGGAATGATCTGGAGTCAAAGAGACAAAAGAGCATTTGCTCCTGAAAGGTTAAAAGCCAGTGCATGATTTATAAATGTGGAATGAGTGCAAGATTGGCAATTTAAAATATGTCCTTACAGCTTATGATGTGGACTGAAATATCCTGGGGATGCCATGAAATTAATATTGAGATTCTTATCATGTCTTTCTGTCTGTGGCCACACTAAAGCATAAGGTAAAACATGCTGTGAATCAAGTGTCACTCCTACTTTATTTTATATTACTGATTCAGGTTGGAAAATGCAGACAATTTGTCCTCCTACATCATTAAGCCAGCTCAGATACACCAATCATCATCATGTCCCAACTTTAGCCTAAAATGGAGTCAGACTACCTGTTGTCAAGAGAAAGCAATCAGGAGAGAATGTGAAAGAGTTCAATATTATGCTTTAAATGGAGAGCGGCTACAGGACTAACAGAATTTTAGCCATTTAGCTGGTACGACATTTAGAATCAGACAAAAAAAAGATATTTGTCTAAGATTACAGATTGCCTGGGATAATACCATATTCATTAAAGCTAACAAACCAATGGATTTTGGATTTTCAGACGCTGGCCAAAGAGCTGCACGGTAAAAATAATTCAAAAATGATATTTGAGTAAAAGAGGATTGAAATCTGTTTTTTCAAATACAATTTAAAATGCAGGATAAAAATAGCTCTCATATCACCTCATTAATCATTTAATATGTATCTTAAATAAGTAAGCCTGATTAATCAGCATGCTCATATTAAATTATTTATTAGGTTTTTATGTTACTATTTGTATATGTGGCTAGAGCTCGAGGTGACTTTTGACATACTCTCTCTATATACTGTGTACAAGTACTTAGTGAATACAAGTAAATACTAGGAATCTAGGTGTAAGAAATGTACATGTACATGATAGTATATCAAAAGCAACTAGCTCTCTCTACATATACAATTTGTATGCATGTAGTAAACTTAGTTAGGTTAACTTTAACACTGACAATATATTGGATATTATTTTGGTATTATTGGCTTTTTAGGGAGTCAGATCATGTGAAAATTGTGTTAGGTAACCCTACTAAAAAAACTCCTAAAAATAATACTATAAACTGTATGAGATTCTCTAGGTCTTGTATGACAAGAAATCTCTAATGCTGATTTAATAATTGCTTAAAGCAAGTTGTTAAAGCACGAAGGTTTTGTATTTTTGTTTTGTAAACTTGCTCTAGCTTGAAGAAGAGAAGCAAGTCTATCAATTGTTTCCAGCTAAAATGAGCTTCCTTTTATCTTTGTTTGGCTGTAGGATGTTTTGCCATGTAATGTGTACAAGGCACTGACTAATGATTTATTGGGACTATAGTTATTTGGAGAGGGCAGTGTTGTATAAAGTACTAGAAAGCAATACTTGAGTAAAAGTACAAGTATCATACTAGAAAAAGACTTTGGGAGAAGTAAAAGTTACCTTTTAGAATATTACTCAAGTAAAAGTCTTAAAGTATCTGATATTTTCTGTACTTAAGTATCAAAAGTAATTTTCTGATATTTAATGTACTTAAGTATTTGAAGTAAAAGTAAAAAGTAAAATTTCAGTGATTTTCGGTAGGCATAAGAGGCACTTCATCCGGTAGGAAGAATCTTTCATTCCAATGTACAGAAACATTTCTTGCAAATTCGGCCAGGAGTGTATAACGTTATCTTCTTCACCCTGTTCACCGAGTTCACCACTATTGTCGGGGTGGTCGTCTACGACAGGGGTGGACAACCCGCGGCTCCCGAGCCGCATGCGGCTCTTTGCCCGGTTTCATGCGGTTCTTACGTTCATATCGAAGTTTGTGTATCTTGTTATTGTGCGTGTTCGCTTCGCTTGAGTTAAATACGGTATTTTACGGTCAAACGCGCATGTAATGAAAATACCTCAAAGTTTCCAAGTAGGAGCAAGATCGTTTGAGTAAACAATTTGTGTCAAGTTCGATCTTAAAATGGCAGGGAAAAAAGGTGATGATCATGTGTGCCCATGTGTATGATGTGGCTCTTTTTGGTAACACAGTAAAAAATGTGGCTCTGTTGTGGCTCAGGTTCAGTTGTGCTTCCGCCTCCTTTTGGCAACATTATGCTGAAATAGAGCGTGCGGAGCTGCGTAATGCAATCTAGGAGCAGTGATTCGCCAAACCTCCCTTATTGCAGTCGGAATTTTATTTTTTATTTATTTTATTTATTTTTTTTATTTTATTGTGTAGTAACGAGTAACGAAGATGTTTAGTGGAAATATAACGGAGTAAAAGTATACATTTTATCTAGAAAATGTAGTGGAGTAAAAGTGAAAGTTGACATAAATTTAAATAGCGAAGTAAAGTACAGATACGTGAAATTTCTACTTAAGTAAGTTAACGAAGTATTTATACTTCGTTGCATTACAACACTGGGAGAGGGCATATTAATAAGTCATTCTAAGACACTCTCTTAGATTGGGTGAAATGTAAGAATGCATAAATTGAATGAAAATGCTCCAAATACTGAACCTTGGGGAACACCATAGGTCATGACATTCACATTTGTCCATTTCTACAAAGTAGTCCCTGCTATGTAAATGTGACTTAAAATCCAACCCAGGTTTCATCATAGGGCAGTGGAAGCTCAAGCATTTAAGGCTCTAGATTGTTGATCAGAGGATTGGGGTTCAAGCCCCATCATTGCCAAGCTGCTACTGTTGGGCCCTTAACCCACTCTGCCCCAGGTTAGCTGTATCATGGCTGAACCTGTGCTCTGACACCAACCTCCAAATGTACTGTATATGTGACAAAAATAAAGGCTTCTGTTCTATGTCTATTTAGGAATATTTTAAAGTCAGTGCAGGTCAAAGGCTACACTGAGAATTATAACAACTGTTCTACCAAAATCAGTATTTAAACAGATTAAGGACTTTTATAAGAGCAGACTCAGTGCTTCTGTTGGGGCAAAATTCTCACTGAAAGTTATCAAAAAATATATTTAAAGTTCAAAAAGCTTTTTATCGTCCTCAGGGTCATGATGGGACCCCATTATCTGAGGAATACTAAGTGTGAGATAAGAACACACCCTTGATGGAATGCCAGTACATCATAGGACACACACACAAGAAACCCAGGAAAACACTGGGAAAACAATGTGATGGGAGTAGATGTGTTGTAATAAGCGTTGTAAAAAGTATTTTTGAGTTTCTTTATTCTTTCTTTTAATATTTCATAGCAGTAAACTGTGAGATCTGAATCAGGTCACCTCTTTGCAGTGTTGATGACACAGACTCAGTACTGGACATCGCAAAATTCTAATTAACAGTCTGATAGTATTGATTTATTGAATTTCAAAACTAATACAATTTCTAGAGTTATTAGTGAATTTTAAGGTTTTTTTGTGTCTGTATTCAGCTTTTCTGCATTTTCACTCTTGGAATTGAACAGCAGTGGTATTTCTCCATAATATATTAAATGGTTACAGCTGTAACTGGTCCAGTGACATCAATAACACTAAAGTTATCCAGTGGATTATTACAGATTCAGAGTCTATGTCATAGGGTAGGCATTTTGTTAATGAAAAATGTACTCCTGGGATCATCTATAAATCATTTCTTAACATTTTTTTTTAAACCAGTACACTGGTGGTCCATTCCTCTGAGTGAATGGAAATCAGACATTTTTAATCAGTGTAAAGAAATGAATTATTTTATCGCCTCAAGTCTAAAATACAATTAGCTAGGACACTGTTGGCTTTCAGTCTGAGGTGTTTTTACCTCTGTTGGGATAGCCTTACACAGAATTTTAGTGGTTGAAAATAGCACCTTCAGATTTTAGATGCTTATAAACAATCATATGAGGGTATCAAAGAGGGCAGGAATCTGTTTGATATCACCATTTACTTTAAAGATAGAAACATTTCTGTGGAAAAAAATAATTTTTTTAATTTTTTTAATTTTTTAATAACTTTAATTTTTTTTCCCAACTTTTCTTAGAAAGCTATGTAAGCACTACTATGAACTGTGACATGACAAAGAAATTCAATGCCGAACATGGACACCAAAAAACAGGCACAATTCCACTTTTTTGGTCTTTGATAAAAATTATAGAATTCATCCATTGGTTTGTGTGTCTAGCGAGGTCCAAATCTGAAACTTAGTAGTTAAAACATTGACCAAAGTCTAGAGTATGACCATGAGAGCGTGTGGGTCCAGTCAAATGCTTTGAGTGACCAAAAGAGTATATTAGATTATACATAGTATGTTTGTGTAAATTATCACAGTTAAAAGACAATGCTTGAATAGAGCAGTGTGAAAGGATGTGAGGTATCAGTGTGGCATGTTCAGTGTTGTGGAGAAGAGCACACTGTAGCAGGCTTCTGATAGGAAACCAAGCAGCTCCCCAGGGTTGTTGTGGACACACAGCAGGCTCCACAGGGACACAGAGTCTCACCACCTGAACCCAAACAGTGGGAGTGCCAGCAACCTTAGGCAATTAGCACACCACTGCTGCTTGTTGAACTTCCTTTCTCCACCATGACAGCTATAAATGTTCCGGAACCCCTGGTGTTGGGCCTCATCGATTGCCTCATTGAAAAGGTCAATATCTTGGCATGACAGTGGTGCCCCCTGCCCACAATCTCTTCACGGCCCAGCCACCCACTGAAGGAAGAGACTGATCTAGCGCAGCAAAGCAGACTGACTCTTCTTACAAAGACTTCTAGTGTGTATTGTGCTTAACCTATTCAGCAATGTCGGGATAATCAAGATAATTGGAGGCATGATGTATGCATGAGGAAATGTTTTGCATCAACAAAATAGTTGCAAAATTACAAAATTACAAAATTTCTGATATGGACAATATGATCTAATTTGAAGGAAATTTAGAAAACAGAAATATTTTTGAATTGTATTATGACATATACAGTATGTCAGTATCTCTGAGCAAATATAATTATAAACTTTCCACAAATAAGATATTGATAATGAGGTATGTTGTGAAGTTATAGGTCTGTGAGAGAGAACATTATTTCATTTCTCCCCATTTTGTGAATCTTCCACTTCCCACCCACTAGCCAGCTCTTCCTTATTCACACAACTACCAACCAGAGAATGTGAGGTCTAATAATTTCTTTCTCGGAGACTTACAAAGCCAGCCACCACATATTTTTCAAACTGCATCACAGAACAGTGTAATGCACTCAGAGGAAAGCGCTATATAGCCTCTTCCACATTCATAAGATCACAGATGCCTGCAATTGGCTTGTGTCACTCTAACTGACAGGAGAAAACAGGTATATCATCCCTATCACCCTCACGGCCAATTTTGCTCCCTTGGCTCCCAGCCATAGATTGCTGTGGCATCATAGAGTTTTAAACTTGCACTCGCCAGGCATATTTCTTAAAATTATTAGTCAGACCTTAGGCTGCATTTTGTGCATTATTTTGTATCATTAGGAGTTGTTGTGGAAAGTAAAGTCACAGTCTTGAATCAAATGAAAAATTGAATCAAAAAAGACAGACGTCATTACTTGCTATGGCTTTGAGAAAACTAGAGGGGGCTCAGATAACACTTCACTCCTCCTGTCAATGTAGAATGGCCATTTTTATTTAATGTTATGAATGTTAAAAATATCAATTAGATTCATTTAGATGTGCATACAGGATTGGTAGAAGCATGTACTGACACTGATCAGTATTTTGTTTTAAGAAAGACATTTTATAGGTACTAAACATTTGCCATGAATGTTTTTGAATGAAATATACTATTATTTGAAAAAAAGGGTGGCTCTTCTTACGTAAAATGAACAATATTTACCATTGTTCTTACCCAGGATGGTAATAATTCTGCAGTTCACAGAATGCTTGAATAAATACCTGAAAACATGTGCTTTATGCACAAGCTCTTTAGTTTAAACTGAACAGAGAATGATCCTCCATCAACCACAAAACAGGCTGTTCCGAACGTGTCCACTAAATTTTTCCCCCACTAAAAGCGAAACATGCTTGTTTTGACAGGAAGTGCCAAGAACATTTGTTTTGGCTTAGAAAGATGAGCAGACTCCATACTTTGCCCTGCAAGTGTGATATGCATTCTGACTGTGCTCATCTCCCTGTCACCATGGAAATGATTTCCTCACTTTATTGAGATTTCAAACAGTGATACTATAAATGTCATGTACTGTGCATCATCATTAATATTATAGAGTTTTCATTTGTTGCCTTAACGTCTTGAGTTATAAGGTTAATAATAGTGAAAACAGAAATATTTCTGAAGTCTATACAATGATTCATGCCTGTCTATATTGAATGCTACACTAAAGAAAAAAGGTAGAAATTAAAATTTCAGTTGCAGTTTAGTTTATTTCCTGAAGTATAAAATAATACTCTGCATGCTGTATAATAAAAAATAAATTGTCTGAAGCTGTTTCCTAGCAATGTCATAATAAATAAATCACAGTACAATTCATTGTGTGGCTGTTTTATGTCACTTTATTTTATCTATTCAGCCACTGCTGATATCTGCATTGTCTGCATCCACATGCAGATTAAATTCATCTTCTTATCTCTGCAGCCGTAACATTTATGACCCTCCGATAGCGATACAGGATAAAGGATCTATACTCTTTGTATATTTCTGTTTCTGAATGCTCTTCATTTTGCAGTAGAAAAGTCTATAGCTAAAGCCTTCCATTCTGCCTTGCTGTATGTGTGCCAGAAACCAGTCCAGATAATCATAGTAATGCAAGCACCCTGAGCATTTATATCTCTTCTGACCACACACAAGCTCAGCTGCTGTTATGTTGCGGATAAACAGGGTCTCTGCATAACTCAGTGCCCCCTGTAGGGAAGCTGAATCATGACAAGGTTACGCTAAATTTGATACATCAGGCAAGGATGTGTGGAGATTCTTTCGGTGGTTAAGTGTACTTCTTGGCTCCATTGGCTTCCTGTGAGTATCCAGGGTTAGGAGAGGCAATGAAAAGCTGAGAGAGGTTACAATCTGTTGGTTTCCCACAACCTGGACACATACTGGAAATGTTCTTCCAATAACCACTGGTTCATTAGCCTCCTAAACATTTAACAAATAGTTAAAAAGTTAAAAAACTTATAGTTTTTACTAAAAAAATACCTTTGGTTTGTTACAGGAACTGAAAAGGTATTGTGTTTCTGGAATGACAGAAAAATGGGCTCTCATTCGCATTGACCTTTAACAAGTCTATAAGCCTCTAATGGTAAATCCATCCAAGATACAGGCTTTTTTGCCCAAGATTGATTGCTGTTTCATTTGCTTTATTACATGCCACAGATTTTCAGTTTCCTAACACATTGACATTATACAGAATGATACAAGCTGCATTGTAAACAGTGTTTTCCACTACACATACTGTAGCAATAGTGCAGTTGAAGTATTCTCCGTTTTAAAGCAAGTAGCCATTATATTATTATAATATAAGTAGCTCTAGTAGCACATTATACTTTGTGTTCTTTACATTTTTCAGGTAATATATTTCATGTTGGATGAATTCTCAGTTATATTCTCTTAAGTAAAGTCTGTTCACTCAAGTAAAGTTAATGTAAATTTTGTTCAAGGTTAAGGTTATTCATATGATTTATTTAAGATTATTCAGATCAAAGCTTACTGGATCCTCAATACCAACCATTCTATATACACCATGCTATTCACATTCAAACTAATATACATGAACTGCATACTACATATGGATTTTTTACTGTGTATATATATATATATATATATATATAGGGGGGCACGGTGGCTTAGTGGTTAGTACGTTCGCCAGGTCGGAGGTTCGATTCCCGCCTCTGCCTTGTGTGTGTGGAGTTTGCATGTTCTCCCCGTGCCTCGGGGGTTTCCTCCAGGTGCTCCGGTTTCCTCCCCCGGCCCAAAGCCATGCATGGTAGGTTGATTGGTAGGTTGATTAACTGGCAAAATTGTTTGTAGTGTGTGATTGCGTGAGTGAATGAGAGTGTGTGTGCCCTGTGATGGTTTGGCACTCCGTCCAGGATGTATCCTGCCTTGATGCCCGATGACACCTGAGATCACAGGCTCCCCGTGACCCGAGGTAGTTCAGATAAGCGGTAGAAAATGAGTGAGATATATATATAGCTTCCACATAGTTATGGCACTGCTGCTGCATAGCTTTAGCGTAGCTAACTCCATTTTTCGTCTGGACAGATGTAATACACCTGAATTACATTCTGAATTACATTTTGTAGCAAAGCTAACTACTTTTTAAACATAGCCTGCCCAACACTGATATAAATTAAATCTGACTAGAGTATTGTAATAGGATAATTGATAGAATAAAACAAACTTTCACTCAAAGCATCATATGGTACTAGCAAAGCAATTATACCTTTAAAATGTAATACTTGATCAAAAAGTTGTGTTAACCAAAGACATGAAAAACTACACACAGAGAAAAACATTACCTGTTTCTGAAGGATTTCTCCTTCCATTGTCCATATTGCATGTCTTTTCTTTTTACCATCTCTCTGGAAGACCTTTCAAGATGTCAAGCTCTAATAAGGCAAAGACAGACATAATCAATAATGGCCAAGACAGTTAGGGACAGACCACTGACTATCAAGAATAAATGAAGTACGCTGAATGATTGCATTATTGTTCTGGGCCAGTCTGCCGGATACAGCCTAATTCTGCACTAAATTACTCTGTTAATGGAGATTTCTTTTCTTGCTGAAAAGGCTTTATAGTGAAGCACTGCATAGTCTGTCTGTAAAATCACTCTGCAGTGTTCAGATATAAAGCACGGAAATCTATGTTCCAGTCTTTTGAAAGATGTTTGAAAACCCCAAAATCTATGAAAATTTAAAACTTGAAAGAGGGTACCTTCGTTTAAGCAAGCAGGAAGAGTAAAAAAGGCAGAAGAAATAGGCTGTGGAATTGAATCTGATAATACAATCACAACCCTTGAGAGCTGTATCAAACGTAATGGTGTAGCAGGCATAGAAACACCACAGAACATCATATTGTCAAAAGGCTTTTACTGACATCTACAATCAACATTTGGGAGATGCTTTAATGCAACCCACAGAAGCAGTAGAACAGTAGAAACTGGTTTCTCACTCATTCACTTTGAGAAAGAAAAAGGATAAGCTGTGAAGGGAATGGCTATTTATACTTGCTATAACATATAAGAAGTAACAGCAAAGACAAAATGATGTTTAATGACATTCCACAACATTTAAGGTAACTATAGATGGTTGAAATACATATATATATATATATGTCCTTTTTACCTAAATAAAAATAGTAATAGTTGGCAAAGTATTATTATAATGGAAATGAATCAATGTTACATTACATTTTTACTAGGTTACAGACTTAGGATACCATCAACCTAAAAAACTGTTTTTTTTGTTTTTTTTAATAAATACAAATAAAAGGGAATAAAAATAAAATTAAAAGTAGTTTAAGTGTTTTAGTAAAAGTTAGGTCTTCACCTGTCCTTTGAAGATGGCCAAGGACTCGGTTGTTCGGACATATCGGGGAGGTTCATTTCACCACCTCTGTGCTAGAACAAAAAGGAGTCTTGCTGTATGCGTACCTCTTACGCAGAGAGACGGTAGGGCTTGTCGAGCAGTGCTATGGGAAAATTACTTCAGTGCGTAAACAAACTCACCGTCAATGTTTATAAAGCTGGATTACTGGAGACAAGTACTGTAGTCTATCAGAGATGCTGTCCTGCTTGTGATTACATTCCCTGAGATTGACAACAAAGAATGTAAAAACAAGGAGAATGGTTGTTGATTTTTAAGTGGCCACAGAAAAAAAAAAAGCATTTATTTCCAATAATGATCAAACCATAAACTCAGCTTGGAATCTTGGGCACAACAATGTCAATTATATTGAGATAAATATACTAATATCGAAAATAATACTATAAAACACAATACTTTGCTCCTTGTTGCTGTTAAATTGTTTTGTCTCTTTGCTGCTATGGCAACTAGAAATTCTGAGTAGAAGTCCAATTGTTTACTTGATTTAATGACTGGGAAAAAAGTCTTGTTTACAGCAAACACGTGTGGCATTTATATTCTGATATTGCATGTTAAGGTGAAGAAATGTAATTAATGAGGAAAAGTATGAGTGATTGACATGTTTTGACACTAAAGGTGAAGAATCTGCCGTACAAAGGAACTGCGTATATAAAATGGCATACTTTGCAAAAATGTTTTCATTGTTTTCCTGCATGCATATTCACATACTGTAAGTCAAACAAGGCGTGTATACAGTATGTCTTTCCAGACACCAAGGAGCAGGCCAAAGAAAATAAGGTAAATCAGTGTTATCAGTGATAGAACATAGACGGGTCCCTCAGTCGCCTCCAGTTCTCATCATTTGAAAGAGGAGAGAGGTTTGGGGTGTGCACAGATCCTGTTACACAACACATGGCACGTAGGCGAGCAAGCTGCCTCAATATCAAAGCTCCCAAATGGATCATTCTGAGGTGTGAGCTGTGTTTAACACAAAGATCATTTCCATTTCTAACTGTCATTTTCTTAGGCTACAAACTGATGCATTATGGGTATAATCCCATTTAGCATCACTCACCTTAACATTAACATGGACACCTATGTTCTTTGAGACATTGAAGTCCACCAACACTTCCTCAGATTTAGTGCAACAACAAATAGACAGAGGCTGAGTTCTGTTTTCATGATCGAGGAAGAAGAGGTCCTTGGCCCCCTCTGCTGAAAGTCCCGCAGTGTGTACTGTAACAGATCAGCAATGGGGGGCTGCTTATCCCAACACCACCACCCAAGTGTAAGGCGGATGGCATCGAACAAAGGAGACCCACACAGTGTGTGAGATACCAGCAGACACACGTCATGAATGAGTCATGAGGAAGGACTGCAGGGCACAAGCTGCACATGTTTCAACCTCGAAGACTCAGTTGCAAATGAGGACACAAACCACATACAACCACACCAAAACTGTAAAAATAGTAAAGGAGAGAAATGAGATAAAAAAAAAGTATTGGGGTTGTCATGCATTTGCCTCTCCTTCCATAATTGCAGCATAGCCATGGTAAAATTTGAACTGGCAGTAAACTTCGGGAGAAAACGTCAGCATAATCCCAACATAGTCTAGTCTATCCTCATGGTCAATTTACAACAGAAACATGTAAATGAGTGTAAGAGGTTTCTTTAAAATATGCTGTGGATGGAAAGATTAATGTTCCGTTGTTTCTAGAAAACATGTGCATGATGCATGTTCTCAGACAAAAATGGAGCAATTCAGGATTTCTTTAATATTCTAATTATTTTACTTTCATGTTAAATTCAAAAGACAAAACTGTTGAACATGTTAATATAGACCAGTACACCAAAAATTATAGAAATTTATGGAATTAAATGCTTGATTTCAGATATGTCAAGGTCACTTAATTAACTGCATCAATTACCTGAATTTTACTCCTGCTACATATCAATTAGACTTGTATTAAATATATATGTATATTTATTAAATTTTAAATTATTTCAAATCCTACCTTAATAAAAGGTTACAATAAAGAAACCTGAACTATGGAAAAGAAGCTTGGCATTTCTTTTCACTAGATTCCACTGTGATGGTGGTTCACATAAATGTACACAAATAAAATCAAAAGCCCATAACAAAACCAGCTATACTGGATAGTAGCTAAATCAATAGCTACCTCAGTATCAGACATTGTGGGCATGTTTAATACATTATATATTTCAACTGAATGAATCATACAACAATGTAATATTTGTTAATGTAACGTTAAACGAATTTCATTTTGAACAGATCATAACATGATGTGAACCCAAACAGATCATAAGGGTTCATCTCAGCATTACAAGCGTCCCATAACAGGTCGGATTTCTTCTCACTGTCTGCTGAATCCTGTGCAGTGTCCTGAGATTTGATTGACAGCACAAGGTCTCTCAGTGCTCCAGTGAAAATCCACAGATAAACAAACTGACAACTACCTGTTTATCCCTGGAAGTTTTATGAACATCTGTGTAGTATCTCAAAGGTCACTGGTCAGTCTGTATAAACAGTTCCTGGTGTTTAATTCTGCAAGCTCCTAATGTGTGCATCTCATTCATTTAATCCAAATTAGGCACATGATTAAACTTTAGCAAAATATTAAATCAACTTTCTATGTTTCAACAACTGATTCATTTTATAACCAGCTAAGGCCCCACAACTTCGATAAAACTATAAATAAGAAAAGAAATGGCTGTTTGATGAACAACATCTGTTAATATAGCAGTAAACCACAGTAATAAATGTTCACCATATACTGATCATATCGTATATGGTCTCGTATTGCTTAATTCATTAACATGCATCTAAACTTAATCCATATACTTCACACCCATCATCGAATTAGCACAGTGATCACTCAGTAGAAAAATATTTAGCCATATGTATAGTTTTTTAAATTTGCTTTTGGATTTATATCAGTAATATTTAGATCAGTAAATGCTTTGATACTATTAAAGCTATCAATCTGAATTTAGCAATCTGTTTAAACCAGCTTCATGTGATCTGTGTTTTCCATGTTCTCTCAAACACTGAAGATCAACACAAGAAAAATGGAGGAGTTGGCACCATCAAGTGGTTTGTATTGAGTATTGCCTCAGCCTGCACCACTGCAGATGTTCAACCCTCTAACCAGCCCAAAAAAATTTTATCAAGTGACCTAGCTGCCAAAAACAAGCAAATGATAGACAATATGATTTAAAATTGGTTTACAGTACCCACATAGTGCATTTTTAATAACCAGGAGTTATCTGTATCTATATCAGTTTACTGGTCCAAACATTCATCTAATTATATTGTATGAATAATAAAATATTCATATAATCTGTATTTGGACCAAAAATGACCCAGAAGGCAATCGGTATTCCCCTGAAAACACTACAAAAACCCAGAGGTAGAAATGCCAGCTCTGCCAGCATGTGGCAAAGGTATATGCACAGCAAATGCAGTACAAAGCATGGTCTTTTGTCCGACGTTGTTTTTCCCATGATTTTTTGTTGTGTTCTGCAGGATCCCAGTTCTGTGGCACACTATTAGCTAGACCTAGATCAGCTAGACAAGCCCAGCTTAATTACACTGGGTATGAGGAAGAAATGCATCTTAAACAAGCCACCAGTTTTACATACACATATTAACAGACTCATTAAGAGCTAGTGGCATATTTAATATATTTACCAATTCAATATTAGGATTTTAGGAGGTGTGAGGAAACTGATGGCCCCAAACTAAACCCAGACAGCCACATGGAGATCATGAAAATGAAACCAATCTTAACCACTGCTCCTTCAATGTATCACCATATTTGTTTTAAAAAATATTTAAACATATTGAATGCATACTGGCTAGCAACAATGAGTATTTGATTTGAGGAAAAGTAAGATCTATTGCACTGAAGGAAGAAAAATCAATTCAAGGTCTTCAAACTGAGAGATCCAAAACACTTGAAACTAGGCAGTGATCGTCATACTGAAATAAGTCATTGCTCCTAATCCATCAAAGCTGCCGCAGTTTTAATGGTGTTTCATTAAATTATAAATAAAAAGAAAGAATCTTCACTTCCTTATATCAAAATGAAGAGGATGGTACAGCAGAGAATCCATGAATCAGCCTCGGTCAGATGTACTTTTAAGCTCTGGAGCTTTACAGGAAATGGTGTAAGATTTCACTATTAAATACGTGTCCTCTCCTGAAAGAACCACTGCTGGTGGGTCGAGCCGCTGCATGGACGAAGAGCAGGACCAGGACTGTTGTTGTCCACCTTCTGAATGGCCTCGACACACTTCTGAGTCTGGACGTGGTACAAAGTCCCATCCTGTTAAAACAGAAACAAAGAATTCTAGCTGTAATACCTACCACTGCTTCACTATACACTTCATTTAAAAAAAAGAAAAAATAACAAAGATGGTGAACACAGTAGGAAAAAACATTTGAGGAAAATGCCAGTATTCATTCATTCATTCATCTTCTACCGCTTATCCGAACTACCTCGGGTCACGGGGAGCCTGTGCCTATCTCAGGCGTCATTGGGCATCAAGGCAGGATACACCCTGGACGGAGTGCCAACCCATCGCAGGGCACACACACACTCATTCACTCACACAATCACACACTAGGGACAATTTTCCAGAGATGCCAATCAACCTACCATGCATGTCTTTGGACTGGGGGAGGAAACCGGAGAACCCGGAGGAAACCCCCGAGGCACGGGGAGAACATGCAAACTCCACACACACAAGGTGGAGGCGGGAATCAAACCCCGACCCTGGAGGTGTGAGGCGAACGTGCTAACCACCAAGCCACCGTGCCCCCTAATGCCAGTATTTTAAAATCTTATTACATATTTGATTATCCAACACAATAATTTGGATCCTACTGGTGGTAGTGAGAAAAGGACAGAATACCAACTTACTTGAAACTCATTTAAAATGAAAGTCAGCTGCTGAGATAATCAATAAACAGCAATAATGCTTTTTGTATGTTGCAGATGTGAAATGTAGAGAATATGTAGGAAGGTGCCACTGTAGCAGCCAGATAAACCCCATGTAAAAAAAAATGTTTTGACTATATGCTATACAGCTAAAAGATGGAGGTCCTGCACCATATGTGCACACAATTGTATAAGATGTCTGCTATAGCTTTACAATTCCACTTTACTGGAACGAAGAGGCTCAAACCTGTGCACACAGCGAGCTATTAAATGAGATTTCTCCATTTTGTGACATTTCTGTGTTGTTTTGGGGAAATCTTTATGTTTGTATTTTTAAAGTACAACAATTCATTACACACTAGCATAAATAGAGGTTTGTTGGTTTTAAATGAGGCGCCCTGCGGGGTTAGCCAACGGCACCTCGTTCAATCAATTACAGAATAACAGAGCTGAATGTCAGTGTTTTTGCTCTTTCTCTCTGAGAGCATTCCAAGGCCTCAGGCCTGCTCAAACATGGGCACCGGCACAATCCTGAGTTTCACCCTTCCCCTTATAAATCCAACAAACTCTGGTCTCCTTTAGCACTTACAGTCACACTCAGCTCACTGGATTTCACTCCTCACAACATTGAGAAAGTGTTTAAACTTTTGAGTTTATAAACCACATCGGATTAAACATGTTCTCGTGATCAGCATCCTGTCATATCCGGCCAGCTGTAATGCTATTTATCAGCATATGGTCAGCAAAACTGATCTAAGCATTCTGGTGGCAATGAGTTTGCTAACTATATTCCCAAATGTCTTTTCTAAATATTCACTGCAGATTCAGAAATGCCAAGCTGCTCATTACTGTGACCGTATATAAATAATCAAATGCCTGCTGAAGCTAATTCTAGTACCACACGACTCCTGCTGTTTTTCACATTTCTTTTTTTATGCCACAGGACTGATTTCTAGTGAGTCAAGTCTCACCTCTCTGAACACAAACTTCTGGTCTTCAGGGACGGGTTGGTCTGGTTTTCGGCATAAATTAATGCTGAGGAAGGTAGAGATGGGATCGGCCACGGCACAGCCTGCGGGCTCCCTTGTGTTGTAACGGATCTCGTTGTATGAAGAATGCTCAAAAAACTAGCCACAGACAGAACAGAAACATTAGGATTCACTGACACCAAGGCATCTATTAACCACCAGAACCACAAGGTTTTTTTAACTGTTACAAATCTTAGAGTGACAAAGAAGAGAAAGAGTAAATTGCAGAAAGATGAGGATTTACAGTGGAAGGCAATTCTGTTCATATTGTGGAAATTTTTCCAAAAGCTTCCTACTTGGTTTTGGCCCATGCCATGGCATTGATACAGAATGATCCTGTTGCCCGCCACGTTATGGTCACTGGGTGGATTGTAGTCAAAGCAATAGTCAGACATCCCTCGATTCTTTAGCTAGAAGTAAAAAAAAAAAGGTAAGATAGCATTAAAAGCAGTTATATTTCTAAACTAAAATGAGATACATCCTTGGCTATGTTACCATTCCAAACATGCCGGGTCGATCCTCTGGGACATGGATGTCTGGATAGACATTCTCCAGGAACCATTTAAAGTCCTTACAGCCAAGACGCATCCTTAGCTTCTTCCTTTCTGTCACATCGCCAAAGGCCTCCTAGTTTTGTGTGATGAAAAGTGCAAAAGTCACTAAAAATGTGATATGAACATTGTATGCACGCTATATTAAAGTTTTGCCTAAAAAAGGAACAATTAACCTATTCACAAGACTACAGGAGTTTTAAGCAATCAAGGTGTTAAGAGTGTGAGAAGTCTATTGTGGAGTTCGTATTGTTACCCAATAATTACCCGATAGTGACTAATGGTATCTGTGTGCTTCTCTATATTTTGTATTTCAAACTAGCTTAGGGTGTCTGCTTGCCCTTGGTGTGTATAATCATGCCTATTGTGTTTGACAGGCTAGAGAACAAAATACACAGATTAGATAATAAAATACACACATTGGAAGCAATCAGAACAATAGTTTTCTTTTGCTAGCTAAAATTAGTTATGGCTAAAGCTTGTTTATATCTATCAGTATCAGACATGCCAGGAACCCTGGGACAAATTCACCCACAGCAGGCCAAGGTGAGCCAGCAGAGAATACACTGTTAAAGCAGAGCAACTAAAAGGTTTTACTTGTTAATCTGGAATGCTGAACAAAATGCAGTTTCTCCTCAGTTAATTATCTCCACAGAGTCATGAAGGTCATACTAAAGGGTTTGTCAGTATACCACTGGTGTCATTACTGTCATTAATAACAACACTGGTGTCATTACTGTTTACGCTTTATATTTTTTAGATATTTTTACATTTGGCAGACACCCTTATCCTGTGATTTACATTTTATACAACTGAGCAATTAAGGGTTAAGGGCCTTGCTCAAGGGCCCAGCAGTGGCAGCTTGGTGGACCTGGGATTTCAACTCAAAACCTTCTGATTGATAGTCCAACACACTAACCACTAGGCTACCACATCCCACATTTTTACAAGCCAAATTTAGACAAGGAAGTAATGCTGTGGTCAAAGGTTAAAAAAACAATGATAAACAAACTACATAGTCCTATCTATCCCTCAATCCATATTCTGAATAGCTTATCTTACTATGGGTTTTGGCAGGCCTGGAGCCTATCCAAGGGCACAAGCCAGGGGACAAGGTAGGGCACACTTACTCACACAGACTCAGTTGTTAGGACAATTTAAAGATGCTACAACATGTGTCTTTGGAGTAGGAGAGAAAACCGAAGTAGACAAAAGAAACCTCTGAAGCATGCAAACACTGTGCATAGAGAGCTGGGAATCAAACCCACAATACTAGAGGAAAATGGTTAACTGCTAAGAAACTGTGCCCCCAATTACATAATTTAAAAGAATTGAAAACTGCTTAAGATCAAGTCAAGTCAAGTCAAGAAGCTTTTATTGTCATTTCAACCATATATAGCTGTTGCAGTACACAGTGAAATGAGACAACGTTTCTCCAGGATCAAGGTGCTACATAAAACAAAGACAGGGCTAAGGACTTAGTAAGTTAGTCCTAGCCACATAAAGTGCAACTGTGCAACCTGGTGCAAACAGTGCAGGACAAGACAGACAAGACAGTGCAGGACAATATAAACAAGACAGTGCAGGACAAGACAGACAAGACAGTGCAAAACAATACAAACAAGACAGTGCAGGACAAGACAGACAAGACAGTGCAGGACAATACAAACAAGACAGTGCAGAACAAGACAGATAAGACAGTGCAGGACAAAAGACAGTGCAGACAAAAGGTTATGGGCAATAGTCAAAAAATCCTCAGGTCCTCACATTGAACCTTTAGGCTAGACGCTTCGATCCAAGCCGAACCAAAACAAATAGTAGAAAAAAAGTTTTTTTTTTATTCTGCTGACGGAACATATCACCACTACAAAACCCAAATTTACTAGCAATTTACACACACAGAGGGATACGTTGAGTAAAATCATAAGAAGTAAACCTGCTATAAAGGCCACCTGTGTATTTTCTCCACACATATTGTGCAGTTCATCCATTTTCAGAAGCAGAATAGCTAAAGAAAGTCCATTTTCAAAACAGCTAACATTGTGTCTTACAAACAGGTTTTACCAGATAGATGGTTGTGCAGAAATACTCCTGCAGAATACATATTCAATCTATTCATACCAAAATGTATTTCAGGAAGGGGAATATGGTGTTCCGAGCTTTTTCAAATGCATAAAAACACACTTAAAGAAATCATTTCTAGCATTTTATGCATTTAAATGTGATTTATTGTAAAGCATGTGATTTACTGTAAAACACTGTACCTGACTGTAAAATACCAAAAATATGGAGCTGACTAGACGAAAAATTCACCAACGTCTCCGACTGAGATTTGTCAGCATGTAAATAAATCAGGTAACAGAGAATTAGATAATTATAAACACAAACTGACGCTTTTTTTTTTACAGTGTCTAATTTGCCAAGGAACACTGCAGGGGAATCCTGCAAACCTGGGGGTGTGTTATGAACATTGTTATTGGATGTGTGAAATTCGTTCTCAGCCAGGGTCTCAGATAGTCATGTGTGTGTTTTTGCGTTAAAAAAAACGTGTTCAACATATAGTGCCAACATGGCCTTAGACAAAGAATAATGACTAAAGGAAGTAAGGTTATGTTGGGAAATATAGGTTCATCTGAGCTGTTTGTACTGCATGCAGTACAGGAAGTAAACAAGAAAAACATCATGTAGGCTTTCTGGTACACATTCATGCAAACTGGAGGAGGAATATGAAGCAGTGACTTTTAAAAGGGTATGTGGAAAGTGTGGACAAGACCAGCGCCGGAAGGAAAAGACTGACAGTAATATAGCTTCATGATAGAAAACCCTGATAGACAGCTATTTTAACAAATTTGTAATATGTACATTTTATTTACATAAATCTTTCAGCACTCTTTTATTTAAACTGACTAACAGATGAAGAAATAGAAGCAAAAAGTGATATTTCAAGCATAGGACAATATAAGTAGTGCTACCTTAATACATATTCTCTTGTATACCAACCTCCTGAATTAAGATTTACCTTTAAAATTCAGTTCATGACAACAATCACAATGGCAGAAAGTTAGAAGCTTATCTGTGGGTTTAACAACACTATGCTGCTGGCCAGAGATAATTTAGGTAGAAATATGATAAAATCTAAAAAATGAAAACCTGACATACAGGAAAGTGTTAGTGTTAATGTACCTTATAACTGATATGCTGTACACTAGATAAGCAGTGATCATTACATCCCTTTTGCATCTGCACAATCACAAATCAAGCATAAAATACAGTATTGCTGTGGCTCAATGCCAGTCAGACAAAAAAAGAGCAACTGGATTTTTTTAGTATTGTAATACTGTCTATATTAACATCAACTATTTAATACAATGGCATTAAACATGTCCTTAATAATGGACCACACACTATGCTTGAGCGGTTATTTCATAATGCAAAATATACGGTCGCTGAATAGTGGTAGAAGGATCAGGTCAGAATTTCAGAATTATTTATATAAAAATCCAGATTTTTATGAAGAGATTCTGCATTTGTTATGTAGATCAGTTTAAACCTCCCAAAGGCATAGCACCTGTAATTAATAGCTTTGCAAATATTTTCTAAAAAAGAAGATAGTTTACAAAACTGAGATATCAAAAGTGATTTTCTTTGGAGCCACCGCAGTTATACACTTGGTAAATGAAATCTTGCCTCTTGTGATCAGATTGTGATCAGACCTCCAGAGCACACAGGGATTGCATGAAAGTACATAAAGTGAAGTTTAACCTTTAAAAGACATTTAAGAGACAAGTACAATATCACTCGCAAAATTCCAGTATAATTTCTTAGTCCGTGACTGCTTTAAAGAGCAAAAGAGTACATGGCTCAGTAGTATAAGGATCCAGAGACGAAGCTGTATTCTATAATTCTTATGGATGTCATCTGGGAAAGAGAAATCGGAATCCATAATACTGAAATCTGACACATAACAAGTACGCTGAAAACAAAACAAGTTGAGATTCATTACTATGAGCACTATCTTTCAAAGTAGCTGATCCAAGCATCTAAAAAAAAACAAAAAACAAACATTCAGCCAGGACAATATATTCAAACAACCAAGGATTTGTTTTTAAAGCCATAGACGTTTAAACACCTACACAGTGCCACGTCATCACTTCTTAGATATGAGGAATAATCACAATGTGGCCTCGCCTTCATACTATAAGGAAGTGCCTTTAGAGGCATGAGAGCTCGTTTGTGTGAATGTGTATGCTCAGCACACATTCCTGCCACCTCAGACGCTTCGGAGTGCTGAGCTATGGCCCACAGAGGAGTACTGCACACGCTGTTTGCAGGCGACAGCTGTTGGAAGCAGAACCCAGTTGGAGCTATTTAGTAGCACTGAGTAGTGATGGATGACTTCCCCTACTGATGAGAAGATGATTCATCAGAGTGCAATGGCCAAACGACCAGCTGGGTGCCTGGGTACCATAAAAGCAGATGCGTAATAATTTATAATTGTGACTGGGCCTTTTTTTTAAAGCAGTTTGCTAGAACCACAGAGTTTTTACACTGAATCAAGTGGCTGAGGAGAAGCGCTGTATCAAGCCAGAAATATTCATGGCTCGATACAGTGACAGGTTGTATACAAAATAAATAAGATGATTCAAATTTGTCAGCAAGTACATATTTTCAAAAGGTATGATGCAATCTAATACTAAGTACCAGTACTAAAGCTGACCTGCAATTCTCCCTGGATGGATGGTACTCCAGACAATCATACACTCATTCACTCCATTCACTCTGCAGACTGTGGGAGGAAACCAGAGAACCCAGAGGAAACCCATGTAAAAACATGCGGAGAACATACAAAACTGTAACCAGTGCTCAAGATCGAACCAGAGACCATGGAGTTAAACATTTGCATTGTTTGCAAATTGCTGCGATGTATGAATAAAAAACACTTTTGTGTTTATTTCATGCCACATCAATCTACACCCATCCAGAATTGTATTCTTTTTATTCTTTTAACAGCATAGGCTGTTGTGTTTTTTCCATATTTATCGACTATATCAATTTTTCATTGCACACCATCTTTCTTTAAGCACAGACACTACTCAAGGGCAAATCAAAGACATATGCGCTGCCAGAGTCATGCCACTTCTCACCTTTGTAAACGTACACTGAGCTCAGAGAATGTCACCTCAGAACTGCAGTGAACTCAGTGCTGTCTGTCACTCAATATGTTCACAGCTTGCGTGAATATGCGTGGGGCTAAGCCAAGCATCTGTATCTTATTTCTCATAGACCTTGTAATCAATCAGGGTCTGTTTACGCTGTTGTTGAGCTGTCATTTGGAGGACGCGAATGTGATAAATGGGCCAGAGGAAACTGAGAGGAAACAAAGAGATGACAACCCACAATAAGGACATGCAAACAGAAAGGACAGTAAGCATACCAGGCGAGCGTGGGGGTTGCGGTGGTAGTACAGATCCTTGTAGCCATCCATCCAGACCTCTGCTGCTCGCACGCTGTTGGCCAGAGCCTTGCTCCGCGAATAGGGAGCCTTTTTAGGGAAGACATGGCCGACATGGGAGCATGGATGAACCTCTAAACTCCCTCCACACTGCCAGATCTGGTGAAAGCAATTGGAGTAAAAGAAATTGAATTAAACTGTAAAAAGAAATATGATATGTGAAATATGATTAATCAAAAATACACTTTATTGCCAAGTGTATTTTTGCCAAATGTGAATGTCCAATCTTAGCTGCAAATGGCTGGTGTGGCTGCATGTTTTCATTCCAATAGAGCAGGAGCCATACCTGATTTAACCTGTTTAATCAGTTGATCTTGGCTTTGTAGGCGTGGCTTCTGCTCCATTAAAATGAAAAAGTAAACCCAAATCCTTTACGGATAAGATCAGACACGACATATCTAGTATGCTGTAGCATACATTTCCCTTCACTTGAACTAACAGACCTAAACCTGGTGCATCACTGTACACAAAACAAGGTCCATGGAGACTCAGTTTTGACAAAGAGCATTGGGTCTGTTGCTCAGCAGCACAAATAAATTTTGAACCTTTTTACTCTTGCCCGTTCCTACCAGTGTGATATTTTCTCAAAACTTCCACAACCTCAGACCTCACCCCAATGAACATTTCTGGGATAAATTGGAATTATGTGGAAACTTCTTGTTAACCTCAGTGCCCAACCTCACTTATGCTTTTGTTTCAGAATGGGATAATACCCATATCTACGGTCCAAAATCCAGTTTGGAGACTTCCCAGACGTGTGGAAGTTGTTATAGCAGTAGCTAGCTGGCTAGATAAATAGATAGAGGCATACTCACTCTGAATGAGAACTCCAGGTTCTCTCCTCCCCACACCTCCATCCCTGTGTCATATGTACCCAGATACTGAAAGTATTTCTTGCTGACTGCAAACAGGCCTCCAGCCATGGTTGGAGATCTGGAAGGAAATCATTAAGCTCATTACTCTATTCAAAATAAACACAACATGTTACATTCATTATATTATTCACTACCTCTTGTCAATACACAAATACAAAGAAAGTTCTCTCACTCTCACTCATTTTCTACCGCTTATCCGAACTACCTCGGGTCACAGGGAGCCTGTGCCTATCTCAGGCGTCATCGGCATCAAGGCAGGATACACCCTGGATGGAGTGCCAACCCATCGCAGGGCACGCACACACTCTCATTCACTCTCACACACACACACTACGGACAATTTTCCAGAGACCTACCATGAATATCTTTGGACCGGGGAGGAAACCGGAGTACCCGGAGGAAACCCCCGAGGCACAGGGAGAACATGCAAACTCCACACACACAAGGTGGAGGCGGGAATCGAACCCCCAACCCTAGAGGTGTGAGGCAAACGTGCTAACCATTAAGCCACCGTGCCCCCCACAAAGAAAGTTATCTGTGGTAATATTTACACTAAATTTAAGTAGCAAGAAAGCACTGTTTACACTATAGGTGTGTCCAAATGTCCTTATCTATATCCTGATTTTAACTGCAGTGGCATGTCTTAAACCGAACATGTCTTTCTTTTTCTCCTTCTTTCTCTTTCTTTCTCTCCACCGAGAGGTAGATTTACCAGTGTTACCAGCAACATCAAGATCATAGCTACAGCACAAACACTTTGGAAGGCACTACCAAAATAAAATATCACACCTAGCAGGTAGAGCAACTTTACAACATGTTAGTTCAGTGTAAAGAATGACAATTGCTTTATTTACAAACGTTCTCTTAAACTGCTTATTAAATATTAACCTCGTGCTAGCAGTTTTCTACAGAATTTCGCACCTGATGACATCAGTAGGCGATCGTCTGCGTTTCTGCTCATATTCAGGAACAGAGTGCCATGTGAAAACAAGTCGCCAATCAAAGCCACCAATCTGAGGCTCTCCTGAGTTGCCCAGATACTGGAACGTGTTCCAGTCAATCACATCTATAACAGGACAGACAACAGCACTAGGTTCCTCCTTTATTCTGCACAACAGAGAGACAGGGGCATGAAGATTAGTACACTGATTGGTCAATTGGTTGAACAGATGGACAGAATGATGAATGATGAAAGGATAGATGAATGATTTTTTTAGTTGAATGGATGCATACATGGATCAATAGATGCTTGCTTGGATGGATAGATGGACAGAATGATAAATGGATAAAGACTGTATGGATGTTTAGTTTTTTTTGAATGTATGGATGGATGGATGTCATGATGGATGGATATCTTACCTGTGTAGCAGGGGCTCCAGCCAGCCCTCATGACACTCACAGTGACAATCAAGGAAAGTCAGCACATCCCCTGTGGCTATGGAAGCACCCAGGAGCCGAGCCCTGACCAGCCCCTCTCTTTTCCTTGCTCGAATCAGACGTACTTTCCTCAGATCAGCTATGTACTTCTCCAGAGGCTCCTTCAAATGCTCTAAAGGATCACATAGAATAATTAACACAAGAATACCAAGTACTCCTGTTTCAGGTCCAAAGTGTGATCCAAAACTCGACAGGATGAAATAAATATAGTGTAGGTGTTCCTCCATACCTCTGTCACTGTAATCATCTACAAGAATGACCTCGTTTAGTAAAATGTCAGGTGAGGTTTCCAGCACACTGTGCACCGTGCGCAGTAAAGTAGACCAGGCCTCATTGTAAAAGGCAATCACTACTGATGTTGTGGGTAAACTCCGGTAGTCATACTTCAGGTTTTTGCACCTGAAGATGAGAGGAAACCAATATGGTAAGAGATTATTGTTGATTCTGCAACATTTTATTATTAATTTTCAAAAATCCAAACAATAAATAACAATAACACTATTTAAACACATTTTTTTTTTAAACTTTAAAATAAAAAGTGAAAAAGTAACAGTTTATAATCACTATTAACAACGTATTCAAACTTTTTTCTGTATAGACCACTATGGTAGTGTGTGTGATGTTGGATGCTGGTGTGTATATATACACATCATGAACTTGTGATCACAGTGAAGAACAAATATTTAAAAAAAAAAATTAAAAAAAAAGACAGACAGACAGACAGAGAGACAGAGAGAGAGAGACTGACAGACAGACAGACAGAGAGAGAGAGAGAGAGAGAGAGAGAGAGACTGACAGACAGACAGACAGAGAGAGAGAGACAGACAGACAGACAGACAGAGAGACAGAGAGAGAGACAGAGAGAGAGACAGAGAGAGAGAGAGAGAGAGAGAGAGAGAGAGAGAGAGAGAGAGAGGAAAGCTGATTATTAGATTATTAGAAATACTTAAGCAGATAGTTCAAACTTGGTCATAACAAGTAATACAATGATCCTAATCATGCCAAAGTTGTAACAGAATTGCTTAAGAAGAGCAAAGTGAAAGTAAAATGAGCAGAAAAAGACGTCGGCAAAACTAACAAAAGAAATTTGCATATTATTAACACAAGAACTATGCATGTTATTAACACTAGAAATATGCAGGTTATTATGAATGGTGGGATGTGTTTGAATGTCTTTAAACTGAGTGTGCAAAATTTTGCAATCAACTCTTACTTACAGTGGATTCCATCTTTCGTCTAATCTGCGGTGGAGGGAGATCTTGTCGCTAACATAAATGTTGATCTGGTGTTTATGGAGACTTTCTTCTTCTTTTCTCTTCTCCTCTCCAGTCAGCTCCAGTCTGACCGCTTTCCCCAACTCGCCCAGCGCATCCACGTCTAAAGCTGGTTTCTCATACACAGGTCTGCGCAGGAGCTCATTGTCCAGCTCAGGGTTTAGATCAGATAAAACTTCTCTCCGATTCGCACGACTCACATCGGATCTTCTGTGAAATAAGAAATATCCGAACACTGAAACACACATGAAGAACAACAGCAACTTGGGGCGACTCTTGCGCCCGAATAGTGCCATCGTGACGCTGATTGGTTTGTTTTGTAGTTTTTAATGTTGTTTAAATTCTATGTACAAGTTTTGGATTGTTCAGTTTGTCCGTGAAACGTTATGAATTTGATTCGAGATCATATAAAGTGACATTTCCACAAGGAAGAAGAGCCGATGAGTGGAAATGGAAACACTTGTGGATCATGAAAGCGCATTTCAGGGCAATTTACCCATTAGATGAACTCTCTGTTACCAAGAATAGAATTAAACTAATGGGAAAAAATCCTAAGAATAATAATAATAATCCAGGTGACATAACAGAAGCTTCTGAATAGTTCCAGTGTAAAGTTCGAGTCCAGATCCATGAAGCGTTTCCTGTTGCTGTAACTTCTTCACGCCATTCTGGAGCTCCTTCAGCTTCCTCTGTGTTTCTCTCTCCTTAATGATACAGGTATTACTGATCTCCTGTGTTCACACTGCTGAAAAAGTGTTCACTTTGCTTTCCAGGAAGTTTAGCCAGGAGGAGGAAGAGAAGGAGGAGGAGGAGGAGGAGGAGGAAGCAAGCGAGACGACGTCAATTCATTTTTATGTAGAATTGTATTAAATCGATGCGATATTTCCCTGCGTATTTTTTTCCTGACCGCGGACAGCAGGTAATGTCGCTTTTTTCTGTAAATAAAATGATTCTCGACTCCGTAGAGAAAGTTTTGCAACAACAATCGTGTATTTCCGGACGTGAGCAGCAACGTTACGCCGAATCACGTGATCAAACTTAACTGTTTTCCTACGGGCGAAGTTAAAGTCTCAGACATGTATAGAGCTAAAAAAAAAAAATCAAGGTCTATTTTGGACACCAATGTGCATTATTCTTCGTATATCCTAAGAATTTGGCTATAAAATGTTTATTTATTTATTTGTTTGTTTGTTTGTTTGTTTGTTTATTCATTGACATTTGTTAAAGAATGGCACACCATACTATATTTTTTAATGAATGACTCAATTATCTGATATCAGTCCATTGCTATGCTCATTTTCTTGTACTCATAAATAAAAAATGCTCTAATATCATGTGACACTAAAAACCTGGTCTACATTGTGTACACCAGATGACATGAAATGACAGAAATCTGGACACTTTAACAGTTTATGATGACAATCACAGCAAATCAGACTGCAAACTGAGGAACTACAGCATGTTCATACAATTCAAATAACTTCATTAATCACCTTATGACCTTAAACATGTATTTTTAATATAAAAAACTATGGAGGCCAAACCCAACAGCACAGATTCATATTAAGTTACATGTAACGTGACTCGAGGGACAAGGTGCCAATTCATCGAAGTGCACATCACACACTCACACACCCATTCACACACAATGGGCAATACAGAGATACCAACCATCCTATAGCACGTCTGGGAGAGGAAACCCCCAATGCACAGGGAGAACATGCAGGCTACCACGCTCACAGGACAGAGGCAAGAATCAAACTCCCAACCCAATATGTATACTGTATTTAACATCATTGATGGAATGAGAAGCACCATGAAGAAACCACGTGTAGAAAAACAGTCATGGAGGAATGCAAAAAAGATTTACTCTATCATCATTTTTGTATTTTTCTTCCCAAAAATGCCTTTGGAGGAGAAATTAGACATCTAAGTAAACAGCAAATTAAAGGATGGCACAAGCAATTTGTTAACATTATAACTTTTCTGTTTAACATGATTGGCATTCAGAGGACATCAGTAGCTCCAGTAATAACAGATAACAGAATTGAAACACAAGTCAAGTCAGGAATGCTGCTACCTATTTACCATTAAGTGTGTGTGTGTGTGTGTGTTTAATGGTTTGCCTCAAATCATTCTTACTAAGTCATCAATTAGACCCTGTAATATAATGCATTGCTCAACACTAATAGCCTGTTGTCAAGCTGCTGATTGATATTAGACGACCAGCCGTCACTGGTAACAGGAGTGATTTTTTATACTTACTCTGGGCCTGAAAATGTGCTGCTGTGGGACTTTTCTATTATTCGTGATGAAGATGCTGTTTAGACAGAAAGGTCCTATGTTGTTGTGATCCATGTGGGCTAGACTGAATGACAGGAGAAGATGGCTGGAACTGATGGTTATCTGTCCCATTAGTATAGGAGTTTCAGGCACATCATTCATGCAAACCATGTCAGCACATGGTGCGTTCACTTACAGCTTAATGTCATTGAGGCACAGAGTGTACATTGTTTCCTTTTACTTTAATTGCCTAAAAATGAATGAGCAGCTTTTGAAGTGACTTGAACATACATTTTCACCCGAGTAGATGAACCTCATAGGGGGTTCACACTGTTTTGCAGGTCATAGGGCTGAACATTTATTTGATTGTTTTTTTTTCCTATCAATATATGGAAACTAGATATCCTTGACATGATAGTGTGGAAGAAAATTTATGTTTATCCAAATTAAAATCAATAATTGATGATACTACCACTGAAGAAACAGTACTCTGAGTGCCACATGGTATGAGAACTCTTATTATAAAAGTAACAAAGGCTGTTGTAATACACAATGCTAGACTGCACCCCTAATGTGGAGTCTTTTAAAAACATGCAGAAGATCCAGTGTCATTCAATAATTTAATGAATACCACAAGATGGCACTGCAACAGAGCACAGAAAGAAGCAACGCTCAGAAAAATCTTTCTTGTTTTTATGATGTGAAAGTTTGATTCTCATAGTTTCAAAAAGAACATATTTGATCCATTTAAACTGACCATTGAGCTAACACAGTTGATTCAGAACAATGAACATAATACAATGATTGTACTGTATGGTACAGAGGATAACTGACACACTTTGTGCTTAATCAGTAGTTTGGAATATCATTCACACCATCAGATAAAGGTCCCTTAATACCATGTTTAAACATCAACAAACATAAAAAAAATTATCCTCAGAAATGACTGATTAATATCACAAAGGTGAAGAGCCGAAACAAGTCCATGATGAAGAGCTTTTAAGTCCACGGTACATTGTACTGTCCATGAAATTTCAGGTCAGAAGAATGACTGGTCCTGTAATTGAGATATTTCAAACTAAAATTACACAGTGTTATTCTGACATCTGGAAGACTCAAAAGAAAATGACTAACAGCAGTTTTAAATGTTTTCCTTCGGCTAACATTTAAGACTAGTTACGTTACACCCAAAGCACAACATTTGAATACATATATTAACCTGGATGTCTCGACACAGGCAGGTTTTTGTGGACATGTTCACACATTTGTGCATAAATTCTAGCGAACAATCATCTCACTGCATTTCAGTAGGTTAGGAGATCATTCATCATATCACCATCATTTATAAAAAAGATTCACCCCCATTTGATTTCAGAAATATTTTTCGTACTAAATCTGTCGACAAGTTAAAGTATGGCCTCCACAATCAGCCCTTAATTTGAAACTCAACTGAGAAAAATGTAATCTATGATTCATTGTAAATGATTTTGCAGTTGAAATCAGGCACAGTGTGTTGGTGCAGAACACCTTTGTGGAGGTTACTAGAAAATAAACCCACAACATAATGAAAAGACGTTAACAATGCTGTGTACAAGAACAAATATCAACAGGCTTGAAAACAAGGGCTAGAATGTCATGACTAGAAAATATAAAGAGTACAGCAAGCTAAACAGGTTCTTGCCACTCCCTGAAATACTTGTCTTCTAAAAATAAACTTTTATAAATATAAAAGCTCAGTTTTGAGTCACAACTTACAGTTCTGTTGACGTATCAGTACATAGTGCAATCATGTAAACACAAAAGGTGTTCCAACACAACGATATTTCCTTCCCCATATTGCTACTAAAAGGAATTTTGGTACAGTATTGCACCATTATTTGATAATGTACATGTCATACAATAAAAACAGAAACTTGATCACCTTTGGTTTTCAAAGGCACTGTACAGAGCCTAGTCTACTCATCAACAAGCCAAAGGCCTTCCACATTTCTGTCAATGAACAATTTAAAATATAATTCTTTCTGAGCCACTGAAATAGTTGCTTCCTAGTCCTGTAATTAGTTTTAGCACATCTTCATTGTGCTTAAATAGAGTCAGACCTGGCCAATAGGTTTACAGTCTCCCAGAGCAACATCAAATGTATATAACTGGCTGTTTGGACAAGTTATTGAGGCTTAGACTTCATATAAAATGCACAACTTGAATTTGACATACTGTCAAAAAAAAAAATCATTCAAACTTCCAGCGCTGGTTTACGTCTTCGTTAGAGCATTTTTGCATTTGCACGTCGGTCCGTCCTTCTGCTGTACGGTACGCAGTTATGCACTTGTTTGAAAGAGGGTGATAGATACTTCCATTCTGAAAAGACAAAATAATAGTTTAGCTATAGTGTAGAAAGCAAAAAAAGTTTTTCCGGAGTATGTGATGTGGTATGGGAGGCGACACTCACATCTCTGAACTCCCAGACGATGGTGGGAGGAACTTGCTCGCCGTCTCTGGGACAGTGTTTCATGCCTATGTGGTTCTGGCCATTTGAATACTCCGCACACAGCTCAGTTACTGAGTTATAGCGAATTTCCTTATATGATGTGTACTCAAAATACTTGCAAAGAAAGCGACACGGGGGAATATTATTGTTTATTAGCACAATAATTCCTTAAAATTCTTAAAGTGGCAATGCCTTCCAGAAAACTAATATTACTAAATTAACTAAATCACTAAATAACTAACTAATAATTATAAAAAGATTCATTATAACAACACATAAAAATATAACAAACAAAAAATATAATAAATACTACAATGCTAATAATGAAAAAAAAAAAAAAATTATTCATTTTAATAAGTATATAAACAATCAGTACAATGGGATGAAAGTTAATTATTATGCCTTTCATTCTAAAAACAGTCCAATCATGTTTATGGTAAAATATTCAAAATGAAATCTGTACAGATAAAATAAGATTTGAATCAATGAGTGAAATCAATAAAGTCGCCTTAAAGTCATTTTCATTTCTTGTACATTTTCTCTGCCATTTCAGTGCGAGGGAAAATGAAGGCGAAGTTAATAATTAGCAAGTAAGCATGTACTGTACTTTCTCCTAAAGATAACATTCAAGGGCAAGGCATAGCTTTAGAGTTAAACACACCGTTTGCAGAACCACAGCCCTGTACTGTTTGGTAATGTTCCTACTCTGAGACTTCCAATTTAACTCTTTAATGACTAGGTTTAATTAAAGCATGTCCAAAGTCCAAACCTCCTACAAGCTCAGATTTAGAAACACTAATCCCTAAAGAAAAAAAGTCCAATTACTGTATCAGATGACCACATCATGACAGGAAAGGTAATTAATTACCAAGAGACACAATTCACTCACCCAGTTCTAAGAGAGTGCCTCGGTTAAATCCAAACTTATTTACCCAGACAATATGTGGGCTTTCTGCACAAGGAATCTTATTCATCTTTTATGCAAAGCTAGTCTTTGTGGACATGTAGCTAAGGTTGATTTTCACACACACACAGTGCTTTTTCTCAGCGACATCTGATACACAGCATTAATGAATAATCAGTGATATCCGTCCTAGACGCTCGTCATTAATTATAAATTCATACAAACAATTCACTTATTAAACTTTGGGTATTAAACAGGATGACATGCTTAACCATGGGATCCTGTTCTGCTGTGATATGATACATGATACCTGCGTTTAGTTTTATGACCTAACTGTGCAGAAAACACCTCAGGGCCCCATTCTCAGGTTGTGCGATTGTTCAATCATGAATAGCAAACTTTTTGTGTTTATTTTAATAGGTGTTTTTCTTTTAGTAAGAAGATAGAGGTGCTAAATACCTGATTCCCTCCTTGACCGTGACAGCCGAACAAAGACAGGTGAGCCCCTGTGGGATTGTGATCTGGAGCGTTGTAGTCCAGACACTCAGAAGGAATCCCACCACTACGCACCTGTACCGGAAATACAAACAGAAGAAAAGAGGAGTGACAGAAAGGAATAGGAGATAATCAAAGAAACATAAAGTCTCTACGCTAACCATAAACTTAATCTGAAGTAATGAAATATTATCCATCCATCTATTTCCTATACTGCTTAGTCAATGCAGGGTCATATAGAGCCCAAAGCCTATCCCAGAGGACCCAGTGCGTAAGGGGGAGACACCATGAACAGGGTGAGAATCCTGCACACACACTCACATTCACACACTACAAACTATTTAAAGATGCCAATTTGTATAATGATTTTTTGAATGCTGAACTTTTTCAATTTCTCTATAATTAAAAGTGCACTCATTAAACTGCACCTTCACATAAATTCCACTTACAGCTCCATGCCAGTCAGGTCTGTCCTCAGGTACATGCAGATCTGGGTAGATGTTCTTTAGATACCAATCAAAGGTCCTGCACTTCAGTCGCTCTCGTAAGAGAATCCTGTCTGAAATGTCCCCGTATGTCACCTATAAGAAGAAAAGTGTTTATATAGGAGTTGTTACATGTATCACAGAAAAATAAAAGCTTATGAATCCACAATTTAAGAAACAAAATGAACCTATTTCTATTTTTCTCTAGAATTTAATTTGCTTCCTGCAAAATGATGATGACGTGGCCCTAGCCTTACAAGACATTCAGAGTATATAAACCCAAGTCACACACAGCTAAGATTAGTCAAACAACTTCACACCCATAACGGTCACAAAAGAAAAGCTAGAGTGTTTGCCTTTCACTAACATTACACATGATTTACGTTCCACGTAATAAATTTAAACAGCTGCATTCAGTGAACATCCGCCAACGTAGAGGAGTAATGTACTGTTAGAAACTCATGGCCTACTTTCTTTATCAATATCCAAAGGTACATTCAAAGTTCAATCAACAGTAGAACAAAAAAACTAAAACTCTAGTCTGTACCTTACGAGCAGGAGGGTTGCGGTTATAGAAAAGGTCCTTGTAAGAATCCATCCAGACCTCAGCAGCTCGTACTGTGTTCTGGAGAAACTTTGGCCTGGCATATGGTGCCTTCTTAGGGAAGACATGACCCACATGGGAACAGGGGTGAATCTCCAGTGAGCCTCCACACTGCCAAACCTGGAAATAAAGTTGCACATAACAGAAAGAATCATAGTTTTCCCTAGTGCTTCAGAATTATTATCATTATACCGTTTCAGAGAGTCTTTGGTAACCTATTAACAGCCCATCAATTAAACACTTTCTCCTTCAGGTCTCTTGAACTCCAGTGTATTGTGTTTCCACATGCATTAAACATTAATCACGTGTATGCTCCATCAATCTTGATTTTTACCTACATGCCAGAAGGAATCCTATATGTATGAGTGCAATTAATTGTGAATGGTCCAGACCACAAAACTATCATACCAGCAAAGCAACTGGAAACAACCGGAGAACAGCTAATAAGATCTTACCCTGAAGGAAAGCTCCAGATTCTCTCCTCCCCACACCTCCATGCCTGTGTCATAAGTACCCAGATATTGAAAGTAGGACTTGCTTACGGCAAACAGACCTCCGGCCATGGTGGGAGATCTGAGAAGAGTGCGGGACATTGGCAGGGATATCCATGAGCACATCTATACAATTGTCTAGTAAGCAGAGGTAGACACTAGACTAGGTTCCCGGCACAGGCAGATGTCCTGTCTGTGCTATTAGTGTTTTATTCATAGTAGTGGAGTGCTCTGCTGTTTTTACTTGTCTGGTGGTCTATTTAATGAATTTATGATTTGCCCTGCTTACTTCCAGCAGCAAAGCAAGTAAAACTCTGACCTGCAGAGTTGAACACTGAATGAACACTGACCTAATGGGGTCTATTCGGGAATTCCGTCTTTTGCGGTCCGCCTCAGGCACACTGTGCCACTGGAATGTCAACCGCCAGTCAAAACCACCCACCATGGGCTCATCAGTCTGCATGTAAAACTCAAATGTGTTCCAGTCAATTGTGTCAATCACTGGACAGATAACAGTGTTTTGTTTCTCAGCAATCCTGAAAAATAAAACATAAAACCAGGCTGCAGGTAAAATTCCTCAGGATCCGTGAATAAAAGTCATTATCACTATATATTTAAGCTATTCTAGTAAAATCATGATGTTATTTTTCCACTATGTTGTTTTTTTCCAACACACATTAGTAATTCTCCATGAGCTCATGTGATTGCGTATACCTTTCCAGCAGAGGCTCGATCCATCCAGGCACGCACTCACAGTGGCAGTCCAGAAATGTGAGTACATCTCCTGTGGCGTAGGTGGCACCAATAAGCCGAGCTCGGACCAGTCCTTCTCTCTTATTTGTGCGGATGAGGCGCACACGCTCCAGGTTGCTAATGTACTCCTCCAACTGGGATTTCAGATAGCCTGCAGTTTCCACCATAAGAGAATTAGCATCTCTATCACTGGGTTTTATCAGTTAACAGTTTTCAACTACAGCAGAAAACACATAATCCATCAGCAGTAAATCTTTGTTAACAGTCCTGCATATATTAGACAGTATAATATTTAATCCTTCAAGAAGTATGCCAGAGTTTTTCAAGCTGATCTGTATCGACTACTCTAAAGTATTTATGACATACAACACATTCATAATCAAGTGCACCTGGGTCATGGTCATATTGTAGACACCAGTCTCTTTACAGCTTCCGTTCTTGACAAACTGTGTCACATTTGCTTCCAGAATTCTCTGATATTTACCTGTGCAATATTTCAGGTGCCAGTGGATGCCAAACAACCCCAAAGCATAACCGATTCACCCTCATGATTAATAGCTGGCAACATGTTTCTTTCATCAAATGTTCCTTTTTTCTTCAAACATACCTTTGGTGATTGTGGACAAGGATTATCTGTTTTGCTTCATTAGTCCAGAGTATTTGCTTACAAAAGTATTCGCTGGATTATCAAAATATTGTTTTTCATATGTCAGACATTAACTACTGTAATTAGGTTGCAGGTAAGTTTTCTTCTGATGACTCTTCCTTGGAGAACAGGATTGTTCAAGCAATACTTCACAGCAGAATGGGGGGGTTTTGCATTTGGAGGTTTTGCATTTTTAGCCAGCATATTATTATTTCTATGCAAAAGTTTTCTTGGTCTTTCACATTTTGCCTTGTCTTCCAAATCCATGAATTTTATATCGCTTTGGAAGTTGAATTTCTACCTCTATTCCCAACTACCGTCTGTACAGACTCAAATCCACATTACCTCAATCCTGCACGACTAATGGCAAGCTAGAATTTGTTGTTTTTTAACCATTTTTTAACCTTCATTTGCCCGTCATCTATGCCCAAATATGGCATTTTACTCAGTGAAAGAAAAAATGTGTTCAAATGTTCCTTCATGTGTTGTATTTAACAAAATGATTTTAGAGTTTTACATTTTATGATAGCTGATATACTTTGTCGTCGATCTAAATGCCAGGTCACTAACAACCTGAGGAATGAGCGGTTGAAGAAATACTCAAAAGGTATTTTAAGGCTTAAACAGGGAGTTCACCATCTGCTTTTTGTTGTCAAGGTAAACTCAAAGTAGGCCTTATGTCTATTGTCACACTAAACCCATTATGGGAATGTGAACAAGGGAAATGGTGCAAATTATCCTGGTTAAACATGAGCCTAACAAAAGCGTCAGTGGTCCAAAAAAAGGCTACACCATCCATACACATGCCATGTTTACTTTTTCATTTCTTACATGTGAACGACAAGATAAAATATATAAATCCATCCAACTTATAGTCTAAACGTTTTATATTGTGATAATAATTCAGATCATAATCTATCACAATGTAATTAAAAGCATAGCTTAGTAGAGCAATTGTGCCATTTTGGCAGCTTGCAGGAGACACCGAAAAGGAAACGTCTCCTTATTAGATCAGCTAAGATTCAAACTACAGGAAGTTGCATAATGTCTAAAATGGCAGGCTTGAATTCAACCCAAGATGAATTAGCATTTAGGTAATCACTTGGCGGTGACTAGAGTCACTCTCTCTTATTCACACAGGCAACCTTTCCATCTCACCTCGGTCACTCAAGTCATCAACGAGAATGATTTCTTTCAGCAGTACAGCAGGTGTGGTCTCCAAGACACTATGGATGGTTCTTAGCAGGGTGGACCAGGCCTCGTTATAGAAGGCGATGACCACAGATGTGGTTGGAAGGTGACGGATGTTATACGTCTTGCTTTTACATCTGTCGATATGCAGTCATTAATAATTAGTGCATGTTGTAAAGAAACATTACCTAAGAAAAGAGAGAGAAATGTAAAATCGGCATGGCACATACAAATGATAGAAAAGTGTACTTAAACATAATAAACATAACAATCCACTACTAAAAGGTTCAATATAATTACAGATTTAGTAAAACATTTTTCTCCTGTTTGTCTGAAGAGTGTTACTGTTTGTCTGTAACAGGCGTTTAGATTATTTTTTTTTTTTTCACATATTTTTAATGTTTAACGAACGCCCTGTAAATTCCATTACGATATTCTAGTCTGTAATCTGAAAATATTTTGATGTGGAAATGATGATTACGGTACAGATGTTATGTCTAAAGAATCGTGGCAAGAGTTCTTCAAGGAAACATAAAAGACTGGAGGATATATTCAAGACACAGAGTAACCAAGACCAACAGACTTCATCATACAGTCAGGATTCCAGGGTTTTTCTTTTTGTCTTGGGATATTTAGGTTTTAAAAAACCTTAGTGCATAAAATTCTAAAAAATTCTGTGCAAAGGAAGAACAGCGGTGCACAACATAAATGAGTTCTTAGCACATGTGGTAAAAATGCCAGAGTTGTTTTCACAAGAGTCTGGGGAACAGAAGCCAGTGTGTGAGAAGTGGAAAGAAAGCAATGGTTAAGAGAATACGACATCAGTATGCTTGACTAAATAGAAGGTGACAGCTTGTGTTTTTTAGACATCAATAGGTTTAATCCAAAACTCTACCACAAAAGCTTCAATAAGAAGCCCTGAATCAGAAGCAATACATTTTTATCTTTAAATATCACTCATCATGACAAGTGACAACAAAGTAATCAATGGGGAAATAAATGTTGCAACAGGGCAATAAGTGGGGGCGATAACTGACATGGAAACTAGCAGTGATACGTGAAGAGGATAACTTCACAAAGAAGGGAAAAAGGGAGATTTTAATTTGATATCCCTACCTCTTAACAAAGTACGTTTTAAAAATGTATGGAAAGGTTACTTGTTTTAAAGTGCCAAAATCAGACAAATTCAGACTCTGAGTAAGCACTGAGTAAACCAACACGACTGATTTGTGCTAATGGATAGTGAATGTGTGAGTGTGTGGGCAGGATGGGAATTTTAACTTCCATCTCTCTAATGAGGTCTGGGTTTTATTAGAAAAATGGAACATGACAGAATATAAAACTACACAGTGACTAAACTAGCCTCACCAGGAACTCTGGCAAAGAGAAGCGCACACGTGGAAAGTTCCTGAATCACAATCGGAGATAACACGGTGAACACAGTAACCAGGTCACAGTGACTGCATTTTCAAAAACAATTCATTTCATTCATGTTAAGGCAGCAAGCTGTAGCTGTCTTTAAATGAACTCAACCATGACGCTGAGTTGGCAGGGAACCAGATCAATGAAACATCACAAATGACCTGATTTCTTGCTTAGTGAACACTCCAGTCCTGCGAAACATAATCTTTACTGCATCTGTGGTGTATGTGTGATCGCTACAAACAAGGATTTAGCTAGCAAAGCTTTAGCCATAAAAACAGAACAATAAAAGCAGTGACTCGAAACTAACTGCATCCATAGTGACGTCTACTACATAAGTGATAACATGAACTCGTTTGGTGGATCAATATCAATCAAAAATATTAACAGACATGTACAATGTGTCATTGTTTAAAACTCTGCTAGATATTGTTGTTTAAGAGAAACAAAATGCCTCAGGTCATGCTGTTAATTGAAGATAGTTGAAGGTTTGGCAAAAAACTGTAATCCAAAGTGGGGGAAGGTCAACTCACTCGTGCATCCTGTTATCTTCAATATGTCGATGGAGGGATATCTTGTCGCTGACGTAGATGTTGATGGCGTAGCGCTCGATGCTGTCCTCCTCTTGCTTTTTCTCCTCAGATTTAAGGTTGAGTCGGGTGGCTCTGCCCCACTCTCCATGTGCATTTGAGTCAGGAGGAGGCTTCACGTAAACGGGCCGCTTCAGAGTCTCTGCATCCACTTCTACCGCCGTAAAGGCAACCCTGGACTCAATACTGTGTTTGCTGCCATTTTCAGCCGGAGCCGTGTTGGAAGAGCGGAACACAAAGAGGTAGAAGAGCCACAGAGCGGAGAGGAAGAAGCCGGCTTTCGTCAGAAGAGCCACGTGTTTTGACCAGCGCACCCTCATCATCCTGGCCGCTGGCAGCACTCGCAGCTGCCAATCAAAGAACGCTGCTCACTACAATATGAATAATAAATGTAATTATTCGTTAGGCTTGGTGCACACTACAAATCTTATATTAAACATATATAAATCGCTTGATTATACTTCCAGTTACATGCATTGCATTTCCACATTGTTTTTTGTGGTAACAATGCAAATATGCCAAGTAGTTCAAGTGACATTTTGCTGCATAGCTAGCTACCAACATGGAGAGTTCACTATAATGGTTAAGCATATTGGAAATATCCAGAGTTATTTCTAAATAAATTCAGAAAACAGTACAGCATATGCTGAAACAAAAAGACTGTAGGAAGCCATGTGTGTTGCAGCTTTGATTAAAATAACACAAACATTTTACTTGGTGATCAGATTTTTTACCATCAAGAAGCTCTGATTTGTGTTTATAGGGTTCCTAAAGCAATATTTTAATTAGATTTGTGACCTGTAGTAAAATCTGTCTGTATTTGTGTTTTCTTTTCTGTCATTTCAAGTGCTGGAAATCTTTCCTGCTGACATGACAAAAAAAAAAACGATTTGAGCAGCATGTCTGAGCAAAGTTTTAATGATGCTTTGATGATTAGACCACACATGGTTTAGACATTAAAAGAAAAGAAACTCCAAATAATCTATATCATACTGAGATAACTCCAAACTGTGCTCGACAATACTCCCACAATTTTGAACTGTTCTGATGACTGATAAATAAACCTTGCAATCAGTGAAACTGACAGTGACACCTGGCAGAGATGGTAACGGCTGCGTCTGAACAGAATCTATCATCAGCATCAGAGGTTGCCAGTGTAATCACTTAATTGTCAGGCATTAATTTTTTAACAGGCAGGGATTTGGATTTGAACGAACAGCAGAACTGGCAGACGGTTGATGCAACACCATCCTCTAGTCCCTGCGGCTCTATTCTTAAACCACATCTGCTAAGTCACCAGCTGATGCAATACAGCGACAGCTACAGCATTTTCAAAGTGAGACTGAGTCAAGAGACAAGACAGAAGCAGAAGAGATAAGGCTACTTGTGATGACGGTGGAGATCTGAAGGAGGATTAGGTTAAGTTTGCATGATTTTTGTAACTATGACGAGGATGTTGCTTCTGAATGGGAAATGAATGATGGCACAACCGAGCCATATACCAAAGTAAATCTCTGCTAAGCATCACCGAGACAAAGCAATCACTAATGGGATAGTCATTATGTTGCTGTCTATTAAGAAGTATTAAGCTATTAATATATTGACTACATTATGCTGAATACAATGAGTGGCTTGTGACTGTAGTATGACTGAAAATTAAATTAAATTAACTGGCCTGTAGTAGATTATTATAACATGCTTTATTCTCGTCGTACAATTTACTACTCACAAACTATCTGACAAACCAGAGGTTTGAGCATATCTGGTGACAAGGACGTAGTTCTAGACTGAAGATAGTAGATAGAAGATAATTAGATACATTGCTTTAAATCTCATCTAAGTACATGAGTACACTTATGGTCATGAGAGCAATTAATAGTTTGTTTTTGTTGTTCAGTCTAAGAACTAGGTCACTTGACCCCATTCACTTTCTTCCCTAAAGCGCCATATTCCTATTCCATCCCTAGTGCCATAGTACACCATAAAAAGAAGGAAAACTTTTTTTGCATGATTCCAGAAAATCCCAGCTTATTGGGACACATAGTCTTTAAACAGGCTATTGTTTGTGAGTTAATAACAGTGTATTTATACATTTATACCATGCTTGGGTAACTAGTATTCATTTCCGATTCAGGAACAAATAAGTTGGCATTTGGACGAGTGTGTATTATGAATAATACCACAGCACTGTTGAAAATAAAACTCGAAGCCAATTCGCCGGACGGTTTTGATTTATTTTCAGCATCAGCAGCTCTGACAGAAGTGTCAGTAGTAATAAGGTAATGAATGCTATAACATAAGTGATAACAGGAGCTAACTTGTCTTGTAGATGTTTCACAGCATTCAATGAACTACAAATGATTTTAAAAAAAGAACAAGAGGTTAATCCTTAAAAAAGTAAGAAGCGTAAATGTTTTATAACGTGTACTTGGATGTAAAAACATCTCAGTCCATGATTTTGTTTTCTAAACCAAGGTCTCCATCTGGATCAGAAGCTCAGAGTGTTTACCGGCTGTGTGAAGTTTTACATGTTCTGGTTAGCTGTTAGCCTTGCAATATTGCCCCTAGGTGTGAGTGTGTGTGTGTGTGTGTGTGTGTGTGTGTGTGTGTGTGGTGCCTTGTGACTGAGTGTCATCTCATCTAAAGTGTATACCAGTGAATATTAGGCTGATCCCACCAGGATAATGCAGTTACTTAAAATGGATGAACAAACAAGAAAATTAATGAATTATTGAATGTTATGGAAAATTGCAAATAACAATATATTTAGACAAAAAAAGGATTAAACACAATGAGTTTGTATTGAAATACTTGCATTGTATTCATAGACAGAAAGATGTATTCAATCCCTCACAAAGAAAGCAACATGAAGGGATTTTAAAGAGTTATTCAAAAACTGTCTTATATTGATGATGTGGACCTGAATGCTGCAGCTGAATAGTTTCAAAAGAATAAATGGTGTTAAAATAACGCTAGAAGTAAAGAAGGAAGAATAAAACACGTCGTTTCAGTGGAAGGGAAAGCAGGAGGAAGAGGAGGAAGAGGAGGAGGACAGAAAAAGTTTTACAAGAACGATAGGAGGTCCTGCTTCAGCTTTGTCATGTCATGTACGCTAGCTAACGTTTCTTTTCCTAACACAAAGCTCATACATAGAAGAATACGGGACTAAATTATGTTTAGCAAAGTACAAAAAGTCTGCAGTGTTGTTCTGTAAATCACAAACAGTCCTACCGGTTCCAGACATGTCGTGTTTCCTGGATCACAGCAGCAGAAAAGCTCGCAAAACAACTTCTCCAAACAAATGCTGTAGTTTTAGCAAGCTAAGCTGTTTGAGTGTAGAGTTATAACCAACAGCTCATCTTCATCCACAAGTCCATATTCTCAGCAGGACACAATGTGGTTAGTCACTAATCACTGGTCTGAAGTCAGCTCCTTGTGTTCTGGGCTGTTTTAAACTGGTCACGTTACAAGGCTGCTGCCAGATACAGGATCCCGGAACAAGACCAAGAAGCAGCTGTAACTCATCTACATATAACGTGTGACTTTAACTGACACTTTTCTGAAGCTAGCGCTGTGCCGTAAGCCCTCGGGTTTGACACGCCGTGACGTGACGTGATACGCTGCCAGGTCACGTGATCATGGACTTTTGATTAACATTCTATACGGGTTTCTTTTCCTTTGGCCTTAAAAACAGGAAAGCGCAAGTGAGCCGAGTGAACAAGAGTTAAGGACAACTATAATGGCGGTAATAGGGATTCAGTCTGAACTGAATACCAAAGCAAGTCATTTACGGACATTGTTATACATTTAATACAGGATTTGAAACCGTTCTGGTGTGCGCGTGGAGCTGCACGTGTTAGCCATGCATCTGTTTACACAGACAGACAGACACACAGGCACACAGACAGACACACAGACAGATAGATAGATAGATAGATAGATAGATAGATAGATAGATAGATAGTATTCTTATTGCTAGTCCACAAGCGAATAGGCTTACATGCATCTGTTTATACAGATAGACAGACAAACAGACAGACGGGTAGATAGATTGATAGATTGACAGATAGATAGCATTCTTATTGCCAGTCCACAAGCGAGGATGTGCTCAGCCTGGATAATAATGCAGATATTATTATCTGTATTATAATATTATTATAATAATGCAGTAAATGGTTACTGAACATCTTCAGTCACATGACGTGTGTGCATGAGAACTGACATTTTAGAAATTCCTGACTGGCACTAAGTAGACACAAAGACATGAATCAATTCAATTCATTCATTCATTCATTTTCTACTGCTTACCCGAATCAGGCGTCATCGGGCATCAAGGCAGGATACACCATGTACAGAGTGCCAAACCCATCGAAGGGCGCACACACACACTCTCATTCACTCACACAATCACACACTACGGACAATTTTTCCAGAGATGCCAATCAACCTACCATACATGTCTTTGGACTGAGGGAGGAAACCGGAGTACCCGGAGGAAACCCCTGAGGCACGGGGAGAACATGCAAACTCCACACACAAGGCAGAGGCAGGAATCGAACCCCCAACCCTAGAGGTGTGAGGCGAACGTGCTAACCACTACGCCACCGTGCCCCCTCAAATTACAATGGGCATTGTCTCAAAGCAGCTTTACAGAACATAAACATAGAGCAGAAGGTAAACATAAGGAGAAGTATAAAGAATTAATATAATAAAAATTCAAGATATATATAGTTCACAGTGTGTATGTATGTATGTATGTATGTATATGTATTTATCCCCAATGAGCAAGTCTGAGGTGACTCAGGCAGCAGTGGCAAGGAAAAACTCCCTTAAATTGGTAAGGAAGAAACCTTGAGAGGAACCAGACTCAAAGGGGGGACCATCCTCATATGGGTGACACTAGAGGGTGTGATTACAAATATACAGTCAAACAAATGCTGTATTGGTGTAAGGATCACATGGAGTTCAGATCTCCTATGCTATGTGGCAGTAAGTTGAGAGGAAATGCTGCCAAAACTGATAATCATTTTGGCCCTTCTTTGTTTGCTTGGGACAGGCTGGAATAACCCGTTTACAAGCCATTCTTAGTTCTGTAGAGGTTTACAATGACACTGTTTGCCTGATATATAGGTAAAAACATATTTATTTATAGTAAATAATACCTTATAAATTATACTACATGGTGATTTACACTGTGAATGTGGATGTTTGCAACACTCAGGTGTTTTATACATATGAATTTGATGATTTATTTAACAGTAGGTATTTTATGATTTTATGGCTCTAAGTACTTGTAAGGTAATCAGAAGTAATCCCTTGTTTGTATTTATAATCAATGAAATAAATATGAGCAGAAAAACTGACCACAACTGATTTATTTTTATGGTTGATTATTTATTTTTATGGTCAAGAACAGGAATGTGTGTCTATATTGTGGACAAATGTAACAAAATGAAACACACACACTGGTGTTTTGCCACCATGATCTGCCATGTTTAATTCTTCTTCATATATATTCTACAAGTACTAGAAACTCTACTGGAGTGACCAACAGGTCTTCCAGAGGATCGCTATTAATATTCACTATCAGTTGTTTACCACGTTTCTTTCACACCTCACTCCTAAATCTCCCAAAGCTGTTTAATTGGGATAGGCTGTAGTGTCTGTGAAAGTCATTCCATATGATTTATATCATCTTTAACCTCATTCTGTGTCTCATTGTCCCCTGTGGGTTGGGGAGGAGTCAAACTGAAAGAAACCACTCCTGCCAGGCTAGAAATGTTACACCATAAAATAATAGTGATCAGGCAGAAGAATTTGGAACTGGGATTTCTTTGGAGTGAACTAGACTTTTCATGCTAAGGAAACAAGTTCACCCAAATAATTAATTTTTATCCCTTTAATTTGTCGCCAGTCAGTGCATGGTTATTTTCTTTTAATACTCTTTGAACTGAAATCTTTTTTTGCATAACAGTTATTTTTCTAAAGTAAATGAACAGAAATTCATATTTAATCCACAACTTGTAATATGTAATAAGGTATGTAATAAATTCCAAAATAAGCCATCGTTTGATCTTTTGTTGTATTCATGGACTGTCTGCTTTCCAAATTCTCCACCTATTTTGTTTATAGTTGGAGGAACCAGCCTTTCCCTAATGCCGGATACCGTCTGGTATCTACGGAGCATGACAATATTCAAGCACAGAGTTTGCCAAACACCTGTGACACTTGGCATTTCCCCAACTTTGGTGATCTTTGCCTCTCTTTCTTCTCCTTGGCCAAGCCAACTGACGTCTCTTTTTCTCTTCCAGGATTCTTGTTGCAAGTGCTAGAGTTCTATTTCCCTGATAAGATCTCAAGCAACCTTTAAAAGGCAGGTGTTTATGTCACATCTCTTACATTACTGCCATTACTGCCTTGATGCACAAACCTAATCAGCCTCTGAAGCCTTTATCATAGTCCTTAAGTACTTAAGTATTCTTGAATGGAATTTCTAGGTGTTCAAAAACAATTAGTTATAAATTAGAGCTATCGTTTAAATCACTTATTTGTCTTTACATAATAATGGATATATAGACATAAGTGAATTATTATTTTAAACAGATATAAAAAAAAAATATCTGTTCTTAAGAGGACCATCATTTATTATTATTATGTGTTATTTAAGGACAATAATGATTGACTGATAAAGATAAAAAAATAAAAATAAATTACCATTCCTAAGTAAACTAACCACCCAGGCCACAGCAGATCAGATTTAGTCTAATGATTAAGAGTGTGCTGTCACCTAGTGGTAATAATCCGATAAACAAATGGTGCATTTTAATTAAATGCTGCATTAAATCATGTTCACAGTCACAGAATCACAATTGTTGTTTTCATCGATGCATGAAACCATACACCTGCATTTTATTCATTGATTGTTTTTATTTAATTTATTTCATATTTCATTGGAATTCCCAGGAGGTCACATTGCCTTAATTGAAATCGATCCTACCCACTACAGGGAATAATATAAAGAGTGGTGACCTTGCAAACACAAGCATTTTATAAAGTCACAGGACAAGCCCATGTTACCCTTCTTTTTGGGAGTTGGCACAACTGCAGATTGTTTAAAATTTTATTTTACAGTATATTGCATATAAAGCAGTTTAGGTATTTGTGGTCAACCATGCAGTGTGACGTCGAGTGTGGAAAAGAGGTGAAGAGGCAAGTGCAGGCATGCTGGACTGGGTGGAGAAAAGTGTCAGGAGTGTTGTGTGACAGAAGAGTGTCAGCAAGAATCAAAGGAAAGGTGAACAAGTCAGTAGTGACACCAGCTATGCTGTATGGGTTAGAGACTGTAGCAGTAAGGAAAAGACATGAGGCAGAGATGGAGGTAGCAGAAATGAGGATGTCAGGGTTCTCTTTAGGAGTGATGTGGATGGACAGGATTAGGAACAAGCACATCAGAAGGACAGTTCGGGTCAGAGAGGCTACAGTGAGATGGTTTGGACATGTACAAAGGAGGGAAATAGTTATATTGGTAGAAGGATTTTGAAGATAGAGCTGCCAGGTAAGAGGTCAAGAGGAAGGCCAAAGAGGAGATATATGGATGTGTTAAATGAGGACATGAATTTGATAGGAGCGAGAGTAGACAATGCCAAGGATAGAGTTAGGTGGAAACAGATGATTCACTGTGGTGATCCCTAATAGGAAAAGTCAAAATCAGAAGAAGATAAGTAATAAGTAATAAGATAAGCAAGTAATAAGAGCTGATTTACGGGCAACATTATGTTTTTATGCACATACCCCACATACCATAAAAACTTTTTTAAGGCTCATCCGTTCAACCATACCTACAGGTAATAACAAACTTGACCATGATAACCATTTGTCTTTTTTCTTTGTCTAATATTCTGAATCCAAATACGAACACAGGACACCATAATATTCACATCTATCAACTGGATCAGCGGAATAAATCCCAAATCAGCATTTGTGCTAAGATTTAATTTTACATTTGCACTCTTCTTATATTACAGCTTGCTTAGTTCTCAAACCTGATTGGATAGAAGCTGTTGAATAATGTTATATTGATTAACAGCAGCTAAGATACTCAATGCTATTATTAGACAAGTCTAATCATAGCATAAAATTAATGTGATGTTTCTATATGTTATAATTTGTATAGTAGAGACTCAGTTTCTGGTACATGGATACTTTGGATATTCTATGGCTAATAATAAACAGATTATAGTCATATAGGAAAGGGGATTATATAATCATTTATATGATTTAACTTTTTATAAGGACATGTTTATTGAACTTGGAAGTAGTGTCCAGTGTCATAAATTAACAATCAGTAAGGTTTGTACTACCGGAAATTCTACAGGTCATACTTTTTGTTTACCTGACAAGCTGTGGGTTTTTTTGGTTCACTGATTTAGAATGAAAGAAAATGAAAGGATGGTGAGGGAATGACAGTTTATAGGTGGTATAACGTAAGTGATCACAGGAAGTGTTCAATTCAGCTGCAAGTTTCTTCTGGATGTTCCACAACATTAAAAAGATACCGCTGGTTGTATTTTGTGGATTCTTTTTATAATTAATACAATAGAAATGTCAGGAAATACAATTGAAAAGAAAAGAATAGAAGACAATAGAATAGAATAGAACTCTTTATTTTGTCATGTATATATTACACCACTAATTATCAACTAATTGTCAAGAAGAGGGTTTGGATAGGTGAATTTTCAGTTAATATTGAGCCTTTCACGCCTCATTGGATTTTTCTTGCCACTTACTCACTGACCCTGACACACAATCCCACACATCTGTGCATCATTCCCCAGAAACACTCTGAGTCATCTGTTTGTGCCTTTAAGTAAGAAAAAATAAGGAAAGGTAAGAAAGGCGAATCAAGAAGGACACTGGTGGTTAATTTGGCTGATAAGTTTGAGGAAACTGAATGCCATCCAACTGTATTGAAGTATGAATCTGTTCTGGGCACAGAGCTGAACGACAGACTCATTTAGCTCACTGACAGGGTGGATTTGCAATAACAGCTTTGTGATGCTGCCATTGTAAAACTTGGTGACCTTTATGGTTTGGATATTCATTTGTATTGTAATATTTATTATTAGTCTTGGTAAATAGCTAAATAAAGTGATACATAAAACTTTATTTCTCTCTTAGGCACATTTACTGTACGTCACCAGAGTAAAATGAATTTTTCCCCCTTGCATTTCAAGGGCAATTGAATGATAATATAAATTAATAGAAAATGTAAAATGCCTCCAGTTGCATTTGTGTGCATGGACATTGTCTCAAAGCAAATATACATATTTCAAGAAATATAAAAACGTAGGGGGGCAGTTTAAAATTCAATTAATATTGATTTATATATTTACAGATATTTCAAATCTATAATATTTATACAGTATATTTTCATTAAAGTACCTTTGTGGTAGAAAATGATTGTTTGGTTAATTAGGGGAAAACAAAATGTATGTGGATAAAGACTTACGGACCGAAAAGTTCTTTAGGTTCTTTGCCAAAAATTGTACTGCGATTGCATCATTCTAAAGACATTTTTTATATTTTTTAACAGTCCTTACAATGCTATTCTGAGCACAGCTGGAAAACTGTTACAAACAGTAGGCCTACAATGTATTCACTATGAAAAATTCATTTTTAAAGTGATCACTGTTTGCAATTCTCTTAAATGTATTATAATACTGTCTGGAAGTTGAGCAAGAGTAAGAATGGGAATTATACAATATAAAACTTCGATTGACTTATATAAAATAGTCATAGCTCTGTAGGTTGAGATACACCCTTTTGCTTAGCTTGAAATTCTCATGTATGTAATGGGGCAGTAGTAGACTTTTACTACTGATACTGTATATTAACTAAAATACTGTACTGTATACAAAGAAAATATGGACTTAAGCACTAGAGAAACATTCAGCATCCCAACTCTACAGCAGTACTCTGTGATTGTTCTGATTTCTTAGTGTGTATGTGGTTGACAGGAAGTAAGAAATAGAGAGATCGTTCCATTGCAGTTGGGCCTCTTGAGTCTCTGGCTGCTTGCTCCTGATAACACTGCAGGAATTGTTCTTCATCTTCTCTGCACATTTATAATAGTTGCCACAACCAGTTCCTTCTGTGGTCATATAAGCACATAGTCATGGATCTCACACATCAATCTTGAATGCATGGGCAAGAAAACATTTGGTATGTCATCTTTGGATTAAGCAAAAAACACCTACCCAGTCAGTCATTGTGATATACTTTTTAATAATTATTAATGGATACCTATTAAATAAAGGCAGTACAATTACTTTTCGAGCTATCAAATATTTCTCAGCATTTACAAAAAGGAAGACTTCCTCAGCAAATATTGTTTTCCAAAAAAAGTATTAATTAGTTAAAAAAAAGGAACAGAGTATAAAGTGAAAGAAATTGCTTTTTGAGAGATGAGAAGTGAATGAAAAGGCCAATAATAAATAAGAGTGAGGTTTTTAAAGCAATCTTAGCAGATACAAATATAAAAATTAATTGTATGTGCACTTCTATATATTTTATTTTATTAATTTCTTTTTAATAAAAAGCTTGCCAGAAAATTTTACATGGGGTTGGGATTCTGCTGTATGCAACTTCTTGCAACAGACATATTTTTATTTTTATGCCTGTAGCAGTCAGATACGAAGTTTGTGGTCATGCACAAGTGATCAGATATATAGGACAAATAAGGATCAAATTTGTAAATGATTTATTGTTTAATACATTAATTCATAATTTATTAATAACCCGGCCAGGTCAGAGTACTTTAAACAGGGCAAAAAAAAAAAATTCAACCTGCTAATTCTGTTGGAATAGGTTGAGGGCAGGGATAAATAAAAAAAAGCTTCAGGGTTAGGCCATTCCCACTATTCCCACTAGGTTTAATACTGGATACAGATACAAATCTTTGTGGCACTAAATACACAGATACAGATATTTCATTATTGTGTTATGCCCCTTGTCTGCACAGTTCCTCCTGTTCTCACTTGCACTTCACACTTTGTTTCATTTAAGGTGAGGTGAATAATAAGGAAAATGTCTTTTTTTTTAGTAATGTTTTTTAGTTGCAGCTAAATTACACTGGTGACTCAAAATAGTACAGTAGAGCAGTTATTCCACAAAGCTCCACAAATTGTGAAGTGTGTTGTCAAATCACTGGATTTTTATTTCCAGATGTTGTGGATTGTGGTCTCTTTATTGAATTGTATGTCCTGTACACCCTGTTAGTAGTCAGTGAGCATAACGTGTAATATCAGTTAAAAGGGAATTTCGTTCTCCTTGGTTTTTTTCTTTTTTTTTCACTTCTCGCAGCCCACAGAGAAGAGCAGATGGTGATGTGCACCTTATCAAACTCTGGCTGCCTCTCCAGTTTGGCCTGCAGGGGAACGGATGAAACTACATCTGTCTGCGTCCTTCCCTGCTATGCCTCGTCGCCTTTACTGGACCTCAGCCACAATGTCGTCAAACCATCTTCAAAGTCACTCTGACCCCTAAATCCCTCTCCCTCCCAGTTACGTGACTTTATTTAATTACTACACCAGATAGGTAGAAGTACAGCTTTTCGGTTGCCTTAACATCATGGATCATTTATATTTTTGCTCATTTGGCAGATTTTTTATTATTTTTTTTTACAAAAATGAAGGTTAATGCTCTTGCTTAAAGACCCAAATGTTCTAGCTTAGTGGTGATGGGTTTTGAACTAGCAACCTTCCTGTGTTTCTGTTTCAATAAATCACATTTAGCACTCTTTTGAGACTTTCAATGACCTTCTCGGGTGTGGAGAGCTCTTTTAAATTATTTGGGAACTGAGTGTAAAATAATTAATGTTGCCGATAAACTCGATAAATTTAGCCCACATTTAGCCCATAAATCTCAGGCTCATGGTAAGAATTTGATGAATTGATGGACAATGGTCACATTTCTTTTTTAAAACACAAAGGATGACAGGACCAACCACTGGATGTATAACTTATGCAGATTTAAAGTGTATTGAGTAACGCCTGGTGCATAAATGATCCAGAGTAAATCCCTGCATTTTATGACGTCTCTGCTGCCATGCATCATGACTGAATGCATCATTACATGAATCTTTGCTTCAGTTTCAGGTTTTTATTTATACTGATAAAAGGCTTCCCTAATACACTTAACAAGTAACAGTCCTTGTTCAGCTTGATTGCCAAGCCTATTGCACATGTCCTAAATTTAATCTAGTGTGCTTAATATCCTTGCAAAATTGTTTATCCTTTTTGCCGAAAATCGTTGCCAATTTATCCACTCAAATAAAAGAAATGGATGGCAACATTCATTTTGACACATGAAAAAAACATACTGTTATCATCCTTGTGCTATGGTTGGATATCATTAGGTCATCAGCATCTGTGTTCTTATACTGCTTCAAAAATATCAATTTTTAACTGCCATTACTCTCAAATTAGCAGTCATTCATATTATGCTGTATTCAGAAACCAACAAAAGAGCTTAAATACGATTGAAATAACTTTCGGATTTATTGTTGGGTCTATAGTCCAGTCGAGTAAAACTCTGACAGAGTTGAGCTTTGTTTTTAAGAGTTGAGCTTTGTTGTTTTTTTGTGAGTTTAAATGATAACCTTTATGCCATAAATCCACTTCTACAGCTTGGCGACTATGAATAGGAAGAGCAGCAACATGCAGACAATGCAATCTTGTGTTTTTCCATCTGTGTTATTCAACCCTAACCTTGAGGAGGATTATGCACCATTATTACAGGAGCAGACAAGCAGTGTGTGTTTGCTCATGCACGCTCACAAACAGACACACACACACAAACACAAATGCAGGTGCAATATTGTTGACCTTGTCTGTTGCTTTGCAGTAATATTTCTCTTGGCTTACACAAGCAAAAAAGTCCAATTTCACTTCTAATATATTTACTGTCACCCAGCAAAATGTTTATGAATTTTTATTTATGACTGCACACATTTTTGTACACACTAAACAAACAAAAGACCTTTGGAGACTGGTGCTGAGGAGGACGTCCTTCTGATGTGCACAGCGCAGCAGTTCCACTGGCTGCAACACAAGACACGAGCGGGAGTGAGAGGCAGCTCCCATGTCCTGTGTTGCAGCCCCTGGCCCAGCCACAGGTCACCTTCAGCTTCTATGCTCCCTGAGAGAGAGAGAGAGAGAGAGAGAGAGAGAGAGAGAGAGAGAGAGAGAGAGAGAGAGAAACAGAGATGCTATGGACTCCACATTCATCACGTGAACTTAAAATAGCCCTTGTGTTTCACTTTACATCTGAGACGGGCAGCAAAACATCATGGCCCAAATTGCCTGAAAGTGAGGTTAATGACATTTTAAGTCACCTTCTAGCAAAAAGACAAAAAATCTCTTGAGAGCTTAATGCCTGAGAAATCGGTCAACGTTGGTTCAGAATAATTTCTATTTTTATCTCAAGTATTTAAATCCCAAAAGATTGTGGCAGACAAATGGCTATCTTTTAGAAAATCTGAATGACTTCAGAGATGTCCTTGTTTAGTGTTTTCTGATACATCTGAGCATTTTGTCCCTCTGTACAACAATGTGAAGTCTTCCCTACTGTATAATGTATAAGCTGTCTCTTGCACAGTAAGCTAAAAGACATCATCAGTGAGAACTCAAAGCTCCTTGAGTGTTAATGGGTTCAAACTACTTCCAAGGCTCCAGGACCAAGCACGATGCGACACCAGGCAGCCCAAGGACATTGAGGTGAACAGAAAGAGGAGTCGATGTTGATAACTTGCACGCTGACAAAACGGCGAAATCCGGCCTGGGCTCAATCAGATAGCAGGGAAATTAGAGAGCAGTGGATATGGATGTGCTGTTCTGTACAGCTTTGACATTGTCGGACAGAAGGGGGTACGTTTTACATCTGATTTTTGCATTTGTTGCCGATTTTTGCAAGTGACAATAAATCGCAAGTCAACAACACTATTCCAAAACTAGATAAGCTAATCTGTTTTAGGTTTAAACAATATGAGACCAAGAAGAATTCAAACGAGAAGGAAGAGGAACGTCTATAATAGAAGTCGTATTTCAGCTCACATTAGTTTTGTTTAAAAGAAAATTATGAAACCCTTTAATGCACTTATCCTGTTCCTTATCTGAAAAGCTTTTAATTATCAGTTTGACAGCAAAATAGATAAATGAGCTCTCATTGTGCCTTTCTGCTTGGGCTGCAGGCAATTAATGAGACTTGTAATTACAGTATTGATGCAAGGTAATACAGTAAGTAGCCGTTAGACAATCAGGATTACGGGAGGTACGTGACTGGGACTCTGCTTTCAGTAAAAACCTCACTCCTTGACTGACTGATTATAACAAATGCCCATTGTACATACTACAAAGACACAAGAGGCACCAATGCCAACAGAAGTAGCCACAATGAACACTTCCGTAAGTCTTTCCCACCTTAAAGCTGGGGCGGAACATGTGGGCTGTGATGTGGAGGTCGGTATGAGGCTGCTTTGTACTGTGTCCTCTTTGTTCTCCAGACCCACCACAAATAGAGACATAGCTCTGCCTGCCACCAGAACAATGCTGCACACTGTTCCATTAGCCTACTGGTACCCCACTGTCCACAATCCTCAGCCCAGACAACATCCTTCCTCTGTACCAGCAGCAGCCAATCCGCATATTTAGTGCCAGGAGTGGAATCAGACTGTAAGCGTAGGAGTTCTATGCACTTTATGTGCTTTATTCAGAAGGAAAATCTGAGTGCTCAGCATCTGCCATATTTGAGTAACTTTCCTGATTCCTGTTTGATCAGCACTAATCGGATGTAATTTCATAAGAGAAGCTCACTAAGCTGACACAAGCGGATGCACTATAAAATGGAAAATGTCAAGATTGTAAAAAAAAAGAGAGAAGAGAAAAAAAGCTTAAATAGGTTTAAATGAATGATTTAATGATTTAAACTTGGAATTCCTTATGACTTCCAGTCCATATGAAAAGCAAAGCTCTGACTGGGCCTAAATCTTGCATCTAAAGCATATTTTAATCATGAGGTATAAAACAGAAAATGGGGAGGACATAAGCCGTAGTGTCTGTAGAGGGATGTAGTTACACTAACTTCAGTGTAAGTGGCATAAATTTCTTCAGCTACAATTTAAGAAATGACATAAATTAATCTGCTCTTTAGAAATACTTCAAAGTGTACTTTTTTTTCCTCTCCAAAATCAGGTTTATTCACAACCAAAGTGTCCCTTTATTTCATAATTTCTCTATTTCTCATCAAGCCTTGCCTGTGCGTAACTACCAAAGACACTTGAATGTCATTGCGTGTCTCTGAAAGGTGATCTGAGAGGACAAGGATCTGAATCTGAGAGCACTATTTACACTGAATAAAAAAACAGCATATTTAATTTCAGTTTGTGTCTTCAGTTCTCTTTGTCAAGAATAAGTTGTAAGATGAGCTATATATACACTTCAAGGATTTTTCAAGGGCTATTTGTGTACGTTTTTAGCTTTACTATATTAAACCATTAAGGGTTTTACTTATCACAGGGGTTCTCAAATTCACTTCGTGAGAAACCTATAGTGCAGAATGTAAAGCCTTTTCAGATTGCTTACTTCATCTGCTAATTATTAGGTATTTAAAGTAGGTTACATGTGTTTAGGGAAGGGAACTCTGACCTATTTCGTCATACACTGAGGAAAATCAAGTGGACTAGATAAAGTCTGCACTGTTCGTCACGTTCTGTTTCATAAAGTGGTGAACTCCTTGACATTTACATGGATCACAGTAACATGACAGGACTGATTGGCTCATTTTTTACAAATTGGTTTAGAATTTCTGTTATATGTTTCTTATCAAGGACAGAAACACTGATTTTGGCTAATGCAAGGTAGGGACTCTAAAGGACTGTCAAAACACTAACACTTCAAATCAGAAAAAAATGAATGGAGCTGTGCAGAAAGCATTTTGAACTGAAACCCTGTGGGGAAAAGACACTACAGGGAATGAAATAAAAGCTCAGTCTGCAAACTATTAGATAGCAAAGCCCTATTTCACAGCATGCCATTTAAAAAAAGGAGGTTCCTTAGGGGTTCTTTGGATTGTTTCTGGTTCTAGCTGTTTAGAGAGGTTCTATCTGGAACACTTCATGCTGATTTATCTTATAATATAGGACTGTAGGTGGGTAAAGGATAAAGGAGACTAATATGAGAGAGCTTATATATATGGATTCATTTTTAAAGATAAAAGTAAGAGAAATAGCCTGTAGATGAGTACTTATCTTGCAACATGCTTCTATTACCATCGAGTTGGGACAAACAGTAGATTAAAAGTAAAATGTACTAATTAAACTGAATATACACAAAACAAGATATTAAACCATACTTTCTATTGTAGATGGGGTGAGGTGTGTTCACGGGTATACCTTTTCTATGTATATATCTTTTGATTACAAATATACATATATACATATACATATATATAAACAGTATATATGCAGTGGGTCACTTTAGAAAAGTTTTACTCTCAAAGCTGATTAGGGGTTTTAAATCAGGGTCATACTGTAGACCTCCCAAAGGACTGAGAAGCATAGCCAAGGGATCTGCAATTATTATTATTATTATTATTATTATTATTATTAGCAGTAGTAGTATTATACTACACTGATTAAAAATATACTATGAACAAATGTATTATATTAGCTCGGCTTTATTCAATAGAATAATTTATAATGAATAGGTTTAATCCAAACCTTTGAAACCTTGAATACAACACCTTTATAAATAAAGTTAAAATATACCTATTGTGTTCTGTGTGTGGAAAGTTTATTAATTGAAAGGTGTATAACTCCAATGACTAGTCAAAATATTACTGTACACATCTAAATAATACAAATGAAAAAAATCTGCACTGAGCTCAATGGAATTTATTTCACAGATAAAGGGCTCCCTGAATAGTGCAGAATGTTTGAGAGTTACTTAAATCATTTTAAAGGTAGACGATACTTAGTATAAGTATACTATAAGTATACAGTATAAATACATAAGTATGCAGCATATTTTACATTTTTAGGTGAAAGATACATACTGATGGTTATATCATCATTGCAGCAAGGAAATGTAGAGTTTAGTACTATATATCAATTATTATCATTAATAATAATAATAATAATAATAATAATAATAATAATAATAATAATAATAATAATAATAAATCAACATCAGTCGTCGTCATCATCATCATCATCATTATCACATTATCATTATAAGTATTAGAGAACAGGATTAGGGTTCAGAATTATTAGGAGTAATCCAGATGTTGGTTTTTAGTGCACTGCATTTACCTGAAGTGAAGTTGGAGTTGCTCCTCTTGAAGCGCGCTGTGTTTTCATGTCTCTGTGAACCGCAGGATGGTTTTACTAGATCTGATCTGATCTAATCTGAGATGCTGATGCTCTTTCAGCTTCAAGCCTTTCTTAAACAGCACTGATGCTGACCACATACCGTCTCTGCTTCATGATCTGCTCAGGCACGGAAACAACCGCGAATTGCTGCACGCGCCTTTTGCCTCCTCCGTAGAGAGAGAGAGAGTGTGTGTGAATGTGTGTGTGAATGTATGTGACGGTCCAAGCCTTTAAATATCCAGTTTCTCTCTCTCTCTCTCTCTCTCTCTCTCTCACACACACACACACACACACACACACACATATACAGAGGAAAAGTCCGTGCGTTCAGTCTCTTGCCCGTATGTGAGACATGACATAGAGAGAGAGATATAGGCTGTGTTCTCTGACGATGTTAACCGAAAAGGAAGTTATTTCCAGCCTCACAACCCATGTAATTGCGGACAAAACACAATTCTCCAAGCAATCAATCTTCATTGTCCCTGGGCGCATAAAACTTTAACCTTCACTCCATTTTACTGCGTGGAGTAAAATTCCCCACTCACCTCCATAGTCCTCATGCTGCATCTGCTACCTGCAATTTCTCATCCAAACAATATAGCTCTAGTCCTCTTGACCTTGGTGTGCCCTGAAATCACCAGTGTAGTGGGATACAGCCTACTGCAGCATTACATCACAAGGTCCAACTAGTAACTAGGTCTAAGAGGCAATCATGAAGGTCAATGTTTGATAAAATGGATGGATGATGTAGCCGTTTATTGCTGCAGCTACACAGCTTTACAAAAAAAAAAAAATCATTGCTTAATAATAGCATGGAGCTTTGGGCATGGAACACGGTGTGAGGTGGCAGTCAACTCTACATGGGATATAAATCCATTGCTGGCCATGAGAGCAACTGAAGGCAGCCAGTCCACATACAGGCATGTTTCTAAAGAAAACCCATGTAGAAAGGGGAAGAGAATGCAGAATTAACCTGAGCTCAAAATTGAACAAGGGTAATTATGTGTAATAATTATGTGTAATAATAATAATAATAATTATGTGTAATAATAATAATAATAATAATAATAAGAAGAAGAAGAAGAAGAAGAAGAAGAAGAAGAAGAAGAAGAAGGAGAAGAAGAAGGAGAAGATGAGGAAGGAGCTGATTATCCTACACAGGGCCACAGGGAATCTGGAGTCTATCAGGGATCAAGGTGTCCCCATCACAGGGAACAATCACACAATATCCACACACTCGTCCAGTTTAGAAATGCCAATCAGTCTATTTTGGACTTGGGGATGTCCATGTTACTCCATGCTAACAAACAGGGTTGAGGGAGGAATTCAACCCCCAACTTCAGAGGTGAAAAGCAAACGTCATAAGCACAGTCTATACATGAAGTGAACAAGGCATTTTGTGTTTGTTTTTAAATATAAATATACTGCTATACCCAAAGAAACTCCAAAACAAACCCAAAATTTCCAAAATTGAATCAAACTAGCAGCCTAATTTGAACCACCACAACACTGACCATGCAGTTACTCAGAATAAGTAAAGAATAACGTAAGCTTATATTAATAAACATGCTCTATTCATACCGTGAACTTCATATATATGACTGCTCAATCACATCCAGTGGAAAGTAAAAACCTAAACCTTGCACTTTTTGCAACTTTTCTATTGGCCAAAAAACTTAAATAATGTGCTTCTTATTCATATCTGATTATCTGATCAATCCAAAAATATTCATTTATATTCTATATTCTATAAAACCTGTGTTTTCGATAGTCACATATAATAAAGTATTGGTCTGGTACACATTTACAGAGGTTGTGAAAATAACCTTTATTTTATATAATTTTAACAATCTGTCATGTTTGTGTGTCCTATATTGTAACGTACAAAGTGTATGAATGAGCATCGATTTAACTTTACGAAATATACTTTTATTTTGAAGAATCTTCCGGAAATTAACCCGGAAGTAAAATTTGCTGCCTGACAGTAGAAAGCTACGATCCTGATTTTATGGTTTTGTTTCTTCGTTTTTTTATTTTGTGATAAAGTGTTTTTTTTTTTTGCTGTTAGTTTTAAGACGATGGAAAAAGTGGTCCTCAGTAAAGCCCAGGTGTTTTTATCTAAAGCGTCGTTTTTTTATAAGGACATTTGTCCAGAACAGGCGCGTTTCCTCATGTGAGTAGCTTATTATTTGTGTGTCGACATTCAGACCTTTTATGTGTTATTGCAGCGTTTACATTGTTTTTTATTGTTGTATTAAGATTATATTTCGTTAGATGTCAGAGTCAGGATTCCTTCGTGTCCATGTGTATATTCACCTGCACGCGTCCCAAATCGACTACTTATACAACACACTAACCGTTTATACTCTTTTTTTTGTGAATATAAAGTACGTACTTTTGGAGTGTGTAGCGTTAGTATGCGAGTACATGGACATACAATTACGTTTCGGTTTTTTTATTTAATTAATTTGTTTTTATTTGTTTGAAAATTAGGCATTTTGAACTCCTCGTGCAAGGAAAGTAGTAGAACATCCGGGTACCTTTGGGATGCCGAATTTAATTATTATAAAGCGGGTAGAAGTCGAATTGGGACGCAGAATGAGTGTCTTTAGGTAAACATACCGTTAGGGGGCGACAGAGAACAAACGTCAACTTTAACGTTCTCCATACATATTTAAGAAAGCACAATGTCATAAACAAGAGAAATATAGTCACGAACAATAAAATGTTATGTGTAAATAGCATTATAAAATTTGTGAACACAAAATTACTGAGCAGTTTCTAGTTGATAAAAAAATCCATTCACAATCAGTGAAAATCTGAAACTTAGCATTTTAATGACGACTTTAAAAGTGATTTGGGTAAAAAAATAAATAAATGAAATAAAATTCTGTCTGTAATGGTTAAGGACGTGGGTGTTATAGTGTTTTTAATGACAGAATTTGTGTGATCCATTCAGACTCATAGCAGCCATCACATTTCTCTGATAGACAACTATTGTGCCCTGGTGTGCAGGGTTGCCAGATTTTACTAAAAAGCGCCATCACAACTACAATTCAAACCCTCACAATAAAGCCCTATTCGGACGGGACTAGTTTTCCAAACGACGTTTGAGGTAGAATTTTTTTCAGCCGACGTCTGTCATTTCATGTATGGATTCGGACGGGACTAACATTCATTCATTCATTCATCTTCTACCGCTTATCCGAACTACCTCGGGTCACGGGGAGCCTGTGCCTATCTCAGGCGTCATCGGGCATCAAGGCAGGATACACCCTGGACGGAGTGCCAACCCATCGCAGGGCACACACACACACTCTCATTCACTCACGCAATCACACACTAGGGACAATTTTCCAGAGATGCCAATCAACCTACCATGCATGTCTTTGGACCGGGGGAGGAAACCGGAGTACCCGGAGGAAACCCCCGAGGCACGGGGAGAACATGCAAACTCCACACACACAAGGTGGAGGCGGGAATCGAACCCCGACCCTGGAGGTGTGAGGCGAACGTGCTAACCACTAAGCCACCGTGCCCCCCCCCACGGGACTAACATCTCTGTGTTTATTACGGAGGTACAGTAGGAGTGTCTGTGTTTTACATGTAGGCGTTTCCTAAGACCACATGTCCAGGATGCGTGGATTGCGTTTGGTCATATGACCGATCAGTAGTAAAATTGACTATAGAAATGAAAGTACTCTTACCTGAAACTGATATTATAGTAGCCAGTCTTAACAATTTACGTGATTTGGCTCTTCTTGTTGATTTATTTTTTATTTCTTCGCAGGGTAGCAAACACATTAACATCCATTATTGGTGTGCAGAAAGCAGAAACTTGTATACCGGTGCACTAGGGTTAATACGGTAGTTCACGTTGACCAAAACAGACAAGAAAACGCGTTTTGGAAAAAAAACATTTTCGGCAATCACAGACATTCGCATTCAGACGGGATTAGATTTCTCAGAGGAGCGCCGATTTTGCTGAAAAACAGTAGGTAATTTGCTCTGGAATTTTTACACAGGTCGTGTGAGAAAAAGACAGACATGGCAGATTCGGACGGGATTAAAATCACAAAGTACGTCTGTGAAACTGAAATTTCTCTAACGACCCCCTGTAAAACTAGTCCCGTCCGAATAGGGCTTAAGACTTATCTTAGGTGGAACTATTCAATAAAACCCAGGAACATGAAAAAGGGTAACATTCGTTTGGCCTTGAAATGGTGCACACACATCTCTGATTGATTGATTCAGAGCTAGTCCAACTCTGGCAACCCTACTGGCTAGATTTAAGGAGGTGTCTGATTCACACCTCTCATTGAATTAGTCTACTTTATTATGCAGTCTATTGAATATATTGTTCAATACCCAAATGCATTAAATTGAGAGAGTTGTATCGAATATCTTACACTGTATCATTGCATCCCTAACAACTGAGTAATAATTCAGAAATGAAATCAGCTGACTTGTCCATCCCCAGTTACAATACAGGCCTCGTGGCAGTATAAATAATCTAAAATACAGGATTCCTGATTTATTACTGTGGTGCACTTGCACCTCACTGTGCAGAGGAAAAGCAGGCAGCGTTTATCTCTCTGTCAGATGTCCTGAATACAAACTCTTCTCATTTTCAAGAATAATAAGCTTATGGAGCAATCAACACTTTAAACTTTTTTTTTTTTTTTTTAGATTATTTTAGTGCACGGGGGGCACGGTGGCTTAGTGGTCAGCACGTTCGCCTCACACCTCCAGGGTCGGGGTTTGATTCCCGCCTCCACCTTGTGTGTGTGGAGTTTGCATGTTCTCCCCGTGCCCCGGGGGTTTCCTCCGGGTACTCCGGTTTCCTCCCCCGGTCCAAAGACATGCATGGTAGGTTGATTGGCATCTCTGGAAAATTGTCCCTAGTGTGTGATTGCGTGAGTGAATGAGTGTGTGTGCCCTGCGATGGGTTGGCACTCCGTACAGGGTGTATCCTGCCTTGATGCCCAATGACGCCTGAGATAGGCACAGGCTCCCCGTGACCCAAGGTAGTTCAGATAAGCGGTAGAACATGAATGAATGAATGAATTTTAGTGCACCATTCAAAGGATTTCCTGTAATAAACAGCCACTTAGAGAGAGAGAGAGAGAGAGAGAGAGAGAGAGAGAGAGAATAGACTCGATTTTGTTTAGCTTAGTTCATGTGCTTCTTGTCTCATGTGAAATGTCACTGTGTGTCCTGTGACAATGCCATGCATGCTTCGAGTGTTTGTCTTGCTGTGCATATTACATGCGCTATGCGTGTATTCATGTTACTGAGCCGACTGGCATTGGCTTGACTCACACCGGCTGTACGTGTCTCACCGTACGCACCATTTCACAGGCATGTGAGACGACAGCTTTGATGAAATGCTTTACCACAGCTTTTGTTTTACTCCGTGCCTTTCTAATTTTAACCATTTAGCCAGTTTGTTTCTGTTTATCCACGCAGCGACGGCAGCAGTGTCACTGTGACGTGTGCGGAAAACATGTACGCACAGTTTGTGACCGTCGCTGAGCTCGATTCATCTTTTCCCTTTTGATTTTCCTTCATCTCATGTACGTGAAAGTTAGCTGTGAGGCTCGAGCGATCCGGACAAACTTTCTCATCCATAGATTGTATCTGTCGAGAGAGCGCTCGTCATTCCAAGTGCTTTGTTGATAACGTCTCTTACCACCTGGACAGTGCACTTATAAGGAGATGTAGGAGAGGAATTTTAAATAGGCTTTTAGTACAGCGTCCCGTGTCTAAAATTCAGCTTGAAATAGAGACGTAATAAACAGCTTAACAATGTTTTAAGACATCTGGTTTTAAAAGAGATTTCACATCTGTGGTGATCTTTAAAAATCAAATATTGTGTGTGTGTGTGTGTGTGTGTGTGTGTATGTGTGTGTATGTATATGTGTGTGTATGTATATGTGTGTGTGTGTGTGTATGTGTGTGTATGTATGTGTGTGTATGTATGTGTGTGTGTGTGTGTTACTAAACCCGTCTAAAAATCCCAAAACAAATCAATGCTATGGAATGTTTGAGAAGTTTTACACTAAACATCTCCACACACACGCACAGACACCCACATATGAATTCATTGACCACTATTGAGGTCATCTATGTAAAGAAGTGCATGTAAACGTTGTTTATGTTGGAGTTATTTATTATCGTCATTCAATTATTCACCTAAATATAAAGTGCCACAGCCGGATTGCTCAGAAATAACCCCCATCTTTTCCCGTCTTTTCTCTGTTTCAGGCAGAAACAGCAGATGAATGGTGAGTTGTAAACGCAGTGTATTGCGGTGTATTGTAATTCACTCTCACATCCGAAATCCGTGTCGAATAGTGACCTCAAAGCGGCTGTAAAAAATGTAAAGGTCACAGAGGGTCAATAAAAAATGGCAAGCTGACTAAAATGAATTCTGACAGCACTCCATACACACTGAGAGTAATCATCATGTTTACAGCATGTACAGTATGTATAAATGCCATGTGGGAACATTTTCTTTATCAATAAAATCCAGGGTGAAATTAGAGTCAAAAATCTGCCTTTTTATTTGTTAATTATAAAGCATATTTAATATGTTTCAATTTCTTAATTATTATAATAATATGAACTATATTAACAAAATGTATAAAACATTTTGATGCGTTCACATTGTGTACAAATGTCTGAGTAAATATCAAATGATGGGCTAATTACAGGAAAATGTACTTCTTTTTAATTAAAATTTATATATGTATTTGAAATGAAAATATATAAAGACCTGAATGCAGACAGGTTTAACAATCTAACAAGTGAACATCTGCCATTCAAATGAGTAAAATTAGTAAAACGGCAAAACCTTCATCCCATGTGTAAGAAATGTCCGTCTTACAGCATCCCATCATCCGAGTATTTCAGCCTCGGAGGACATTTATAAGCAAGCGCTCAGAAATGAAAGCAGACGAGAGAGAGAATAAAAGCTAATTGAAGATTATTACATTCAATTTAAGCTTGTGTTTAACGGTGTTACTTTAGTATACCTGAGTGTAATGAGAGGTTCCATTTGAAAGATTTCTCAGTTTTAGTTAACATATTAAAACACATTATGACTGTTTGCACGTGGTTGGTTTCAGGCCCTGCACTGCCAGACACGACGCTTTGCCCGTTCTGCTTTCAGTGGCGTCGGCCTGGAGAGTACCGCGTGCGATTACAGCCCAAACCCAGACCTTCGGTGCGGATCAAGAGGCTGCTCAGGAGGGAAAAGTCCCACAAGAGGCTCAGTTCACAGGAAATCAAACTGCTTCAGAGGTTCAGAAGGGCTTCCTCCATTTTGGTAAGGTTTCATGCACAAGATATATTAAATATTCAACTTGAATTCCTCCTGTATATGCAGTGGTCTAGATTTTTAGGAATTGTAAGATCAGGAAACTTTTTACTAGTCCATCTGGGAATTGTGTTCATGTTGTGTTTACTGTCAGTGGATAGCAGAAAGCGGCTGCTCTTCTACCTTGTGGTAATAGAAAAACCCTAGCATATTACAGCGCTTCTTTTTTTAGAGCAGGGAAAGGAAAATTGGCTCTGCACTCGTTACTATGCAACAACGATGTAAGTATGGAAGAGTATTTTGGTTTAATCCACAGTACTTTGCCGCCTGGCTGCACTTTCAGATATTTATATTTGAATACTTGAACTCTTAAGACTTGGTACAGTTTGCATTTAAATCTATTTCATTTAAATTCCTGCAAAAAAAAAAAATGAACAAACAAGAAAAACTTAGATTTTAGATATTGCTTCATCTGATTTAGAGTAAAAGCTTTGGGCTCCGTTGCATCCCAAGGCTATTAAGAGAAGTTATATTTCAAAGGGATCCTTTTCTTTCACTAGCACTCATTTGTGTGCTTGCTTACCCATAATCCCTTGTTGTTATTATTTTGCATGACTTCCTGATTTACTGAATGATTTGCTAAATGACCTGTTGGTTTAATTCCTGATTAATTTAATGACTTCAGGACAGATTTACTGATCAACTAGTTTAATTATTGACTGACTTACTGACATGTTCGCTAAACTATTGACTGACTTCTTTACTGACTGACTGTCTGACCTACTGACTGACTGACAAACTTGTTGCCAGCTGAAACATATTAATCACGGCAAAATGATTGTCACAAACTCTTGCGTTCGTTTGTTTAAATCCGAACAGCAGATTTTTTTTTGGCCAGGCAGTGTATTGTAGTGACTAAGACATGATAGATTTTGTAATCAGAAGAATTAATAATAACTCTTAGTGATGTAGAAGAGCTGCTGCAGTGCTGTGTGATTATACTGAGACACTGGGGTATCTGGGGAAGGTTTAGCTGGAGTATTTAGATGCTGCACATAGTCGTGTGTGTGTGTGCGTGTGTGTGTGCGTGTGTGTGTGTGTGTGTGTGCGTGTGTGCGTGTGTGCGTGTGTGTGTGCGTGTGTGTGTGCGTGTGTGTGTGCGTGTGTGTGTGCGTGTGCGTGTGCGTGTGCGTGTGCGTGTGCGTGTGCGTGTGCGTGTGCGTGTGCGTGCGTGTGCGTGTGCGTGTGCGTGTGCGTGTGCGTGTGCGTGCGTGTGCGTGTGCGTGTGCGTGTGCGTGTGCGTGTGCGTGTGCGTGTGTGTGTGCGTGTGTGTGTGCGTGTGTGTGTGCGTGTGTGTGTGCGTGTGTGTGTGCGTGTGTGTGTGCGTGTGTGTGTGCGTGTGTGTGTGCGTGTGTGTGTGCGTGTGTGTGTGCGTGTGTGTGTGCGTGTGCGTGTGTGTGTGCGTGTGTGTGTGTGTGTGCGTGTGTGTGTGCGTGTGTGTTAATAGCATGGAAGGAATAGCATGTGCCTTGAATATTGAAGTATTTTTTTTTAAATTTATACCATATAGCTGTTAATTGCTCAGAAGGTGTTGCTTCATTTTCCATGACAGCGGCTCTGACAGATGTGCCGTGCAGCTGCACGACGAATCACGGGTTTATTGTAACGCACATATATGCTTCCATATTGTTTTTATAATAGGGTAATTCTTTACACAGGGACCTGAAGGGTGGATAGTCCACATAAACCGGTTCAACATTGTGTTAATTGTGTTGTATACGGTGAAGTTTTCTCTAAGGAGACATTTATTTATTTAGTACTTTCTACTCAAGGGTTAAACATATAGCTGTACTAATTATATTGATCACTTATAAACTAGTACAAAATCTAAAGGTCACAGAGGTAATGCTCGATATTAACAGTGTACTGGTGTGACCATATCACATAATATACAGAATAGAATTTGTCATTATTCCTATAAGGTTGACACTGCATATAAATGTACTTGTTGTGTGCCATTAAAGTATATGTCTAAACCACATTTAGAATGCAGGCGTGCTGATATGTATTTACAGATATTGTTTTGCATGAGACTTTTATTATTTGCCTTGTAGGTCAATAGAGCATCAAATACTAAAAATATCTTGCACGATTGACTATATTTGGGGCAAAAAACTTTTCACGTACCTCTTATAATATCTTGCAAATGCCATACATAATGGGGGGGGACCTGCTCTCTGATTGGCCACCGTTACCCCAAACCATTTGTTTATTGCTTAAGTCTACTCAAAATAGTTGAATCTGGATAATGGGATGATTATGGTCACGACTTGCCCTTGAAAGGTTGAAGCTGATTTATAGGATGTCTGGGGCTGTATTTACTTTCCAGTCTGATTCCAGACCCTGATGTGGGTGACATGCTGTTTGTTTCCGCCAAAAGGCCGAGGGCGACTGGAATGTTTTGCACATGCTCGGACAAAAGGAATCGATCCACAGAGCCATAGAGAGCAGTCAGGTTTCAGTAATGGCTTGGGCACTTGTGTCAGTTTGCCTTTCTGCAGCTGAAACCATAGCACCAAGGTCGAGTGAGGGTATTTTAGGTCCAGGCCTATAATAGATTGATCTACCGGATTGATTTTTAGTGTGGTTTGTTTGTTTGTGTGGGGTGGGGGGTAGAGGTGGGGGGTGTTCAGGAAGTGTGCCAGTGGCTCGGGCTGGAGAGAAACTGGCACCTCATTTTGAAAAGCTCCTTCATGAAACCATTGCTATTCGATCCCATTCACAGTTTTCATGCAAACGTTTCCTCACAATTCGCCGAGCTGCTGAGGCTTGTCATCGTGTTGGAAGTGGTCCGAAATCCCGCCTGAAGAAATCTGTAACGCGTTGTTCAGGTTTCAGGCCAGACTTTGTAATCTGCCCAACGCTAAACTAAATACAGCTGGTCTCGCTTCACTTCCCTCTCTTCGTGTTCACAGCCGCTCACTGAGCTCAAGCAGCTGCTGTTGATTGATTGAATGAGACTCATTAGAGCTGTCAGGTTTTAACTGGTATATGCGTGCATCCTTTAGAGCGTCTACAAATTCCTCCTGACATAATAACAGCAGTGGCATGAATTTCATCCGTGCATGTTTAATAGCACTGGAGAAAATGTGATTATTCTGGTAATGATGAAAACAAGCTTATGGTATCATGACTACTTGTCTGATTCGGTCTGTTTGCATTCTGAGTGAAATGTGCAGCAAAATTGTCCTTGAGAGCTGTTTTTATTAGATCATGCCTTCTCTCACTAACCCACTGCAGAGGTTTCTGTTACAATTCTCCACCTCGCTCGTGCACCCGAGACGCCTCGTCCCCGGTGCTTCTCTGTCACCTGACCTCAAACCAGGTTTTTTTTTGTGCTGAGGTTTACTCATTCCGCAAAAGCTTTTATCCAAAGTGACGTAGGATTAATCTGAACAGATGAAAGTCTTGTTGAAGGACTCGACAGCGGCGGCTCAGCTGTGCCGGACTCTTGAATAGGAAGTAGGAATGTGCAGATAAGTGTTTACACAATGACCTCAAAAATCAGCATTTATATTTAGAACTGTATTCTCACAAGATTAACACTTTATATCCTTAAGTCATCATATAACATCTGTCATCTAAGGGGCAAATCTCCAAACAGTTGCCACAAGTTTATATCAATGTGCCGTTTTAAATGCTTTTTGGTTTCTATAGCAACATCTTATTAACATGTAAAACAGAAACATAACAAGGCTAATAATTAATTGATTAAAAATGTTATTTATGAAAGAAAATGCTTATAATATCTCTGACAGTCTTCAGGACAGGGAGTTTTGCACTTTTTTTCCCTCTGTAACATGACTGCTATTCATTTATTTCTTTTTTTATTTTCATCATAATGAAATCTTGCCTCATCGTGGATGGACGGATGGATGGATGGGTGGATGATGGATAGATAGAGGGATGGATGGATGGATAGATAGAGGGATAGATGAATAGATGGATGGATAGTTAGATGGATGGATAGATAGATGGATGGATAGATAGATGCATAAATTGGTTATAAGAAAGTATGCACAAATATTATATGTATATAAACATTAACATGTGATCCAATAAAATACTATTTAGTTGAAGTAAACGGCTGAGATATTGCACTTAACATATTGTACCTGTACACAGTTCAGTTTATTATAATGTTAACTACAATAAAAGTTAAGTTTGAATAATACCGACGTATTGCACATTCAATGTCTTCTGTAGAGAGTTCGGTTCATATTCCATAATTGTCCTTTGCTCCTACGTGATCTCTCGTCTCCAACACTCATTTTTAAGTTGAGACAAATAAAGGTGTAAATATATTTAAGTACTATATTGTTAGACAGTTAAGTCGTTGTAGACATGTGGTTTTTGTTACTTTACCCTTTTCCTGTGTCTTGCTGCTGGCTGGAGGTGTTTATTATGAGCTGGGACACGGTGTATTTGGAGTTGTTTTATCACTTGATTGTTATCGTGATGGTTAAAGTAGTCTGAGAGCATTTCTGTTTCTGCTATTTATTATAGTTAGAAGCTGAGGTTTGAGGAGCCATTTATAGCCTCATATGGATTCATGCTCATCTTTTTAGGAATAGTTTCCACTGGTAATGTGCTATTGTTGGCTAATGGGTGCTGACAGGATTGTCTTTGATAGCTCTAAGTTATTTATCCTTGCCTACAAACAATGAATAGTACTATTATTTAAAAAAAAGCATTTACTATTCAGTGATATATTATTATTATACAGTTCATACTCAATTTAATCCGGTCTAATCTTAAAAACTGGAAACTAAAACATGTTTTTTTAACAGTAGCTTTGTGTGTGTGTGTTACTTCATCCAGTTATACATTTCACCAAGGGACAGCAGATTACTTGGATTATTTGTTTCATATATAAAGTAAATCAGTCAAACAAGATTATATTATATAGAACAAGTCCTGATGGTAATGTTTAAGTATTCATTAAACATCAGAAGACAAACTGGACACACACACACACACACACACACACACACACACACACATTGAGTAGCTTTGGGGTCTTTTCACCAGAATTATTTTGCTTTTATATGATTCTTTGTAATTGCCACCAAATTGTTAAATAAATACATTTTCTTGCATTCAGACTCCATGAGCTTTTCAAACCTTTACACTCAACTAGACAAAATCATAGCTCGATTTTTTTTTGTACATAGATCACAGACATTTCTCATGCCTGAGAAGTGTTTTACATTGTAGAACATTTATATTTATAAGAAATAAGGTTGTAGTATTAACCAATAGACCCTGGATTAGTCGAACTGTCTCCGCCTAGCTCAGGGTGATTGGCTAGAGTTGTGTCTATATGTGTGTGTGTGTGTGTGTGTGTGTATGTGCACGTGCACACAACTGTGTTTAATAGTAATGTGCAGCGGTGTAAACTCTCAGACAATCCTGTATCACTCTTCAGCTCCACCACCTGTTCCCATCAGCAAACATGGCTAACTTTGTGTCGGTGAGTTTAAACTCTTGTAAAACAAAGCTTTGCTCTGCCAGGGATGAAAACTACTGTTGGATATACGTAAATGGTTCACGCTGCACAGAACAGCTTTCTTTGTCTCTGTAGATGTGAGTGGGTGAGAAAGTGGCAGGCTGTTAAGTCCGGGCTTTGGTGTGTGTTTGGTTTATGAGTTATGTGTGTTAGTAGGACAGCCGAACACATCAATTGTTATTGACGTTATATATGAATAATGCTGTCAAGGAAGTAAGCGCTTTGACAAAACACAATTCATTTGTCATGTTCTTTAAGCATTCTCACAAATCTGTGGGTTTTCTGTAGGTGTTGGAAATATTTTGTTGCATCAGTAATGTAATAAATCATGACACTATAGAAGTTCCTCTGTTCACGTTACTGTATTTCAAGCCATATTGTCACACTATCTAGAGAGAGATTTTTTTAAATCTACAGGAGTCTGAGCACAGAGCTGTTACAGGAGGTGATGGTGATTTTAAACTTTATTTCCAAAATTGTTCAGGAATAAGTGGTGAACCGATGGGATTTTTAGGGTTTTTTGTGATTAGGATCAACTGAGAGGATTTTATTTTTTGTTATCCGACACGACCGCATATCTCTATTATACGAAGCATCCTGTTGCACCTGGAAATTTGTGACTTTTTATATAAAACCCAATCACTGTAAACTATTCAGACATATTGTAGCTAGAGTGTTGTCTTTTTCTAATTGTACAAATGTAGTACACAGACTACAGCTTTGATTGCACCTGTTAAGTTTATTTATTTATTTTTTTATAAATATTAGACGTACCCTATGGAACATTTTACGTTGCATGTATTTTATGTAATAAAATGGCATAAGCATCACATTTAACAGCAAATCTAGCTTTGTTCCCCAGCAGGTCATCACACACAGTTCACGGTTGTTTACGCAGGAGGATTTTTTTTATGACGCACATGTTGAACCCGACTGTAATGACTCACACAATAATAATCAGCGATTTCAGTGTCGCCGTCACTCCACACATATGATTCATTAGTGCTGATCATCACAACCAGGACCGCACACACACTCCTACACTTTTCCCCCTTCTCTTCCTCAGCTTCAAACATACAACCAACGAAAAATTTCCTTTCAGCAAAGAATTCATGTTGTTGCAGTTAATCCTGCTGTGTATGTATTAATGCATGTGTATGTGTACGTTCTGCTGTACTCCAATTTTTCACTGTTATCTGATTATATGATTTGTCTTTGAGTTATTTTTATGTTTTTTTTTTTCTCCAAGATGGCAACCCGTCACATTTGTAATAAGACATCCAGGCAAGTTGGGATGAACAGGGAATTTCTGGGGACTTGTCCAAAGAACACCCCAGTGAGCATGTCAAAATGTAGGACTCCTCAGTCTGCTAACAAGTCGACACCTAAGCCCAACTTCCATGACAAAACGCCAAGCAGAACACCGGTGTAAGTTACTTCACATACTGGTTTCTTCTTCTTCTACCGTCTGCTCCGTGTTCGGGGTCGCCACATTTGGCACAGGCTTTACGCCCGGTGCCGTTCCTGACACAACCATCCCTTTTTATCCAGGCTTAGGACCAGGATCGATCCCTGCCCAGTAATCAAACCACTTCACATGCTGGTTTATTTGAATAAAATAAAATTCATATCTCCACTGAACATCCCCTTATTGCCATGGGAGCAGAAGTGACTATGCTTTCTGAATGGGAGGGGCATACGCTCTCTCCCCTGTCAATCACAGCGACACTAGCCAATCACGAGTATCTGTGAGCTCATGCAGGCAAAAGAGGACAGATACACACTTTGTTTTAAGTGTTCTAGCATGAGCAATAGGCTTCACATGCTTTAGAGGAAGCAAGTGGTAACCTTCACTTCCTCCCTTCACTTTTTGGCAAATGATAGGGGAGAACTGGCTGCTGGGTGGGAAATGGCAGTTTACCAATTTGGGGAAAATCCCAAAAGATATTTTTATTAATGTAATTCATATTAAGATTTTTATTTTAATATTAATATAACATTTGGAGATGAAGATACAAAGACGAAAATGTATTTGAATATCATATATGATATTATATATATATATTTATTATTAACATGGTAACATACACTATTTCACTGTTTTGTTGACAATTGAGGTAGAAGGAACGTTCAGGAAACCGAAAACACTAAATTTCTGCATGGTATAAATCATCCTGTAGGGCGTACAAACTTATGCATTCATCTATAGGTGCATTCTCCATACTGCCAGCTTCAGTCAAATATGTAAAACACAAAATGTATGATAAGTGCCTTAGGGAGCAGATTAATAATTTGATTTCTAATTTCTAATCTGCAGGGCTCGACCATCTGAAGCTTCCAGCTCCTCAAAGTCAGGCAGTGGGAAAAAATCTGCTTTCTCACGTCTTAAGAAACTTCTGATGCTCGACGACAGCCAGAAGAGTAAGAAAGGCGGCCTGAAAGACTTCCTCACGTCTCTTTAAGAACCGTGTGGGCCACAGAACCCAGAGACCCCACACCACCATGGTCTAGCCTGATTTCATTTAGAACAACAGGCTTAAGAGGGAAAAGGAGCTGATGTTTGGCTGTACTCACTTTAGTTCACACTATAGCGACACCTGCTGGATGACTCAGTGATGCCTGCTTTACAAAAGTGAAGTTCTTGTATCTTCCCTGTCTTCCATCACAGTCCCTGTCCTGATGGACGAGGACTAGAAGAGACCCGGCTGCCTTTTTATCAGTACAGTTTTTCCCCAGGCTGTAAATGCTTCATCTACAATAAATAAATGTTATTCATTCCTGTCACTGTTGTGATGACAGGTGTGTGTTTCCCCCATTTTTTTGTTTTGTATATTTCGTCTCAGAGAATTGAAAGATTAATCAGAAAGAGAAAGGGCGGATTGTCATGGTTTTTTTTTATTTTATATATATTATATGAGAGAGAGACATTTTGGAGTTTACACAATTCTCTTAAGTAGATCACTTTTTGTATCTTCTATTCTTTTGTAACAACACTGTTTTTGTATACTTGAGGTTCACATACTGGTCAGTTGTAATGTAGTGTTTAAGGGCTGTTAGTGGTTTCACACTAAAGGTTTACAATTGTTGGACTGACCAAATATGTGTTACTGTAGCCACTTTAAGATTCAATGACAAATGAATGCAACGTGTATGCAGACTTCACTTATTTTCAATAAATCACCTGTTAAACAATTCTCTTCTCCTCTCTTCTATCCTAATAATGTTATATTCCATACAATTTGAGAGATAGATAGATAGATAGATAGATATATAGATAGATAGATAGATAGATAGATAGATAGATAGATAGATAGATAGATATGTAAAATCTACGTTAAATAACTGTTTTATTTATTCTATTATATCCTGGTAATGCTATATTTTATTCATGGGGAAAATATCCTAGTAACATAAACCTATTCTTTTCATTCATTCATTCATTCATCTTCTACCGCTTATCCGAACTACCTCGGGTCACGGGGAGCCTGTGCCTATCTCAGGCGTCATTGGGCATCAAGGCAGGATACACCCTGGACGGAGTGCCAACCCATCACAGGGCACACACACACACACTCTCTCACACGCACTTGGGACAATTTTCCAGAGATGCCAATCAACCTACCATGCATGTCTTTGGACCGGGGGAGGAAACCGGAGTACCCGGAGGAAACCCCCGAGGCACGGGGAGAACATGCAAACTCCACACACACAAGGTGGAGGCGGGAATCGAACCCCCAACCCTGGAGGTGTGAGGCGAACGTGCTAAACACTAAGCCACCGTGCCCCCCTATTCTTTTCCATTTTGATATTTTATACTGTTGGTGGGGTGTGTGGGTGGGTGGTGGTGGTGGTGATGGGGGGGGGGGGGGTTGGTTCCATTCTAATAAATTTATATTATTTCTCTTCCAATACAATTATACTTTATATTATAATTCTCATTCTATATTATTTTATCCAAATAAAATTCTATTGTACACTATTGTGTACTAAAAATACATAGTCAATTAACTCTCTCTCTCTCTCTCGCTCTCTATATATATATATATATATATAGAGAGAGAGAGAGAGAGAGAGAGAGAGAGAGAGAGAGAGAGAGAGAGAGAGAATTGACTATGTATTTTTAGTACACAATAGTGTACAATAGAATTTTATTTGGATAAAATAATATAGAATGAGAATTATAATATAAAGTATAATTGTATATATAGACTGCACAGTCTTATTGTACTCTTATTGTGCTTGGACTTTTATTGTGACAAACAGGTCACCCGGAAGTCGATGAGCAGCCGTTCCGTTACAGTTGCCCTGCTTCTGCTAACATAATGTGACTCTTATGAAGTATTTTGTAACGAGTCGTATATTTAAAGCATTTTTGTAGTGCTACACCGTGTGTAGTGCACAAATATAATCGTCATGTCAGATAGAAAGCGACGGAAAGAAGAGCGAGAAGAAAGACGAAGCACAAAGAGGCTGAAAAACTCAGAAGACGATGAAGAGAAATACAACAAACACTCTGCAAAACTCAGTGAAGACGTGCAGAAACTTAAACATGTGGAGATTTTGTAAGTCCAGTGCACTTACATACTGTATAAAGGTGATAGATAGATAGATAGATAGATAGATAGATAGAGGGACGGATAGATAGATAGATGATAGATAGATAGATAGATAGATAGATAGATAGATAGATAGATAGAGGGGCGGATAGATAGAGGGATAGATAGATAGATAGATAGATAGATAGATAGATAGATAGATAGATAGAGGGACGGATAGATAGATAGATGATAGATAGATAGATAGATAGAGGGGCGGATAGATAGAGGGATAGATAGATAGATAGATAGATAGATAGATAGATAGATAGATAGATAGAGGGGCGGATAGATAGAGGGATAGATAGATAGATAGATAGATAGATAGATAGATAGATAGATAGAGGGGCGGATAGATAGAGGGATAGATAGATAGATAGATAGATAGATAGATAGATAGAGGGACAGACAGACAGACAGATAGATAGATAGATAGATAGATAGATAGATAGATAGAGGGGCGGATAGATAGAGGGATAGATAGATAGATAGATAGATAGATAGATAGATAGATAGATAGAGGGACGGATAGATAGATAGATGATAGATAGATAGATAGATAGATAGAGGGGCGGATAGATAGATAGATAGATAGAGGGACAGACAGACAGATAGATAGATAGATAGATAGATAGATAGATAGATAGATAGATAGAGGGATGGGTAAATAAATAGACAGACAGATAGATAGTTAGATAGATAGATAGACAGAGGGACAGATAGATAGATAGATAGATAGATAGATAGATAGATAGATAGATAGATAGAGGGACAGACAGACAGATATATAGACAGATAGATAGATAGACAGAGGGACAGACAGACAGATAGATAGATAGATAGATAGATAGATAGATTACATACATCTGCAAAACATTAATATAATCTGTTTTAAGTTAGTGTGCAGGTTTAAACAGCCATATTGTTTATTACCTGAAAAACTTTGTTTATGTATTTGTTTTTAAGCAAAGTAATGTAAAGGTCTCGTATTTCTTACTTTCCAGCTATGAGAAACCTCCCCCAGGACTTATAAAGGTTTGCAGAAATTAAAATTAATTTTATTTTTATAATTTTTTTTTTAATAATTATTGTACACTTAACATCATTAATTGCATTAATGATGTTAAGTGTACAATAATATGTGTTTAAGGTAACATGACTGTAAATAATTTGGGAAGTGAAGGTTTTGTATCTTCTATTTAGGAGGAAGAAGTGAAACCAGAGGACTGTATTCCTGATGCCCCTGGGAATGAGAACGCTAGGGACTTTCTGGCTCATGCACCCACTAGAGGCTTGTGGATGCCACTGGGCAGGGAGGTGAAAGTCATGCAATGTGAGTGATCTCTCCTCCTGTGTCTAATAAAGTTTGCTAATCCATATACCCAATGAACAGGAATGTGCAATTTGGGTAACCAGGAGCGTGTTGTTAAGTAACACCCCAGAACGAGAGAGTTTAATGAGTGCAGACGCTAAATAACAAAGTCACTGTTCCAGTGGAAGTAGCGCTGTGCTGCGGTTTGTGTAGAAATGAAAAGATACATGTGGCAGGTTTTCATTTCTGAAGGATTTAAATGTCAAAGATGTTTCTGAGATCCATGTTTCATGATAAATAGGTTAGTGTGACAGTTAAATATTTCAACAAAAATATTTAGGATTATGAATATCTAAAACTGCATTATAATTTCTAGATTTAACACTAAAAAACATTGCTAACAAAAATTGCTAAATCCTTTTTTGCTAAAAATTTTTTAGAATTAATAACTTTTTTTTAATAATAATTAAAGGATGTCACAATATCTCAGTAAATTATTCTGAAGGAATTGACACAGCCATAACTGAGATTAATACTAATTAGGACTTTTTTGTCCTTTTCTGACCCCTTCAGGCCAGTTAATGTCACTTTTGTCTTGTAGCTTTGTCCAGGTTTTTTCATTCCTATAACATTAAGGATGTCATAGATGTCTGAATTGCTCTCTTAATTATCATATAACATATACTCATATTGTGAACCAGACAGAAGCATGCATTAGAGATTCACCCAGAATCCAGCTAGAGGTGTCCTGTGTATATTTCAGGCTGGAGATGCAAGCGTTACGGCCACAGGACCGGGGACAAAGAATGTCCCTTCTTCATCAAAGGCAATCAGAAGCTGGAGCAGTTCAGAGTGGTGAGTTTATCAGAGGCATGACTTATCACTAGACGGTCTTCTAATTACATATCATACCAATCAGCAGCTAATGCTGAAGGATGTGTTTAGGAGCAGAGGTCTGAGTTAATGTTAATGATGCTATTGCAAGAAAACACGATCTCTGATAGGTCCACATTTGAGCTCGCTAATTCTTTTAACCTGGTTTGACTTATATATTTGAAAAAAAATCTTGGCAGATTATTTCGATAAAATAACTTTGAAACACAACCCAGTTGTTTTATATAGCACATATTATATAACTGTACAAATAAATCGATCATTTGCTTGCAGGCACACGAAGACCCGATGTATGACATCATAAGGGAAAACAAGCGCAACGAGAAGGAGACGAGGTACATTTTCCTGCACTGGCCACAAATTTGAGTACTTGAGAGCTATTGAGTACTTAAGCTATGTGTCTTCATCTAGACCTACAGTTGTAATGTGACACTCAGATGCATCACATAACAGAGATTTTATTCTCCTGAAGGTATTTCAACCTGTAATAATGTTTATGAGGAAGAAATGAAATTAGATGCCAGTTAATATAATATTAAATTATTTATCAGAAAAAGGAATCATTCCTGAGCAATAGATTTTAATGATACTGACCACATTGCTCATCAGGAAATGTGCAAAATGAGGAAAGACACGAACCCCATTTTTTCTGAATTGCGGTTAAATGAATCACAGAGTGAGACGGATAAATGTGGAGGCTAAATTTGATTGAGGTCTGTGCTTTGACTGCCTAGCATTGTTGTCCTGCCGGAAGCTGGATTTCCGCTCCAGTCTTATATCTTTTTCAGACTGGAGCAGATTTTCTTCTGTGTTTGACCTACATTGAGCCCCACCAAGCTTGACATCAACCCCTGGCTCGTGTCCCAGTCCTTGGTGAGAAAAAGCAGCTCAATGCTCCCACCACCATGCTTCACTGTGGGGATGTTGTTCACACGGTGATGAGCAGTTTGGGGTTTTTGCCAAATGTACAGCCATGTGAAAAGTTCCTTCCCCCCCCAAGACATTATTTGACTGTTTATTTTTTCTTCTTCACACTACTTTTCCATAAAGCTTTGTGGCGTATATGTCCTATGGTTGTTTTTTGAAGAACTTCTCTAACAAACTCTGTGTCTCTCTGGGAGCAGGTTTATTTATAAATACAATCCCATGGTACTTTAATTTCAGAGGAAACTAGGTTGTCACTGACTGAGAGAAAAAAACAGAGCTGATTAAAGCAGCACTACATGCAAATGAGTCCTACATGTCCTTATTTCATGTCTTTTCGGTTTCAACACATAAAACAGTGCAAACGGCTCACTGGCTGCTTGTTAGTCTTTTGTGTTTTGTCAGTCTGGAGTGACTAGTGGCATCATTGACATTTAACTTTAGAAGGTCACGCAATGTAATTACGATTGTGATACGTTTTTTACCACCGCGTCCAGAGAATAAATCATGCGGTGTAACGCCCAGCTTAAGCGTGACAGAAGTATAAAAGGGATTCGGTGAGTTGTGTACACTTAAATGTCCCTAAGTGGGAAATGTGTCTTTGTCTCTGTAACTAGTGACCAGTAAACAATGTAACCATACAAACATTAAATTACACATGAAATCATGCACACAATCCAGACACACACAAGAAAAACACAGAGAGAGAGAGAGAGAGATAGAGAGAGAGAGAATAATTACAGTTATCTCTGTCCCTGTCACTCAATCCTGATTTCCTAACAGTACATCACACAAATCTCTTACATATCACATACATCACATGCCACAGATAAATGATTGACAGGTCCTGTTTGTCTCATTACACAGTGCCATAACTTCTTAAATCCAACTCATAAAAAACTCATAAAACCCTCATTTATTTCTTGCAAATCTGGCTGAGGTTGGCCCAAATTAATCTTTTAAACCATTTAGCTGACACTGAGCAAGTCTTATTTTGTAACCGATGGAAAATCCGTATTGTGTGAGAAGGATCAGCTCTTATTTTCTGACCGATGGGAAGTTCTGAAATTGTGTATGAGAATGTGAGAAGGATCACCATAAAAAAGAAAATGCATGTGTTTAGTGAGAAGCGCTCTATTAATTGGAATAGCCATCATTTATTATGGTTCATACTTTATTGTCGTACTGTGCAGAGATTAATCAGGCGTTTTTATTACAGAAACTAGCAATGGGGTAAAAAGAAGTTTCCAAGACATTTTCACAATACATGTAAGCATGAGAGAGGGAGAGAGCGAGAGAGAGAGAGCGAGAGAGAGAGAAAGTGAGAGTGAGAAAGGGAGAGAGAGGGAGGGAGGGAGAGAGAAAGCAGGAGAGAAAAATGGAGAGAGAGGGAGGGAGAAAGCAAGAGAGAGAGAGAAAGCAAGAGAGAGGGAGGGAGAAAGCGACAAAAAGAGAGAGAGAGAATGAGTAGCAATGAGACGGTTGCACTTAAAAATACTGAGAAAAACCTTTTTTACATTTTGACTGACTTTTACATTTATATCATCTACTAAGATACATTTTCGACACCGAAATGAAGAAAAAGGAGACAAACCATCCAGTTCAGAAATGTCTATCTCTCAGTGGCACTGAACAGCAACGTGGTCAGAACTTGTGTTAATATAATGGTTAAGACCCTGGGTTGTTGATAGGAGGATTAAGGTTTAAGCCCCAGCACTGCCAAGCTGCCTCTGTTGGGCCCTTGAGCAAGGCCCTTAACCCTCACTGCTCCAGGGGGCGCTGTATTAGGCCGAAATTGGGATATGCGAAGAATGTGCTGTAACGTAGATGTGACAAAATAAGTTTTTTCTTCAGTATGAAGGCCGTGACAGAACCTGGCAGAGTTTAAATGTTTCGGTTCTGCAGTGTTTCTATCAGTGTAAATATCACCATGTACATGATGACGAGTGCTTTGCGATGTCACAATATGTCCTGTTTTTGTGTTTGTTTGTATTTGTTTTATTCCTCCATCAATGGCACAAGAATGCATTTCCCAGTGTGTACAGCCCAAAAACATGACAATTCCATTTTATTTTTAATATAAATGAGCCTTATTATTCTTATCACTTATGTAATTGTTCAGCTCACTGTAATTATCATTATGTACGCAATGGTTCCTGTTTCCACGGGAGCAATTAAACAGTTCGTAAAAAGCGCAGATAAGTTGTGAACAGGAATATCGTGACTGGGTGGAAAGGTTCTTTTGATGCTTTATCATGCGACGTAGGATTGTCATTGTGTGCATATCAAATCAATCAAAAAGGATCCGGGGATAAAACAAACGATTGAGGCCTGTCCTGATGTAAACGTACATGACAGCATGTGTGTGTGTTTTCAAATAATCCTATTCACAGCTATTATGTAACTGCATAGTAATTATCATGATGTATGTGATGACATTGTTTTTTTGTTTTTTTTTACAAAGGGAGTAATTACACTCTGCTGGGGGAGAAACCAAGTGTACACCATGGTGTCAGTTAGCGTCTAAATACTGGTACATAGAACTTTCTGAAGAATAAAGAAGAATTACTTTGCTGTCTTTCAGGATTGGCAGTTGGTTGTAGTAACTTTTTTTGAGAGTTGAGATCAGAAAAAAATTATATATATATATATATATATATAATCATTCAGAATTTTTGTGGTCAGAGCAGCATGAAACTTTATTCTTTCCTCTGTCTTGTTGAAATGTTTCAGTTCAGCAAGAAAAAGGTTTGGCTCGTTTTATTGAAGGTTTGCAGCCGCGTGTCAGAAAACAAAGCATGGATTATTAAAAGCCAGAATTGAAAAACAGTTTCAGCTTGGGGACTGATGCAAGAGTCTGAGCAGCAGGAGAAAAAAAATCAATAGAGAAAAGAGACAGGGGGTCGCCGCTGTGCGGTTCCTAGGGATACAGGCGTCTAGGAGATAATGTGGAAATTCTCAGAAAAAGCCTGAGAAGAAGTGAATTGACTTTCAGTACTGGCTGGAAAAGTTATAATGCCATGCAGTGTAGGAGAGCTACTATAAACCAGGACAGATTTAGTTAGTTCACAGAAATGTTTGTGCACGACCCGGTATACCGAGCCTCAAAGTGTGATGTATGTAAGGTGGTTTTTTTTTTTGTTTGTTTTTTCTTTCATTTTTTTTCAACCCAAGCTTGAACACTATCACACGTATTCTTAGTAGAAAATCGAAATCCTTATGACTTCCTCATTTCCAATGCACTAGATGATATATTGATTCTGTGCCATTTGCTCACCACAGGATTGAGCAGCTGAGGAAGCTACTACAGGATACAACATCCGATTCTGACTCCAGCTCCCCCTCGGACTCCTCGACCTCTCGCCACGGCCGTAAGAATAAGAAGAAAAAAAAGGAAAAGAAGAAGAAAAAGAAGAAGAAGAAACAAAAGAAGAATAAGAAGCACAAGTCAAAGAGTAGTAGTGACAGCTCAGACTGAGAGGAGAGAGTCGTTATTGGTGGCTCTGCTGCGAGATGACAGGGGCAGCTGTAGAGACCTTTAAACCACTGAGTTCTGCTTTCTCTATACCCCCCACCACCATCCCCTTCAAACCGCGGACTCTGCTCTTCCTCCCACCCTGCTGGTTCTGCTTAATAATACATGCAGGTATTTTATTTCCCCCTGTCATCAGAAACGGTTTGCACACGTGAAGTCTCTATCAGTTCTGTCTCTTATTAGACCGCTGTCACGTTTGTGCCTCAGGCCTCGGATGGTCCGTGCATGGAGATGATGTAATGTCAGCTCTGAATGGGTGTGGTGTAGAACATTGCTTGCTGATGTAATGTATTTATTGCTTCTTTCTCTCTTAAGGTGTTAAGTTGAGTGTTGAGTTTTATTTGGAAATGATGCCTCCTTTTTTTTTTTTTTGAAGTAAATAATTCAGAACATTTGTGCCCAAAATGTGAGATATTTCTGTAAACACATGGATGAAGTGAAAAAGATCTTGTTAAATCCTTTATCAGTGTTTTATTTGAATTTGTTTATTCTGCCTCTAAACTAAAATAATACTATAATCACACTGTAATATATGGAGCAAATCATCACAAAATACAAGATTCAATTTAATTTTATTTGTATAGCGCTTCTTGTCATTGACATTGTCTCAAAGCAGCTTTACAGAACATAAGAAACATAATACAAACATTTTAATAAATACAAAGATTAATAAATAAAGATGTTCTGTTATAGAAAAATACTCAAATATAGTATTTACCTTTTTTTTTTTTTTTGGGCATACTCCAGTTTATCAGGAAGCTGGGGTTAAAACAGGGTCAGCCCTGATTAAGGGTCATGTTCAAGAGTCTAAACAGTGTGAGTTTAGAGGTGTCGGGGTTTAAATTCTCTTCTGAGAAGTAATCAACGATCTTAACCATTGCTCCAGGATAAAGGACTCACAGTTTCTAATGTTGTAGGATGTCCATGAAACTAATTAGTTCCTGTTATCACTTACTGGTCATTGTCTTTCTTCCTCTTAGGTTCCATCAATTTTTCGTTCCCTTTAAACAGAAATTTACCTAAGCATTACTTCTGAATATTACAAAGCACTGCCACTTGACACTCCTTCAAAAATCTCACAGAAAGCATACGCTAACCATACAGTATCAATTTAGTTTTCTGATTATGTGGAAAGCCCCTGTGAATGAATAGAATCAAAGCCTTTATTTATTTTATCACGTAATTCTTTCTTCGCATATCCCAATTTTGAAGGTTAGGATCAGTGCACAGAACAGCCATGATACATTGCCCCTGGAGCTCAAGGGCCTAACAAAGGCAGTACTGCGGCTCGAACCCCGATTCTCCGTTCAACACCCCAGAGCCTTGAGCCACCACTGCTTTTGTGTTGTTATTACAGAAACATTACAGAGGCATTAGTATGTGCATTTAAACCTGTGACTTGCCTTGAACCTTTCAGAGGTGCTGATTAAATAGAAAATAAATCAACACATTTTAAACAATCAGAATCAAAAACTCAACAGTGATGTTGCTGTAACAGTAGTTAAGCAGCACTGATATTTGACCGTCAACATGACTGTATGACATGATGTATTCAAAACGCATACACTTTTACCAGAATTGTTATTGTGTCGCATTTTGTGTTATCCATGCAGAAGCAAAGACATTTTAAGCTACATTGACTATACTGTTAACACAAAGCCCTCTGAAAAAGCATCTGAAAGGATGCTTATACAGATGTTGTTTGTGGTGATAGCACATACAACACCGATCCAGTGCATTGATTTCTGGTTGATAAATGGTACAGTATGTAACGTCTTCAAGGGAGAAGAAAAAGAAAATGTTACATCCTTAATCATAAGACTAAGAAAACATGAATTTTTCAGGCGATGTGAGTTTTGTAGTGCATTTTACGCAATATTTCAAATGAATACGTGACTTTAGTAAGAACTATTTTAATATGCGTGACCTGGACAACAAAAAAAAAAAGCAGCAGTCACTAAATTTGATGAGATTCCTATTAACTGTAGCCTTGGGACAGATTTTATTTGCATTTCGAATAATTTGTGAAATCGCTGACCTCAGGAAAGTGTGTGTGTGTGTGTGTTACGGGCCTGTGTGTGTCCGTGTGTGTGTTACGGGCCTGTGTGTGTGTGCTACGGGCCTCCCTTGACACCCCTCTTTTCCATGGTAACTCTATCTGACTATGTGGCCTAAGGCATTAGATAAAAAGCAGCATTAGGACTGTGTCAGCGTGTGTGTGCAGCTTTTATCTCAGTAGAGACATCAGTATCACAGAACAACCTTCATAATGTTCCTTAGCCACAGCACAACCGCATTCTCTTCACTAAATCATCATCTGGATTTGAAACAGATTTTAACTTTTTTTTCTTTTTAAATCCCAGCAGCACAAATAAAGCTGCGTATATAAAAGAGTCTACTGCTTAAACCATGTGTGTTGCCACCCGTGTAACCAAAAAAGTGTCTGAGCAAGCAGAAAATCTGCAAATATAGGCACATCTATTTAGAAAGTAACAGCATAGAGCTCATTTCAGAGCAAAATGTGTTTTCCACTGATACAAAACTGGAAGGAAGAAATTATGATTTACATTTTTAGGGTAAATGTTTCCAAATGTGTATGGCCAATGCACCATTACCTTTAATTTCAGGATGTTTACAATATTACATTTTCTGTAATAGGATTTAAAAAAAAAAAGACATATCATGACTGGGAAATCAGGCCATTTAGAGTCTGGTTCAAATGTTCTGCTAGATGTCAAGTATATTAAATTAACAAAAGCAATTCTTTAATGAAATTTAAGGCACTGGGATTGAATTGTGAAATTTGCCCATTCAAATCCAGATTTAAAATAGGGATCTTCCAGATGTTTGGCTGTTTAAAAATGTTTGCTTTTCCAGAATTCTTGGAAGCATTATAAATTATACAAGTTTTAATTTGAGTTATCGGAAGCTCTGCCACCTCACAGCTCCAGTATTCCTGTTTTAAACTTGAGCTTAGGTTACTGTGTATGTGGAGTTGACTACAGTAAGTGTATGTAGGTGGTGCTCACTGATGTACTGGCCTCCTATTATTGGTATATTATTACCTTGTGCCCAATGTTCCTGGGATCTACCTTGAAAGTGGCAGGATAAAGCGGCTATAGAGGATGAATGAATGAAAAATTAAATTGAAATCAACTTAAGATTTACAATTATAAAATGACTTTAAATGCAGATTTACAACTTTCAGATCCAAATCGGTCACACACACACACACACACATTCCAAATATGAAACCTTCCATGTAAAAATGAATCATTTTTAGATTTTTTTTTTTACACCCTACAGATTATTTTAAATAAAATAAAAAATTTAAATTTAAAACAGATTATTGAGTTTGTAAACAATACAAATAACAATACATACAGATGAAAAAGAAATTAAGTGCAAATTAAATTTACAAACATTTAAGATTTACACAATAACATACAATTGCAAAAATAATAATTAATATTCAGCTTTAGAAAATTTACATATGCATTTATATGCAAATACTATTTGTTTTGCTTGATGGATGTTAAACAATTTCTGCAACATTATTTATTCATGTGTTTTTGTTTTATTATAATGACAGATATTTTAGTATGGCTACATTTCATAAATTTGTCTTGTATTTAAAAAGAAAATAGGAAAAATAAAATGATGCTGAATTTATGTCTAGATGCGTAACACTGTAACGTTTATCGTTCAGGATGAATGAAAGAAGTGGATTACGTCCAAAGCCGCATACTACCGTACTTCACAGTGTGCTACTCCATAGGCAGCTTATGGTTCTTGCATACTTTTCTATATAGTGCTGTAGTAGGGAGCGGCTTGTTGGCCCCGCCCTACTCTTTTTGCTGTGCTTTGATTGGTCAATGGGGCACGCGGCGATAAACCAATCAGCACGCGGAGGAGGAAGGAGGAAGTGAAAGCATCAGCGCTATCTATGTGGAGGAGAGACAGAGAGAAAGACAGGGAGAGCGCACAGACACTACAGCAACAAAACTCTCCGCAGCAGTCCTCCGGCGGAGCAGGGCTCTACTCACCGCTTCTGGTGAGTCACATTCGCGTTAACACACGGGGTTTGGATATAAACAGCAGGACCGGAGCTCGTGCGTGTTTTAGTTAAGCGCTTGGAGTCAAGCGCGCGCTCAGTGAATCTCCTTCTCGTGACCCGCGGCTCGCGCTGTCGCTCGTGTCGTTGAGGAGTCGCACCGGTGCATGAATCAGTTAACGACTCGACACTAAACTTGAGCTTAGTTTTTAGTTCATTTAGAAAATATCACTCGCATTTCACATGCTGTTTTTGTGAGAATGTGATTTTTGTTTATATTGTGATCGGAGGCTGAAACAGTAAGGACTAAATGACAGAGTTTAGAGTAAGGAATTGTTTATTTAAGTTGTATTTGTGCTGAATCGATTCTATTGAATCATGTTTTTTTTAGGTTAGTGCTAATAAATGATGTGTTCAACATTTTATTTAAATTTGAATCGGCTCGTAGAAATTAATCTTAATCCAGCTTTGACAAAGTTTAATGAGCGAATCAATGATTTGATCCAAATTGTAGTTTAATTTGAGTCGTGCTGCATGAATTAATGTTAATTTGTCTTAAAGTTGAGTTAATCAGTGATTTATTCATCAAAGTTTTATTTCAAGTGGTTTTGTTAACTGTGTAACTTTAAACCAGGTTTAAAAGATCAGTAATCCTTAAATCCTTCATCTGGGATTACATCTGATTGTCTGTTATGAATAATTTTCATCTTTTGAGCAAAAAAACAAATATAAAAACTTTCCAATGAGAAACATTTAACATATCCTATCATTGGTTGCACACAACATGTAATGGGTCAAACTGGACACGCTTGGTTGCATATACTTGTGTTTATTATGTATAAATTATTAGATAAATAAATTTAATGTAAGGTCATGTAAAATGTACTTGTGTTGAATTGGACAACTCAAAATGATTCCATAGGCTCAAACTACTAGTGTGATTATGATAAATGTGTTTGATTTAATGCTTTTCAGAAATGAGGAAATTCTACAAGCTAAAGTTTGCATTGAACGAGATTTACATTTACAGCATTTGGCAGACACCGTCTATCATTGGATACATTAATGCTGGTTCACTAGGTTACATACTGAAGCATTGTTCATGTTTTTTATTTATTTATTTATTTTAAGAAGGAAGTGCTAGTTGAACTGTTTCATGAATAAGTAGGTCTTCAACCGTAGTTTGAAAATAGCCAGTGACTCAGCTGTCCGGACCCCAAGGGGAAGTTCATTCCACCACCTCGGTGCCAGAACAGAAAAGAGTCTTGTTTTTATACTTGCCTTTTACCCTGAGAGATGGTGGAAACAGTCGAGCAGTGCTGGTAGCTCTGAGGGTGCGGGGTGCAGTGCGAGGAGTGATGAGGGCTTTGAGGTAAGAGGGAGCTGGTCCGTTTTTGGCTTTGTAAGCAAGCATCAGTGTTTTGAATCTGATGCGTGCAGCTACCGGAAGCCAGTGGAGGGATCTAGATTAGATCTTGATCTAGATTTAGATCATCCAGCCTCTAGAAAGTTCATGAGGCAAAAATATTACAATAGTTTTCTAATACATAATATACATATATAATGTCAGGTTAAAGCTGTCATCACTAGTTCCAAACCATCTAAAATGGTAATCGTAATACTTCAGAAGAGTTTTTTTTTGTTTTTGTTTTGCAATAATGGAATCTTTAACTGTACGGCATAACAGTAGAATTCTTAAATCCGATTGGGCAGAAAGCATTAATGAATTGTCTGTAATAGCAGGTCTGAGAGTTGTTTCAGCTGGAAAACAAATCACAGTTGTTACCATATCATTTCTAAAGTAACTCATTCACAGGGACCTGTATGGTTGATGATCCATACAATCTACACATAAGAATAAACAGTATCATCTGTATGAAAAGTATGGTTTGTTGTGCCATCCAGCCACATTACATCACCCCATCTTTGATTGTTGTCCTACCACAGGTCCACGAAAAAACCCAAATGTTTTAGTGGATCATTTAGCATTTTTCAGCTATCAAAAATGCTACATTCTTGTCATGCTTTATTTTTAAGGGGTTTGTCAGAAGACTGTCTTTTCACAGTGACAGCAGATTCCAGTCATCCTGAATTAGTTGAGTCACTTGTGTGGCTGACAGTCATTTAGACACCAACGCCTTTACTTTACTAGCTCTTCTGATTTTCTGTTGACTATCAGAGAGAGAGAGAGAGATCATGCTCTAGTGTGTATCCACCAACCCAGAAACACACACCGTACACTTTTGGCTGCTAATTAAACCAGTGCAAAGTCATGCATAGTCATTAGGTTAATAACAGTTGATGCTGACATTTACATGTGGTTAGTATGTAAGGCCTAACTGCTTATTTGAAGCCCATATCTGTTATTATGAAAGCAGTTGGGTGCAGCGCAGTGTGTGCTAAGAGCTAGGTTGGGCACCATTCACTCTGTTTGTATAGTCGCTCAATGTTTTCAATAAGCTCTGAGAGAGTCTTTGACATCCTGGCTTGGGAAAAGCAGTTACCGAAGATGAATGAATTAATGAAATATAGTGGTATGAACGTGTGACAGGATGAGTATTGCAGAGTATCATGCACTTGATTCTTGGTGCATTCCTGGTTGTGGCTATCTTATGTGGTTTTCACACTGGGCATGTTTGTTGCAGTTCGAATCTGAGTGTAATTGTTTTCTGGACTGCATTTTATACTCTGGGCATTGGAAATGAATGATCATGAACTAAAACACATGCACAGTTTACTTCAGGAATACAACGCGGCACAGTTCTACTGCAACCGAACTCATCCCACCTTATAGAGAGCGTCTCGGGTTTGGCACCTCGGTGGCACCTCGGCACCACTTCGGTCCATGTGACCTGCAAACCGTGCTCTTTTTCAGACTGCCAGTATGGCAACCCGTTTATGCCCCTTGATCACTTGCATCCCATTCTGACCTTGTTAGATTTGCTCTCTTTAACACTGATGACATTTTAACTTTTTAAGATTGCAGATTAAAACCAGAGCCACACAATTGAATTTACCCCACATGGCTGGAAATTCTCTCACACATTTCCTTTCCTCACTCTCTCTCTTTTTTTTTTTTCCCCACTTTCATTTTACAGCAGTGATCATCTGATCATCTCTTCCTAGCACCCTACCCCCATCTATATCATCCCAACTCACTTCAACAGAGTTGTTACTTTGCAAATTGTTCCCCTGCTGATAGATTCCTCATTGTCATTGTCTGTAGTTAATTCTTTTTGCACAGAACTTGAAGTGTTTTGCCCACCACGCTTTCAGGGACCAGCAGGTATTCTCAGACAGCAGGTACATCATCATTCCTCCTCCTCGTCCTCTGACTATGTCCGTAGTTTCACAGGCACCGATTAATTTGCTGTTTCAGTTGAGATGAGAGTTGCCTTGCATGTAATTACCACCTCTAGATTAATTACAGAAGAAGACAGGTGCAAATGGAGGTGTCAGTGTCACGGTGTTGCAAATGATGTACAAAAGAGGAGGAGCTTTGCTTAAGCACATTTAGTTCTAGCTTTCATTCTGCTCATCAGTGAATGACAAATAAACTGAACTTCTTAGTCAGGGGAGTGAAAAACCTTTGCTCTCAAAAAAGCATTTGCATATCTAGTAAAGCTCCAGGACACCAGGAATAAATCCTTAATTGCTTTCCAAACAAACAATGGTGGTTTTGTAGGTCATTTTGTTTGCCTACAAAAAAAAAAAAAAACATTTCCATTTTAAAAACCTGAGACTATACATTAAGCAAAAGCAACAAAAGAAAGTTTGCCATGAGTTGATTTGAAAAAAAAACCTGATTTGAAAACAATTTCTAACTTAGAGCTGTTTAAATGCCCTTTAGAAGATTGCGGGTGAGTGATATGGCAGAAAAGATCCCATCACAATCCTTGAAACCCTCTTCATAATCCACAATGTCCGGTATTGACATGTTTGTGTATGGTGCTGACATTAAGTGCCATCAAGAGCCATAATAGATTCAGAGAGCGTTGTTCAGTCTTCATTTTCTTTCAGTTTAGTCGTTACATTTGAATAACGCAACTGGTGTAAAATTGCTTTTAACATCCAGTCAGTTACTTCTGATTTAGCGTGAGTAACAGCAAGATCGTAACGACAACAGTGACTATGATGATGATATTGATATCATAGCATCATATTGCCAAACTCTACAGAGGATACAATGCAGGCAGATATGAAGGTTACATTTGGGTGAAAAAGTTCATCTTCAGTAAGCATGTTAATTTTGTTAAGGTCTTGTGGTGAGAATATGTCCTGCATGGAACACTAGTGTGCATGCACAAACACACACACATGTTATTCACACTCTCATTCATATCCAGGGACAAGTGAGAATCAGCAGTTCACCCTCTGGCATGTTTTTGGGGAGTGGGAGAACACGAGAGAAGCACCAGGGACCCTGAAGCTGTGCAGCGACAATGCTGTAAATATTTTATATTGTACTGTTTTATTTTTTTTTTCTTAAACAGGTTTGTTTCCTGTTGTGTCCTGGGGAAATGGAAATATTTACACTTGTCTGTAGGGTTGAACATTCCTGATTCCTCTAGCTTGCGTTATTGTGTTTAGTTTTGCAGCATGTGGGCATCTCAGACAGAGATTTCAGTCATACATGCTCTTTATTTTTGTGGTGATGTCTTCTTGTGATGAAATTTACTGATCTATCTGGTGAATTTAGCCATTGCTTGAGTGAGGTTATTCCATTTATGTTTGTTCTTTCATTAAAATGTTTGATGTTTTTAACTTTGTGTTCTTTGACACTAAATTCCTTGGAACGATAAGCTTATATCTTTGATTCTCAGGAATCTCTGGCCTTGCCGCTACTGGCATCGACTGCTCAGACAGGCAGGAAACGCTGTGCAGATGTTCACTTGCTACATCTGCTTGCTTCAAGTCCATCCAGCTGTGCTTGCCTGGATTGCCTATGGGGTTCCTGTAAAAGTTTCCCTCTCAGATAGTTGGCATATGCGACGGCTCGTGGCCTAGCGTGCAGGAAATAATCAGGCCGTATCCCTGTGGTGACCTACTCTCTCTTGCCTCGTCTGTGCCACCTCTTATCATTACCCCAGTATGCGAGTATCTGTTACGCCACTAATGAACTGGCCTAACGCAGAGCTGCATAAATCCTGCTGGGATCCTGATGGCACGCCATGGATCATGTGGATTTAAAGTGCAGCACTCGTGGCTCAGGTCTCGAACTTGTTTTTCCGAGACTTTCTCTAAAGTCGAGATTTACTGGGTAGGTGCCAGGACCTAGCAGGTGCGTTAAATTTATTGTGCGAGGTGGCACTATTTCACCGGGGTTCTGTCTAAAGTGGGAGGAGTGTGACGAACAGCATGGGACCTTGCCTCGAATGAGCCTGTGCTGATATCGAGTGAATGAGCGTGTGCCAGTGAGAGAGAAAAACTCTTTTCCCTCTTGTAATGCAGGGCATGTCAAACCAAAACTTATCAAGGTGAAGAGAACATTCGGATGACTGCGGCAGTGAAGTGGAAGCGAAAGGTTTTAGCCACGTTCAAAGCACCGCACATTAATTCCTTTGAAAGTCTTGGCTTGGCCTGCTTTGACTTCTAGAAAGTTATAGCAGTCACAAATTTCTTTCTTTTTCAGCTGCATACTGATATCATACTGCTGACCTCAGCTTGTTTGCGTTAAGGGTCTGAATTTGCCTGCATTTTTTTTTTTTTTATTTTGGTTGCATTTTTTTTTTTTGCTGATGAACCACACGCTATTAGATACCTTATACAATGTTTGTTTTGGTGTGTGTCTACTTCTGCATTGCTCTCCTTGAGCAGAAAGGCATGAAAATTGTTAGCTTTTTTGTTTTCACACGAGACACCACCAAGCTTATTTTTGTGCACATCAGCGTAGTATCTGTTACAGTATGAAGAGTGCCGATTGTATTACACTGCCACTGAGTTCTTCATTCACACACTGACCTTGACTTTCCCTGCAGAACGCAGATAAAACCGAATGTTAAATGCTGAAATGCGCTGTTCCGACATGGAAGCTTCATTGACTTTTGCGGGGAAAATGACCCATTTATGACGAGATAAAAATGCACTAGAGCTGCTGCTGCCAATCTCAGTGTAGACAGCAGATCTTTTTTTAATCCCCTTGATGCCCAATCATATATCATAGCAAAGGCAGCACAGTATTAAAGCAGACAAGCTGTCTGTGTGGTTGTGTAATTTTAGTTATTTGTTTGCATGTCACAAATCATTTAAGAGTCTTTTTTAACCCATTCATGACACTTTTATTTACTCCATCTGCCTCATTTGATATTAAATGATAAGACCATGACAGCACAGCAGTAATGAAATTGTGTGTCACACACCTAAAGAACAACGTAACAAATTGTGATGTGCATAACGCCTCCCTCGGCACATACCTACAGGGGATGAATTTGTAATGTCGAAAAGTTGGGAATAGTAGCGAGCTGAGCTGCATTAGAGATGAAACGGTAGAGATTTAATTAGAGACCACGCTAAAACATTTTCAACTCGGAAATTCACAAGGCGTTTTAGTGACCTCGATCTACGCTTTCTTGTGGACGGAAGGCCGAAATACAGTGGAAATTCTGTGGATGATTTTCAGAGATAATTGGGGTGTTTTCTATCTGTTTATTTAGGTCTAAGGCTCAACAATGTTACAGTAGATAATCTCTTCCTGATACTGTAGCCTTCCTAGAACAGTTCTAACTTTATAATTGTCTGCATACTATTTAATGATTTTTCAGGAGGTTTTTTCTTGCCACTGTCGCCTCTGGCTTGCTGCAAGCAGTCTAAGCCCAAATGGTCTTTAGTAGGGTTTTTTTGAGGTATCCTCCACAGTGTGAATGGAGTGTTCACACCTTCCCAAACGAACAGCACCCAGGTTTCAGTTTAAACAGGCTAAATAAAGCTCATGCCATGCTGTTTTCACACCCAGTTCATTTGCTCAAGTCCTCGTCAGGGATTTTGTGTGACACTTGTGAATCTTTTCCATTTCGTTTCATTTGGCTTCAGACAAGAGATTTCCAAGTCAATCATAAGGTTAGTACAGCTGGTGTTCCCTGATTGGTCTGAAATTTTGGGATTTATGGGATTGTTCTCACTGGCACCAGTTTCATTCATAGGTTAAGACCAATAAAAGCACTTTCTCTGGTGTTTCTGCACAGACTTACAAAGCTGGTATCATTTTTCTCTTCTGATTTCCCATGAATGCCAAATATGCCTTATTTGCCGTTTTTTTTAAACATTTAATGTAAATATTTTGTCCTGATCTGCATATACTACAGAACTAAATATATTTTTGTTTATAATACAATCCAAATATTTTCCATGTTTAACACAATGGTGAAAGCATAGTTTTTATTACTGCAGATTGACCCATATAGACTTTAAGAGAGAAAGACATGTCTGCTGAGGGAATGTTTACCGCTGCTATACAGTAAGTGATGACAGGTACACATCATTAAATGTAACTAGAAATGTATCATTCATTAACTATGGATGACTAAAAAGTGTGAATATACCTTTTATGAAAAAAACAAATCTTTCGCAAAATGAAACAACTTGCAATATGCTGCTTTAGTATAATAATCAACATCCTGTTTTGTATTTAAGACTACACCAACTGCAGTATTGACCAAATGCATTATTAATCAGATTTTTTTGAGTGGTCATAAGGATGCGAGCATTTAATCCTGTAATGTATACCACAGTCTATAAAAAGTCCATCTGAAAAGACAGACATTAGGTTTCCAAGTGGTGCGGTGAAATAACGTTCTGACTGATGCTGATGGATGTTATGATGGAAGTTATTACCCCTGTTTAAAATGAATTACAAATAATAAAGATTCATTAGCATTAATCATCAACAATTCAGCAATAAATCACAATTCATCTGATGGAGAAGGTTGAATTTGTTAATGTGACTCAGTCTGACAGCGTTTGACTCATTAACTCGACTGGTTCAAACACATAACTGGTTGTGCTGAGAATCTGGCTGTGGCAAGTGGTCCAAGTCCTCTGAGTGACTTGTTTTTCCTCCCATCATAAATAACAAAGGTGAACATGCCAATGCAGCTGTGTTTAAAAAAAAAAAAACTGCTGTGGCATGAATCTTTCCTCATTTTGTCAGAAACTCTCCTGAGCCTCCTAACGCTGGCGCTGATGCACTGCTGTTTTCTAACAAGCGCTGTGTGAGCCTCCCTGTGCCTCTGACAGCACTGAAACCTCATGAGCAGTGTGTGTACATCTGCAGGCAGTCCTTTTCTCTCTGTGAGGCCTGAAATCACAGAGACGAATTGCTGCGCGGTTTAACAGACTGTGAATCTGTTTTTCTTTTGTACATATGCGAGCTGCTGGAATGCTCTCATGCCACTCTTCTGTTTGAGACATGCTTGACGTGGCGTACCGCTTTTGTCGGGATACATGTCAGGTGGCTTTCTGCTCCTCTGCTGTGCTTTAGTTATGCTCTGTTTGATCTGATTATCACTGTCTATGTTTCTCTCGCGCCAGACGAGGCATCTGTCTACAGTACGCTCCATCACCAGTTTACTCTCTAACTGCATTAACTGCAAAAAAAATTTAATAAAATAAAAAAAAATGAAGCAGTATTGTTTAATGATTTAAACAAACCTTAGTAAGAACACGTCTGTGTCATCATAAATACAAGTACGAAAGTTTGCTCCCTCTCAGAACAAAGACCTTTATTTTATACCAATCAGACATTTAATCTCTCATTATATTTCCTCATTATTTCAACGGACAGTATTTTAAGATAAGTTCACATTTAGCTTTTTCCTGACTGAATATGATATAATTATTGATGACAGTCCAGCTGAATGAAATGGCTGCAAATAAAATGCATCAATTTGAAGTGGGCCTGATTTTTGTTTTTACGTAATATCACATGAATATCAGCACACATTCCTAACAGATGACAGATGAAACATGTGTTGTGAACTGGATGTTCGGAATAAACACATACTTCTCTGTCCAGTCATCTAAACATTTGGATTTTTCACTAGCTATCCTCACGTCTAATCAATCCTGAGAAGGTAAATGAAATACAGCAAAGATTTTGTGAGACCATTTATCAGTATACACAATATGTACAGCATGTGATTGGCCAAAACAAAGGATCTGCTTCAAATGGCTGCTGAACTTTTAAGTCTCAACAGTTTATTCTCGTGCATTGATTGGTTCTGCTGCAGTATTTATTTATTTATTTTTTTAGTGCTTATTTCGATCCTCTAAAAATACTTTGCTGGGTCTGTATCTGTTGCACTGACCACCAGTTTGTGACCCTTGTTGTAGGCCCAACCTTGGAGTTTATTGAAATGGCTTTGGAGACATCTTCAATTAAACCTTTTAGCATTTTGTGCTTTTTAAACTATTTTTATGTTCTAGTTTCTTTTCTCTCCGTGTCCATGTGGGTTACCTCCAGATTCTCAGCTGCTTTTTGTCAGCTTGGATCAGTTCAGTCTAAAATTATCCATAGATATCACATCTTAGATCTATCTAGGAAGGAAAAAAAACATTATGTACACAACTCTGTAAGTGATTGTAGCATGATGGCAAACACATTAAAGAGGGTAATCTCATCACTTGGTGAAATGTGGAACAAATTATTTTTAAAACTGACTTTTTTTTATTATTTATTTGTTATTTACAGTTAATAGTAATTGACTTGTTTTTGGGTTTTCACTTATTTAGGGCTATCCGTGCTGCCTTGTAAATCATTACACACACACACACACACACACACATCCATCCTCTGTGTGTAGAGGAAATATCTGAGAACAGACTCAGGCAACTTCCTGTTATAGTCTGCATTGTGTTCACATTCATTTCCTGCTTTAACATGCACAATTGAATCAGTTATTTCTCTTAACTTTTATTTAAAGTGCATTTATCCTGCCTTTCAGATTTCAGAGTAACATTCACATAATATAAATCAGGTATACAAAGAATGCAAGCTTCCTTTTAAAGCTGGAGTGTTTTTTTTCGTCTTGTTTTTCCTTCCTTGCACTTGCAAAAAAATAAAAAGTGCAAGCCACAATTAAGACATGAAAGGGCAGACAATAATACAGTGGTAGGTCAACATGCCTCTGTTCCTAGCTGAAAATAGACTTACAGAAGTCACATCAAAGCTTATGTTCCAAAAGAAGGAGTTGTAAGATTTAACCACCATAAAGAAAAATAAATAGAGGGCCTCAATGAATGGGTAGGGCAGAGGACAAGGAAAAGTGTGTGTGTGTGTGTGTGTGTGTGTGTGTGTGTGTGTATGTATGTGTGTGTGTGTGGGCACATACTAACAGCAGCCTGGTCTTGTGGGTGTGGTTTAAGGGCGTTCCCACTGGTAGTTCTTGCTTTGGTGGCGATGACTCTTCTGTCTGTCCAGTCAGAGTGTTAAGCCCTGGACCTCTGGGACTCAAGGCTACGAGTGTGTATTAGAAACAGTGAGAGGGTGAAGGAGGGGTAAAGGACAGCTGGGTGGCTTTGAGTGTGTGGGGGGTGTTAAATCACAGTGTTGTCTTTGTTTCCCTCCCTGTGCCAGTCACATAGTGACTCGTTTTAAGACTGCAGCCATTGAGTGTGTGTGAGTGTGTGTGAGTGTGTGTGAGTGTGTGTGAGTGTGTGTGAGTGTGTGTGAGTGTGTGTGAGTGTGTGTGAGTGTGTGTGAGTGTGGGGGGGGGGGTCAGTCTCTGTGGGGGGGGTCAGTGTGTGTGAGTGAGTCAGTGTGTGTGTGTGTGAGAGAGTGGGGGGGTCAGTCTCTGTGTGTGTGTGGGGGGGGTCAGTCTCTGTGTGTGTGGGGGGGTCAGTCTCTGTGTGTGTGGGGGGGGTCAGTCTCTGTGTGTGTGGGGGGGTCAGTCTCTGTGTGTGTGGTGGGGTCAGTCTGTGGGGGGGGGTCAGTCTCTGTGTGTTGGGGGGGGCTCTGTGTGTGGGGGGGTCCAGTCTGTGTGTGTGTGGGGGGCAGTCTATGTGTGTGGTGGGGCAGTCTGTGTGTGGGTCAGTTTGTGTTTGTTGTGGGAGGGGGTGTCAGTTTGTGTTTGTTGTGGGGGGGGGGGGGGGGGGGGAGTTTGTGGGGGGGGTCAGTTTGTGTGTGTGGGGTCAGTCTCTCTCTGTGTGTGTGTGGGGGGGTCAGTTTGTGTGGGGGGAGTCAGTTTGTGTGGGGGGGCAGTTTGTGTGTGGGGGTAAGTCTCTGTGTGTGTGTGTGTGTGTGTGGTTCGGGGGGGCAGTCTGTATCGCGGCTGTGTTCACAGTTCATCAGGCTGAATGGTAACTTGTTAATGTTGTCTAAGGAATTTAGAGCATTCCTTTTTTAAGACGTTCTGTACCTTGCTGTCCCTGTCTGTGCTGAACCATTTTTCTTGAAGTAGGACATATAAAAATAGCAATAAATCAATCATGGAACTTTCAATCTAGGCTAGCAAAACCCGTCGGGGATTTTCTCTGATGTGCTGCTCTGATTAGCAGGAATGCTAACCTTGCCATTTAAAAAGGGTAAAACTGGATTTTTTTAAATGTTCGCGTAGCTTCATCAGACGCAATGTTGTATCATTTGACTTAACATTAAGCAGTCAGTAGAATTTGCTTTTAATTTTTTTTTTCTTATAGTAGTTTTTATTTAATTGTTTTTAGTAGAATCTAGATGTAGAACCTTTTAGAACCTTGACATGCTCACAATGGTCTAGGGGCACAATGACATTAGCTGCTATATATCACAATTGTGGGAAGAAGAGGTCATCATGGCTTTTAAAAGCATGAATATAGGAATGATTATAGATGAGAAAAGTATTTAACTCGTAGATGCATTTCAGTTCTTGCAGAAAAACATCAGATGTTTCCATAAAAATGTGATAAATTTTTATTGACACTCACTTTTTTATATTTTATGTAAGCATTATTTCATTTTTATTATAACAGCCCACTTGTTTTTCTTTGAGTTTTTATGGCTGTTCATTACACTAACAGAAGGATTGAGATATTCTCATGTATTCTGTTTTGTTTAATGGTTTTACGATGTTAGGCAGAAGTCCATATCACTTTTTTGCGTCAGTATTGTGTTGATAAAAGGTAATGGAAATGCATTAGGACTAGTGTTTTTCATGATGGATGAAAATAATATGTTTTGAAAGCACCAAGAGGTCAAGCCAGGAATAAAATCATAATGTAGGCTGTGAAATAAATAAAAAATAATCAATACGAATCAAGGTTCGAGAAAGCACAATATTGCTTCTTTTCAGATGGCCATACTGCAACCTTAAGCGTCGACCCATTATGCTACTGATCCTGTAATTTAACAGCTAAGAGAGACAATCAACACATGACTTACAAAAGACTTCTTTCTAAAAACTCATCACAATTTGAATTTGTGCAAAACTAGATCATTGTGAATAAAATGTAACGAACTTCAGTATAAGTAAGGAATATAACACTACGATGTGCAAGGTCCTGACACTGGAGTCTCTATTAAATAAATGTCCATATCTCCATATAGACACGTATGTTTTTGTTGTTGTTGTTGGTTTTTTTTTTTTTTTTTTTTTTTTTTTTTTTTGTTCTATAGCATTTAATGATAAAAATAATAACTGATATTTTTGCTTAATTAGGTGCCTGTTAGTATAGAAACAATAAATCGAACATCCAATGCCAGTGGAGTTGGTGGGGATCCCACCATCAACATCAGGTCTGGTCCTTCTTGTTAGTGATTTATAAGCCAGAAATAATGACCATAGAAATTTGACCTTGCTATGATCTTGACCTGTTCAAAATTGGATCAATTCCATAATGTAATCAGTTCTAATAGTAATAAGAATATGTTGTGTTTAGTGATTATTTCTATGTAATTCCTACAAATCCTCAAGCCATCATTCTTGAGATGTCGCTCTAATCTCAGACAATCAGGCGACATCTTCTGATCAGTCAGATTCGAATTGTATCAAACATTATATATTTTTTTTTAATCGAAATAAAAATCATAAATAGAGGTGTCATTTATGACCTAATTCATTTTGACTTAATTGCAAAGGTAATTTTGTGATTTTGTCTCAATTTCATTAGCCGACAATTTGAATAACTGCATTTGAGAGCATATAGGAAGCACATGGCATGTGTCAGGCATATGGTCCAATCTTTATTATTGTAGTTCACTTTACAGAAAGGTGAGACGTGACCTTAATTTACAAGCTGTCTGAGAATCTTCCCTTGTACACAGAGTGTAGCGCTAGACACGTTAACAGATCCTTCAGCAAAGAGGCACAGTGTTGTAGTGTGAAAGTGGTCAGGCCTGGGAACCCGCTAGCTAAGTGACAGCCTTCATTAATCTTTAAACTGTGTGATTTATTACGAGCGGTATGTTGGTCCACATAACAGTGGTGTGTTTGTTTTCTAGATTCTCCCTGAATAGCTCGGTCTGTCTGTAAGACTGACCGCAGCTGGAACTGTGACGAGGCTGAACAGAGCCGAGCACTAGCCTCACCTCACGTAGGAATACGCAGAACGGTAGTTTTGCAAACATTTTGGCATGCTGCATTACACAAATATGAATTTGTCTCTGCTTAGCGGAATAGAGGAAAAGAGTTCAGCTGTAGGGTGAATATGCTAAACGGAACATAACGCCTTGTAGTTATGGCAGTGTTTTTGTTTGCTTGTTCCTTTTCTGCAATGGGGAAGGATTATCCTTGTGGTTTTATCAGTAATGAGGGAGGAAGAGTGTTTAGCTCCGGCACTGTGTTTATGTAATTCTGTTGCTCTTTGCTGGCTCCAGCATGCAGGCGTTTCCCCAGAACCCTGTACATGCACCACTAATTTTTATGAATGAAGGTCAAAATTGAGCTACACTGACTATTAAACTTTAAATTATACATTTATTCAGTTCATTATGGCATTTTTGTTTAAAAGGTTTAAAAGTTATTCACATAAAAGTCATCACTGGGAAATGCATTACAATGACTCAAGCACTAAACGTCGGTTTCTTGGATTTTTGATGTGGAGGATGTTTTCTCTATGACATGCAAGTGAATTTAATGTCAAAGTTGGCAAACAAAAAGTGAAGCCAGCTCTCAGCAACACTTTTAATCATCGAAGCCCTGTATTTTCCAAGTTATGTTAAACAGAAAGCTTTGAGTTAATTTGCAGCTTGGGAGGGCTGATCATGAAGTGAAGCAGTAGCTCAGCACCAGCTTGCCTTCAGCTTAAGTATAGGGTACAAGCCAGAAAGTGCTTGGTCCCCTTAATTGCTGCTTGCAACTCTATTTTAACATGGTTTATGGTTGTCTCTTATAGCCAAACATCAGCCAGGATATATGCTGTGACCAGGAAGTATCCAGGCTCTGTTTAGGTGCCGATAGTAAAGATCAGATCAGTATGGCGAGCCGCCGAAGAAATAAACATTTATATGTAGATGTTTTATGCATAGTCGATGAGAGTAATAAAGGGTAAATATACTATAAGACAGGACTGCTGTTGGTCCACTGCAGGGTTATTAAACTAAAATATGTCTTCCATTTATATAAAATGTCTTTTTAAAGATGTCTGGGTAAGTGGCTACCATGACTGAATGTTTTCAACAGTTATCTTTTAATGCATAACCATTAAGCCATAAGTGATCATTTCCATGCTATAAATGAGATGCATCAATTCACAGTAGTTATTTTTGTTTTATGAAAGGCACATAACACTACTCAGTTAGTGCCCTGAACTCTTAACGGATAAGACAACGGATTTCAACTTCTTTTGTCTTTTTAAATATTCCTTTTTCTTCCCTATATATTTTTCTTGTCTTTTTCTTCTCTGTACAATCTCTGTCAACACGTTACCAACCAGAAAAGAGAAAAAATGTATATACGTTTTTCTGAGAATTTTTTTCTGCACCAGAAACTGTGCTGGTTTAAAGTTAGCAAACTGAAGTAACTGAACCGTTTTATTCTTCCATTTGGTGTTTGACTCTGCTAGTGTATGTTACAATGTAATACCGCAGTGAATATGGTTAATACCTGATCAGCAATATTCAACTGTCTTAAAAACTATTAAGCCTTAAAATCATTTTCATTACAGCAGGAAAAAGCTCAGAATATATGAGCACTTATGACTATGTAAGTTATTTACCTGCATTGAATGTTCTCTAAAGTCTCGATGTCTGTTCTTCTGGATATGACCTTGTAAAACTATGGGTGCAATTTCTGTAATTAATGTTATTCTTTGTTTCAGACTGACCATTTGCTTTGCAATTTCCGATGGCACACAGCGTTTTTGTGGAATTGAATCTTTGTTGAATTTTCTTTATTACATTTTGACAATCACTGCTTTAAAGTACTGTTTGACTAATGAGCTTGGGCATGCCCTATTTTTACCTTTAGGGAAATGTGTTGTTCCACTTCCTTTATTCTCTGTGTCTTTTCACAAACAAAGCCAAACCGTAGATCTTTTATGTTCCACTATTGCTTTTCAACTGGAACAACAGAAATGTGTGTATAAAAGTCTTGCATCTTGCATACTGTGCTGCTGTACTATTGCTAGGGAGCCAAGAGCAAAAGAAAAGAACAAGGTGGCTTAATGTTGCCTCACTGTGATTCCCCATGTGCAATTCAGTCATCTCTTTGTGCGCCTGATGTTTAGACCGAAGATTCTCCCTTTATTTTGCTTTGCCGTTGTCTGGGATTTTAATAAGGAACTGGTGTTCTGCGGTTAAACTGATTTTTCTGATATCCTGGTTACCTAATAAACAGTTTATTTCCAGTGTAAGGTGTGTTTCATAACCCACATATCCAGGCCACTTAGTGCTTTTTATAACCCTGAATATTTTTGAAAAAATCTTTTTTTTTTTTTTTTTTTTTTTTTTTTTGACTTTTTTTTTTTTATTATTATTATTTTCACCATACCCAAAACTGCCCACTCCATCCCACTCTGTACAGACTAGTGCTGAGTGCAGCAGTGCCTTCACATTGTGCATTCATAGCTGTTTCAATATTATAGTGCTTTTGCTTTCAGAGCTGCTGAATAAAGGTTTTCTCTTTCTCTGGAGATCTTTACCTCTCCCTCCTCCACTTCTATCTGCCTTTTTATAGGAGGACAATGGGTATGGAGGGGAGGTTCTTCTTTGTCCACCTATTTACCAGGGTTGAGGACAAATGGCTCATGCTGACAGAGGTCAGCTCTGTTTTTGTTCTTATCACGCAGCTGTGGTCGGAAAACATTCACGTAACGAACTTATCGATCGCCACCAAGTTCTTGACCGTGTGCCATGTCGAGTGTCAAATAAATTGCTGCTGCTTTCGTCTGACTTTATTCTTGGAGAATGATAAACCTTCTGAGACTCAAGACATATGAGAGTTTAGCCTTTGCTGTCCTTGCACGGCTCTGCTGGTGGAGAGTGTTATAAAAAATATCCAGACCATGCTGGTGGGACCATTAGCATCCAAGCTCACATTCCTGACACAGTGCTGTTGTTCAGCTGTGAATGACTCCAGTCCAGGGCGTAAGTCCTCAGCTATGTCAATTACCCATTTCAGTAAGCCAAGAGTCATGCTGGTCTTATGGGGATGTAGAGGAAATCTCTAGAATTTCTCTCCTCCCAACTCTTCCTCTGTTATAAGCATAATTAAGTGGAAAAGACCACTGTTCTCTGCCAAAGATTGATTCAAGAGCACAGCAAAGCTTTATTTATTTATAGTGAGAGAGTTCACTATGGTAATTCAGTCAGGTTCCTCCTATTGTATCTTTTTTTTTTTTTCTTTTTCACCTTAACAACATTGGCATAGTGAAGTGAAAGGTGTTCTCTGTGTAGATCTTGAAATGCACTTCCTAAAACAATAAATTCCTAGAGATCATCTGATCTCTCTCCTGTCTGTAGTGAGTGTGTGTTGGGCTCAGTTAGGAGGTACACGATTAGCCTGTTGCCTGCTGAGAACCTGAGCCTGGTAGCAGAAGGTCACACAACGAGAGGTCATTTTTACGCAGGATGAAGCTTTAGCCCTGCTGACCCTTTAGGTTGCTTAGCCTTTGATCTTAACAGATCCCTGATACGCCTTGCCATCGTTTGAGAATGAGGACCAGCCATGACCGATTGAACGCTGCCCAGCTTGTGGGAGAATTTGCATTAAAATGAATAGCAAAGGTTGGTGGTAGTCATATTGGTGTAAAAGGAAATAACTCCATAACAAATAAGGAGTTGGTAATAATCTATATTTATAAATCACCAATTGTTTCAGCACTGTGGCAAACCTAGAAACCTAAATTGTATATTAGCGACCATGTGCCAGTTTCAGTATGTATACTGAAGTATAATAGCTGCAAGTATCAGAAGTAAAACTTCTACCAGTGGCTAGAGAGTCTGATATGTTTTGTCAGAAATGTGGTAAAGACCTGCATACTTTCACAGAAAAAGTTTCTTTGACTGGCAGTTAAAACGACCAAACACAGACTTTTTCCCTCTTAGCTCATCAGCACATCTTGTTTACTAACCACTAACAGTTTCCAACAAAAAACCTCTAAAGACAGTATTCTGGAAATGTTTCAGTTTCGTCCAGTCACTATATGTAACCAAAAAGCTTATTGTGACATGGAAGTGTGATTGCATCCTTCATTATTCTGAAGCTTGTGGCCAGGAAACTGTGGCTCAGACGCTCCACGGGCCATGGAGTGCCTGAGGCTGAGACTAATTGGCACACTACTTAGTTTCGTACTATGCGGCTTAATTATGGGATGTAGCCGAACAAACGAGGCTATGCACCATTTTCATGTCGCTGTATACATATAAATGATGTCTTTGGAATTTAAATGGTCTGTTATTTTTTCCAAACATTGGCTGCGTTTACACTTGGCATTAAATGCGACCTGCATCTGGATGTTGTCCACATACACGTTGAAAAGACAAGTGTAAACACGTTTATGATCGGAATGCAACGTGTCCGGTCCTAAGTATAATGTAAACTCACACCAACCGTCGTGTCTGCATTCACCGAACGACGTCACACAAAACCCTGCCCGCTTCACCCAAGTGTAAACGCCGACATTGCGAGGTTGCTGGGAAATATTGGCTATAGACACTCGAAGACAGTCGGCTTGTTTTGTTCTATAAACACTAAGCCATGTGCCGCCTGGACTTCTTTTCTTCTTTTTTTTTTTTTTTAATTATTTTTCTGAGTCTGATTTTTCTTAGAAGTCACTTTATTGACTGCGACCGGAATATCATAGGAGCTAAACTGCAGCTTTGTGTTCTGCTGCTATTTCTACTCTCCTCTCTTCCTCATCTGGGATAATATTACACTAAGGCACTGTGCTACTAAGAACACTAAAAGATTTCATTTAAAGGCTGCAGATTGTTTTTCTTTTCTTTCTACTTTAAGGCTGATAAAGCTGATAAAGGCGAGTTAAGAGCATACTGCAGCAACATTACATAAGACTGCTGTTTTAGAGGATTTTATGTAGATTATAGGGGATAAATGGATGACATCGGTCAGATGTTTAGACTTCTGTCATCCTTTCCTAGAGACTTACATATTAAGTGGTAAAGCTTAGAGAAAGATAGGCCCGGAGTTCAACCCTTCAGCAAAAAATGCTAATACAGATTATTTGATATTTTAGGTTAATGTAGAATTTTTTTTGCCACAGCATGTTTTCTTCAGAGTCGAACTTGCAGCAGTAATGGTTCAGAATGCCCCATGCTGTGTGTGAATCATTCACACCTTTACTGCAGTCTTGTTGTTCAATCCAGAGCTGCTGGGGAGTTTTTAGCAAGGCAGTGAGGGGGAAGGTCACATTTTTTAAATTTAGCTGCATTTTTTTTTTTTTTCTTCTGGAAAAACAAAATGCCGTTGTTTGCTGCATTGCACACATCTGTCTGACCTCTAATTCATCACATTGCTCACTCGAGGCATGTCTCTACCAAGTTTCTGGAACATTTCTGACAACCAAAAGTCTTCCAAACATATTGGGATTGAGAACATGTTTTTTTAATGAGTAGTTAATAATTAATGGCTTCAACCAGTCACTGAAAACGTAACGGTAAACATCTCGATGAGACAGCATTGAAATTGCCCTGAATAATAAAACGCTACAGAAGAAGGTTAGGTGTTTTTGTGAAGCATAATTTTTGATCAGCCATTGATGTTCGGAACAATAAGCTGTCTCAACCTCAGATGTTCCACCCACAACCCAACACGCTGATGTTTACTGTGCGCTCAATAGCCGCATGCTTAAGAATTCTGATTAACTGTCCAAACTTCTACGCAGACAAAAGTTTATACTTTTAAGAGTCTTTAGTATTATTTCATGAGACTAGCTCTACTACTGTAGTTTCTGGTGGTAGGAGCTACACATCATTTTGATTGCTCTACTCAACTCGGCTCATGTCCCTGGGTGTCATACAGCAGATTTGGCATAAATGGAGACAGCGCTATCATCAGCATAGAAGTGAAATAACATATATTTCTGGATGATCTTGCCCGATGGAAGCATACAGTATGTAATGGACAAAATACCAAAAATTATCTTAATCCTTGGTGTACTTCAAAGCCACCTGATTTACACATATATATATATATAACACATGACTTCATTTAAAGAAGACTTTCATAGTAAATTTAAGCCAAGTTCTATCTCCTTAAGGCCCACCGCAATCTCAAAGCATTCTGTAAGGACCTTGTGAGTGTCATATGTGGCCCTGAGATCTAACAAGATTAGAACTGCGCCGTTACTGGAATCAACTGATCATTTGTTATCTTTAACACAACATGTTCAGCCCTAACATGATCTTCAGACTGAAGAGGTTCAGCATTGTCATTTTTAATGCCTCTTCTACTAGGGGCTGAATTAAGGTTGTCTGTTTGTCTGCCCATGTGTTTTGTGATATCTCAGGAAAGAGTAGTTATATGGATTTATCATTGTAACCAGCAGATGACATGAACAGATCAGAGATGAAGATCCCAGCAAAGTCAATTATCTAAAGTATTTTTTTTCAATAGATTTCTTCCTGTTTGTCATATAGAGCTTTTGTATTGTGTTGTACTTACATATATGATCCTTGTTCAGTAACTCAAGACCCACCAGAACTGACTTCATTTTGGTAATAAGGATATTTGAGGCACAGAATTCAGTAACAAGATGGACTAACAAATGAGGCATTAAGATGTTTACTTCTGCTTTTTAATCTGTTGAACCCACCTCGTCATTGATGCTTTAGAATTCCTGAAAATAAAAACACTTTTTGATATAGATGGATATATATTACTATCTCGATACACATTGTTGTCACTGATCTTTATAGATACAGGGAAAAAAAAGTCTTCACTATGAAACCAGTGTCTGTTTTCAGCTAAGCTTTGGTGGTTTGAATCAGTGATGGCTGTAGCTCATGCTCTTGACTCCTACCTCTTTCCCATCACTCTTGAGCGAGGAAGAGAGCAGAGAGCAGCTAATACTGTTGCCTCAGTATTAACAAGAGCATTCAGTCAGGATTCAGAAGATGTCAGAAATTAAAGAAGCTAGCATGCTGTAATCAGCAGCTCTTGTTCAAGGTCTTCTCTTTGCCCTCGTTCTAATTAGCACACTGTACCCGATGTTTGTGATATTCTGGGACGCAACACTTTTAGTTCTGATATTCAGCGGAGCCATTCTGAGCTATTCTCCTGTCATAAGGCCTTGTAGTTACCTCCAGTTTTGGAAGCGGTTATGTTCTGATAAACTAGTCACAGAGCTAATTTTCTTGTAACGAACCTGCAAGAAAAACCAAGCTGTTTCAAATGTTTGTTTGTTTATTTCCTTCCTCTTGATACTGACAGTTATTTTTCAGTTACATTTGCATCGAATGGCTTGTGCCCGAGTCAGTTTCCTCTCAGTCGCATCAGTTACGTCTTAACTTGAATTTTGGCGCTTTGTTGTTCAAGGTTGCCGTCGGGCCGCTTCCTCTTCCTCTGAAGAACGCCTACTTCCTCCTTCTGTTCATTTCTTTCTTTTTTACTTTTCTTGCTCGCCTTAGCCACATAGAAAGAAAGTTTTATGCTTGGAAGCTGTTTGCTGTTTGGCTGCAGTAGCTTGTGCTGCCTTGGTGTTGATGTATATCTGAGCAGAATCTGCAATTCTGTGTTTCCTGGCACTAATCGGCTTAAAGAAGAAGGAGCGAGCAGCCTGGCGCGAAGGTTTCCGGGTGAGTTTTTCTTTATCTCACAGCAGAGGTTTCAGGGCTTTAGGGTGTTGCCTCTGGCAGATTAGGCACTTCTTATTATTAGTCCTTCATATCCTGCTGTACTTTGCCTGACCTGACCCTACCTCCACTGCATCACACTGGACTTTCTTTTCTTTTTCTTTTTACATTTTTTTATTTTTTTTTTTAAAACCCAGTCTAGCACGTCCACATTTATTCTTCTATTCAGCAGTTTATTTCCGTAACAAGCATCTGTTCTTTTCTTAGTATTATATTTTTTGCTTTGAAGCCCCCACCTTTCTTTTTAAATATCAAGCATCCGCTCTTTATTTATAGTATTTGAGCGAATTCATAAAAATTACATTTAAATAAATCACATTTTATACACTTGAGCACATCTAACAATTCTGCACACACATCTGTGCATCTGAATCAGTCCAGCATGGATTATTTTTAAATGTATGCTAACATAAGCATGAGTAGTTCTGCACGGTAGATTGAATAAAGATTAAAGCTGCAGTTGCTGTGTGGAGATTTGAATTGTAGTAGACTGAAGTGTAAAGTGCTGAGATGGAGAGCCTTGGTGGAGTCATCTGACAGGATATCCTGGTTACTACATAACCGAGCTAGAGCATGTTGGTGAAACAAGGATGCCTGTCGAGGCCCAACTGCAAGAGCCTTCTGTTCTGCCCCTTAACTGTTTATTTATCTTTTGATTAATAGATTTATTTGATTTGTTTTTACAGAAAATGAATACTTAACATTTTTTTTTTTCTTTTTATGCATCCACACAGCCACTACAGGCTATTTAAATCCTTCTTTTCCTCTTGTTTCTCTTCCTATTATAACAAATAAGTTGTAGAGTGGCTTAGACTATCACACGGCTATGACTGGCTTCTCAATGTCCTATGACCTGGCTTCTCAATCTAGTTCTCAATCTGTAGTTAATTGTTTTTCTATAATCTCATGTGTAAAAAGGGATGAATTCCTCAAAAAAAACCCTATATTTATATAATTACAATTAAATTGATTAATATACCTTTTTTTTTTTTTTTTTTTTTTTGACCAAGAAACCATAAAGCCGGAGTTAACAGCACTGTGGTGTAACATTATATGTGTTTAATCAAAGTTTATTGAGGTGACATTGAGGATGAGCATTGAGCATTGAGACCGCATCTTTCTGCTCGTATGAAACGTCGGCGTACCTCAGCGGTTTTAAGTTACGTCGAGCAGTCTCAATAAATTCTTTGGCTTAATCTGGTTTTAATTTTGATCTCTATTTCAGTCATATCATTAAGAAATATTAGAAAACATTTTTGAACACTTCAGCTTAGTATTTTTGTAATAAGACAATTGTATATGCTTATTAAATCTTGTCTTTTAGCCTATTTCTTAGTCTCCAGAGCTTAACATGTTATACTTTTCTTCTTTTTCCACCTTGACCATGTGTTCTGCTGCTTTGGATCATTTAGCCTGTCATGCACAGCTTTGTTTTGTTTTGGTTTGGTTTGTTTGCTGAATGAACAAAATGCACGAAGGCTCCTCCTTTAACCTTGAGAACTTGGACTCACAGACTAAACCGACTCTAGCGCCTGTGTTAATCAAAACAATAGCATATCGAATGTGTTTTCTCGGATGTGTGTTGCAGGTGTGTGAGAGTGAAATGAGAGCAGGATTGAGTAGTAATGAGCCAGTGGCTATATCCTAAGCTTTTGTTTCCCAAGCTGAGATAAAGGTCCCTGGTCTTTTGTAGCAGTGCTCACCATGTTCTCAGTGCACAGCCGGTCTCTTTGTGGAGGTGTCAAATGCATCGCCTAAAGGGGCTTTGAAATCCATATAGGATGTGAGAGATGGCTAACCAACCCCCTTTCCTGTCTTTACACACAGTAAGACATAAATGCTACTCATTAAACCAAGTATGAACATGCTCATATTCTGAAATAACTTTTAATGAACATGTTTATTTATGTCTGCTGTGTGCCATCTTTACATAATTCTAAGATTCCTTCCATCAGATTTAGAGCGCATGCCAGCATGCGTCAATTATTTCTTAAAATCTCCTGTGGAAATGGTAGCTCTATGGAAGTGCTTTAGTGTGTCTAAACTGCCAACATGGTGTGTCCTCAATTCTCCCTGGGGAGAAGGATCGCATGTACTGCCTGCCTGAATTACTGAGCTGAAACTTCACCATAAAATCCTTTCTGCTCACTGAAGAAATTAAATCCCTGTCCCTGACATCAACCAACTTGCTTTCCATCCTTTCCGGTAAAAAGAGTTGCTTCCATCCTTTCCGGTAAAAAGAGTTATTTTAACACTTTGTGAGGTGATAAAGCTGGACGAGGAATTTAATACATTGGTCTCGTTTTCTGAGCCACTGTTGTGCACATTTAGCTTGGCACCAGTGTAACTCAAACTCTCATACAGTTTTAGGTGTTCTCAGCACCGGGGAAATCCTGAACTATAAATTGAAATGGATAACCAGTAGCCCAGATGTAATTTGATGCATATATTCTTGAGATCAAAAGGGTCAGTAAGTCTTTAGATTAGATTTAGTTCAGTGATAAGTAGCTGACTGATGTCCAAAAACTAAAATTTCAGTTCTAGCAATAGTTTATTATGTTGAAACAGTTACACACTTATTGTACTTACTACACTCAGTCAAACTGTATTTTATGACAATAAACAATGCAAACTTAACACCTATTTTGTAGATGGACCCAATAAAATAAATATGTAAATTTGTACAGAATTATTATTTTTTTGTTTATATAAGCTGAATTTTAAGTGAATGTTTTAAATAGCCACTAAAGCTGGTATTGCAATAAAACAACACTCTACTAATTAATTCTGTAACAGTATCACACTCGCAGTCTGTGAATACCTGCGGCCAAATCAGGTCTGTGTCGATATTTACACAATAGCAGCCCTTTTGCATATGTAAGATAAGATAAGATATACCTTTATTCATCCCACAATGGGCAAATTTCCCTGTTACAGCAGCAAAGAGAAAGAAATGCAAATAGATAAAAAAAATAAATAAAGACATAATATAGTATACAGTAAGGATGAGCGAGTACAGCATTATCTGTATCATATGATAACCATAACCATATGTTAACCATATGAATTATCTGTATCCGTATCCGTACTCTGCGTGGGTGGGGCCTAACCCGGAAGTAGGCGGGGCTTGTCTTGAAATGGGCGGGGATTTAACCGGTAATAATTAATTTGTAATATTTATAACACTAGCTTACTACCTTTTATGTTTTTATGAAATACAGCAAAAACGTGTCAGACACACAGTGTCTGGTTACTGGTTAGAGACAGCTGAAGGTTTAAAAAAGAAAAAAAAATCTCCGACAGGCAGAGACGCAATGCGAGTCGCATTCTACCAAGCAAGCACCACGTCTGAACGAACCCACGTTTACCAGAACTCTACTGGTTAGTAAGTACGTATTATTAACATTACAACCCGAAGTAAAAAGCTGAAGAAACCCTAAACGTTAACGGAAAAGACCCGCGAACCTGAGTGACTGAGGGAGAGACAGAGAGCTGTTCTGTGTGTGACTGTGAGTGAGCAGAGCGAGACACAGCAACACAATACATCTGTATGTGTGTAGGGGCTGGGCTCTGTGACTAGCCTATCACAGAACGCTGACACAATCAGCTACCCAATGATGATTTTCATTCAATCCGAGCACAGATATTGACTCGTATTACTCGGATAATACTCGTACTCGGCAGAAGTGCTTTATCCGTACCGGATACTCGTTTCAACTCGTTTCAGAGTATCCGGCTCATCTCTAGTATACAGTATATACACAACACAATGTATAAATACAAAGAAGAAAAAAAGAGACCACGAGTAAGTAGTTACGCTAACAGACATATTGCACACAGGTAATATTGCACGTTTAAAAAAATTTCTGTTATTGCACGTGTTGTTTAAAATACTTTGTTATTCTTATTATTGCAATTAAACAGTAATCCTGTGTATATCACTGGTTCACTGGGAGCAGCTTTGATTGTAAAGTCTAATAACAGCAGGGAGATACTGTTATAGAGCACATACTGATCATCGTTGGAAATAAATATGATGAGATTGTTCACAACATAAAATAAGAATGGGGGTGCACCTTTTCTTCTTTTTAATTAATTATTTAAATAATTTTAAAATTTTATTTATTTTTAGTAAATAAAGTTTGTCAAGTTTTCCATGTACAAGCAGTCAGAAATAAAGCTCATGGGACACTGAACATGAATTTATACATTCTGCTATGTTTAATCATTCATGTCTAAGCATTTTCACATTTTAGTATTTTCTTGGCTCTGAGCTGCTTGAGCCTTGAGTTCATGTCTAGTAATGGGAATTGTAGTGATGCCAGGAAAATGTTTCTTATGGTTATTGATGTACAAAAGCAGACTTTCATAGCTCTTGAGCATTGCAGTAAGCAGTCAGCTCACCTTTTTGGTGTGAATGCTTGCTCTGAGAGCCCAGTGATTAAAGTACAGTACATCTTGTGCCTGCCTGCATATGAGAGCGGCTCTGTCTACAGGTATTCCCGCAATATGACATGCCCTGCATACAGAACATTTTTTTCTTTGTTTCTTTGAGTTATGGTACAACAGGAAATTGTTGACTCGAGTATTTAGACAGAAAGTGAAAACACTTTTAGCAACTGATTAGTAAGGGTCATGGTGGTTTAAATTAGAGTACTATTTTGTTTTTTAATTTAAGAAATAGAATCAACTAAATTTGTTAGAATATTCATCTTGCACAGATATTTAGTTGAGATATGGAGAGATGCAGCTGAGGTTGAGGCACTGACAGAGGCAGAATTCACTGTCCAGTGGTAACATTTCTGAGTTAGTTTTTCGTCATTTCCTGTTTTGGGTAACATAGTTAACATAGTTTTAGGGTTGATGTTTAAAAAAAATCAGAGAGGGAGAGAGAGAGACACACACACAGACACACACAGAGAAACAGAGAGAGAGAGAGACAGACAGAGAGGGAGAGAGACAGAGAGGGAGAGAGACAGAGAGGGAGAGAGACAGACAGAGAGGGAGAGAGACAGACAGACAGACAGACAGAGGGAGAGAGACAGACAGACAGACAGAGGGAGAGGCAGACAGACAGACAGACAGAGGGAGAGGCAGACAGACAGACAGACAGAGGGAGAGGCAGACAGACAGACAGACAGAGGGAGAGGCAGACAGACAGACAGACAGAGGGAGAGGCAGACAGACAGACAGACAGACAGAGGGAGAGGGAGACAGACAGACAGACAGAGGGAGACAGACAGACAGACAGAGGGAGACAGACAGACAGACAGAGGGAGAGGGAGACAGACAGACAGAGGGAGAGGGAGACAGACAGACAGAGGGAGAGGGAGACAGACAGACAGAGGGAGAGGGAGACAGACAGACAGAGGGAGAGGGAGACAGACAGACAGAGGGAGAGGGAGACAGACAGACAGAGGGAGAGGGAGAGAGACAGACAGACAGAGGGAGAGGGAGACAGACAGACAGAGGGAGAGGGAGACAGACAGACAGAGGGAGAGGGAGACAGACAGACAGAGGGAGAGAGACAGACAGAGGGAGAGACCTCAACCATTTTGGGTTTAAATTGAAATACAGATACGATTATTTGAAGAGTTTAAGTCAAGTCAAGTCAAGAAGCTTTTATTGTCATTTCAACCATATATATCTGTTACAGTACACAGTGAAATGAGACAACGTTTCTCCAGGATCAAGGTGCTACATAAAACAAAGACAGGGCTAAAGACTTAGTAAGTTACTCCTAGCCACAGTTTGAGTTCAAACACCAGGTTCTCCAATCTGCCACACCTGGGTCCCTAAGCAAGGCCCTTAACCCTCAATTGCTCAGTTGTATTAATGAGAAAAATGTCGCTCTGGATTAGGGCGTCTGAACATACTTTTTTTTTTTTTTTTTTTTTTTTTTTACAATGTCTGTAATACTTGAACTAGCCTAAAGTTGTGCAATAGAATTAATTTAGTAAGATGGCTATTTTTAGCACATTAAGTATAAAAATTGTTTAAGTAAACCAGGTCCATACACACATCAGGTTACTTTTTTAGATTTTTGCCTGTCAGTCATTGTCTACCTTATGTAGCTTACAAATAGATGTGCTGATTATCTGAAGAGTTAATCAGGCTGTGACCACTGTACATTGCATATAACTAGCTCATAATTATTTTGTGAAAACTACTTATTTAATAAAAGAATATATATAAAAGGGATTATTGTTGTTTTTGTGTTTGTTTTTATATAAAAATGTATGTCTGTTAATACTGCAAATATGAGACATTGCTGCATTCACTTACTCTCTTTTAAAAGCTTGCTGAAAATGTGTTACCTCAGACAGGGCCGTGTGGTCGCTTACCACATCCTTGTATTTTCCTTAGCCGTATTAGCAGCCCATGTGGTAAAAACAAATTTTCCTAGAATGGAGAAGTGACCTCAGGCTTGTTTAGTTTCTTGGCAAAAAAAAGGACCCAGTGCCATAGCCAATTCTACCTTAGGAAATAAATTGTATGAGAGAGAACACAGGGTCTGACCTGTCCATCATTCTTGTCAGGATTTAGCTATGAGCATTTAGCTATGAGAAATGTGATAAGCTCTAACATTAGAAGAGTCTTTCACACTTTTTACAGCATCAGTACACACCAGTTAGCTCAGAAAAACAGAACGGATGTGTTTTCTGAAGCCTTTCTCCCCAAACCCTTTACAACATTACACCATGATCACATGAAGCTTTGTTAGCTTGCAGCTTGCTTAATCTCCTGCTGTCAATACACACACACACACACACACACACACACACACACACACACACACACACACACACACCTCTACCCTCTCTAAACAACAGCTTAAGAGCTTTTCCCAATGTCTGTTTGGGGAGACTCAGACATTCTAGTTCACTGACTCAGCGTCCAGAGAGGGACAATCAATAAACCACAGGGTTTCATGAGCTCATTCTCCTGATGGTGGACCACAAACAAACGCATCCCTGCTTCTCTTAATGACAAATCCTGGACCTTCATCATGAACCAGTGTTTCTGTTTTGCTCCCAACACCAAAGAAAACGGCATGCATCATTTGGTTTGTCACTTTACTGGAGCCTTTAACAATTCTTCATAGAACCAATAGAACAATTCTTTTATTTTTCCTTATAAGAGGATTTTTAACCTTATTGGGAAGCTTTAAAGCCCTTAACTCCAACCTTAACTTTATTAGGAAGCTTTAGAGCGCTTATCTCTAAACTCTAAAACCATAGAAAAATGCATCTAGCATCCTAATTGATTCTTTGGGTTGTCTCTCTAGGGAAACCATATGTAGCATCCTTCAGAAAAGGCTCTGTGAGTAGATCTTCTTTAATAAGCTAAAATGTCTCAAAGGCTTCCTGTTAGGAAGAAACCCTTAAAGGTTCTATGTAAAACGTCTGTAGAGGACAAACATTATCACAAAAGCTATTACTAAAGCCAAGAACAGCCAATCATCAAAAGTCTTGATAAGGAACCCTTTGTTTACATGATTCTATCTAGGATCCTAAGGGTTTAACATGTTTGCTCTTCTGATACCCCTAAATGATCTGGTGTAGAAACCTTGAGTCATACCCACAAAACTGAGCTGAAATCAATATGACTCCTAAACAGAAAAAAGTGCTAAAGCTTCCCATAATGCACCTTAGACTACTTTAGGCACAAACCAATGGCCTTGGAATACTTTATGCAGAGATGATATTCAGCTAGCTTCCAAAAACAATCTGAATCACATTGCAAACAGGCGTCGTGCATAAGCTTGTCATGTGGCAGCTGGACAAATTCTGCAGATGTACATGCTACATGACAAAGCCTGTGATTGGAGCATTCATGCCCGATGGCCGATACAAAACTGCAGAGAATAATTTGTAAAGCTTTCAGAGTTCTTTTTGTCTTCATGCAGCCTTCACAGATGTTGTTTCTGTATTAAGTATGCTAAGCACTTATTCTGTATTTGTGGTACGTTGTAAGCAGTAGTTTGCAAATTGCAATGGTTTCATTTTTGCCACATTTAATCTGTGAAGCAGAAATAAATGGATGCCTTCTCAAAATGAGTTTTACATTCACAGGCCTGAGTGGGTACTAGTATTTTTTCCTACTGTAGGGAACTTCAAACATTCATGCAACTTTCATTACAGCAACAACAAGCTAACCAGTGGACAATAGCATATAGCGTTAGCAACAAGCTAGCTAGCCAACGTTAGTGATGACTAATGTTGATGATGATTTCCTTCTCAAAACATGGTCACTGTTCTAGTTTTAACAAAATAATGTGTTTAATCAAGACACTGGACACAGTTGACATGGCCGTGTTGAATTGATGTCACTCTGTTAACAAAATAAGGAACTAGACCTTGAGAAGCATTCCAGGGAATTTCTTTGGGGTTTTTACTAGTTGTTCATGGGGAATTACACGTTGTAACTTTGTCATAAACACAGTATTACCTCTTCCTTCTTTTATAATGCATTATTTTTTTTGGCTTTATTGAATTGCTACTGTACATCTACTTACATTTGTTTAAGATTTTGAGAACTGTTTTTAATAGATCTTTAAATGTGCTTAATCTGTAAATAATATTACCATATCCTATTGCAGTTATATTATTTGAAGTGTAGGATTTAGCATCAGATTAGCAAGTCTTGTAAATAAATTATATATAAAACTATTCTAGAACCTAATTATTTTTACCAAACTGATTTTTCAAGAATTACAACAGAGTAAATGTCTTAGTGTCTTAATGACGTGAATAGTGATTGAAGCACAATGCAGTGTAAGTAAAGAATATACAGCATTGTGTTGTTCATCAAGTATAACCCCAGCATTATATCATGGCATGATTCTTTATGGTAACTAATCTTATACCATGACACAAGCACATAACACAAGCATGCCACTGAAATTTATCACCTCATTTATTCCAGACTGTTCCCTAGAGCTTTGTACATGTGCGTGAAGAAGGTCAAGGCCCTCCAAGAAGGCTAATGTTATTCTGATCCTACATTCATATAGATCACACACAGAGGCAAGGCGTGAGGGAGAGAAAGGCTCATCTGATGCTGTCCAGGGGGGAAACTGGTGGGGTTGGAGTAGAGAAGAGTTGAGCCGAGTGGTGTTGTGCCAATGGCTATGTGCTTTAAATCACAGTAAGCACTAGATCTGTTCTTCTAGCCACTGGGAGCAAAACAGCCAACGTGAGCTCTGTTTATCTACACACTTTCACAAAGAAACAGTTACCCAGATTACCCAGAAATCCTCCTTGGAATGATGGATGCAACTAATGATGCAACAGCAACCCTGGCAACTGGCCCTCTGAAATGTCTGTGGAGATTATTATGGGATGAGTCATGGTTGGCATATTTGAATAGACCGCATTGATGCCTACTACACTGACTGGAAGCCTTCTTGTTTTGACACAACAAAAATACATTGTAAAAGGGGTGATTCAAAAATGTAAACAGGTTCACACTCATGGAAAAGAGAGGACTGGGTGGAATGATTAACACACTATGTCTGTGTCAATCAGATTTCTTATTTACTGTATAAGCGCATCTGTTAAATGGCATGACATTATGCAATGATGTGCGCTTGTGTACGGAAATTAGAATAGGCAAAAAATGGATGCCAGGCCGAGTTGGTCTGTCCTACTGTAGAGAACTTTAAACAGTACAGCAGCAACAGTAGCCAGCAACATTAGCAACAAGCTAGCCAGCTAACATTAGTGATTACACAAATGTTGATGATTTCCTTTCCAAAAAGCATTTAGCATGGCCAGCGTTCTAGATGTAACAACATAATGTGGTTAACTGAGACGGTGACCTCAGTGGGTGTGGTTGTGTTTTTTTGATGTCACTCTGTAAACAGAGAAGAAACTAGCAGTTGTGAAGTGAATTTTTTAAGTTGTAGCATTACTTCTTCCTCCTTTTACACAGCAGGATTTCTTTTGTCCTGATTGAATGGTTAGTTCTGATTGTATTTCTTTTGAATTTAATAATAACTGAGCACTGATTGGCATCATGTAAAGATGTACGCTTGCATATGGAAATTGCTGTAGATTTTTCACGTGTATGAAAAATTCACTGAACACGGGTAGACGCATTAACGTCTGCATATGTTATTTATGTACACACCAGCTTGGTTTTGCTCTCTGAACAAATATGTACTTCACAAACTTAAGGTCTCTCTCTCTCTCTCTCTCTCTCTCTCTCTCTCTCTCTCTCTCTCTCTCTCTCTCTCTCTCACACAGGTGTGAATGAGCGCTAGGCAGCTGTAAGAGGCATTTAACGCCTTATATTGCAGCCATGCCGCCCCCTGCGGACATCCTGAAAGTGGCCATCGAGTGGCCAGGGGCCTTCCCCAAACTTATGGAAATAGACCAGGTCAGTGTGTGTGCAAAAAAAAAAGAGGAAAGTTTGAGTGCTTCACAGTAACTGAACACATCAAGGTCACTGTGTAAGCCATGGGCACATAGTCAGAGCTAAATAAAATGTCTAGTGAAGTCCTTGATTAATGATTAACGGCATCCCTCATTAAAAATGAGGATGTTGAGGAGATGAGGATGCACATGAAGAATGTTTTCATTCTTTGTCTGGAAAAAAGGTTGGGTGCATCCCTGGTTCTGATCATCTTCTCTGCATTGTCTTTGTTTAAGTTAAATGAAATGTGTAGCTTTAGTAAGCAGCTCTTTGTTATTCAAATGTAATGTGTTTTTCTACATTTTCTACTTCTGTTTTTCCACAGAAAAAACCTCTCTCTGCAATCATTAAAGAAGTCTGTGATGGGTAAGAGATTATTCATTATTAACTTCTACTTTTGGTGGATTGAATTACATTTGGTCTGTTACAGTTCATATCTGCAAATCAGTCAAAGGGCAAATGCATTCAGCTGTACTTCACATCTTCCTTGTTCTAGGTGGCAGCTGCCAAACCCCGAAATCTACGCCTTACAAAACGCAGACTCCACTAATTTCTACATCACTGAAAAGGTGTCATGCTAGCTACAATTACTGAGCAAATATGTGCAATTGTTTTGAAAATGCTCAAACTTTCATCTTCTCTGATCCACAGAACCGCAACAACATAAAAAATGGCTCCATCCTACGCCTGACCACGTCACCTGTAAGTAACTGATAAGCAGTTTCTGAGTTTTGGGTTGTTATTGTTATATTTTTTAGGTGGGGATTCATGAGGACACACTCAGCCTGGGAGACCTGTCTCTATCCCCAGCATGTGGTGGCGGATGGGTTGGACTGCTCAAGCTTGAAGCATCAGTTCAAGAGACTCTTGCATGACGGTTTGAGCTAGAATCAGGGCCCAGCTGCAGCTGTTGTCCCTCAGTTGCTTTACTAGCAGCTGAGTGTTGAAAGCTCTGAGTAGTGTGTACTCGCCACCCATTTACAGGGGTAGCAACTACTTCTTAGAGGTGCTCATGGAAGAAAATGAGGAAAATTTAGAAATTCCATTTTACATATTAAAAGCTGTAAAAAAAAAAAAAAAAAAAAATCAATCAAAAGAAATACCAAATGTTTTCAGCGACTGTGCGTCTTATGTGTTCCGTGTTGGTTCTGTGATCCATTTGGATATCAGACAACATAGTGCACATGATACACTCTAGCCAGCAGTGCAGAATGTCAATATGTAGTATTTGGTTTGGGACATGACCTTGAATTCTCCTTGAGTGTGCAGTAACCATAATATTAGCCCAGCCAGGTTGTTATAGTCAGTTTGTTGGTGTTTGGTTTATTTTTGGTCTAGATACGTTTGGTATATCATGACTGAAAATGTGAAGTAGCATTAATGAGAATGAAACAGCTGTTTTAAACAAGAACTGAGAATTCTTACAATATGTAATCCAATCGTCATCTCAGAGGTGCAAAAGCCTTTGGATGGTTTAACTTCAAAAGATTTATAATCACACTATCCAGTCTTGCCCAGATGAAGTTGGTTTTCATTTTGAGTCTGGCTCTGGCTCCTCTCTAGGTTTCTTCCTCATATTGTATTCCCTAGAATTTCCTTGCTACTGTAATATATCTTGAAAATATAACTTCAGGAGTAAAAAATTAAAATTGATATATATATATATAAAATTGATATATATATAAAATTTATATATATATATATATATATATATATATATATATATATATATATATATATATATATATATATATATATATAGTTTGTCCTGTATTACTACTTTGCTGAGTTGGTATAAATATATTGTATAAATGTGTGTGTGTGTGTAACATGTGCATGTATGTGTCTGCTCTGTTGGCATCACTCCCAGGCCCAGATGGCACAGCAGCTGCACGAGCGCATCCAAAGCGGCAGTCTGGATATGAAACTGGATGCTCTGAAGGACTTGGCTAACTCATCCCGAGACATTACCTTCGCCCAGGAGTTCATCAACCTGGATGGTATCTTGCTGCTCACCCAGATGGTAGAGAGTGGCACAGAGTAAGTGAACCTTCCCTTAAACTTGCTATTCTTGCCTTTTCTTTTTATTTTCAGCTGTGCCCACGCAGCAGAACTGAAGCTTTTGAGTCACGCTGTAAGGCCCACTGACTTGTACTGTTATTTTATGAACGAGTATAGCTTTGGAATCGTTGACTTCGGATCGGCAAAGGCTGTGTGAAAAAAGGTTTTAAGGTCTTGAGACCAGAAGTGAGTTCACAGTAGAGAGGAAGCATTGAGGACATGAAACACGTTCTGCTATTTCAGTTTTCTTTGTTTTCTTAGTAGGAATGTGTGTGCGTTCGAGTGTTTCTGCAGTTGTGTGGTTTGGCCTAGTGGGCTGTCCTAATTCAAGTGTGGCTAGACGGTCTCTGAGGTGGAACTTTGCAGTCCTCGTCTGACAGAGGACCCATGGGGCACCTGCAGTAATCCGACTGCAACATCACCTGCATTGATGAAACATCAAGCGGGGTTTTAAGTTCGAATGAGACGAGTTGTGGAACGAAGAAGAGAAAAGGAGAAAGAGCAGGAACAATTGAAAGCAAAAAGGAAGGGAATGAGGAATAAAATCTAGCAGTCACATATAGTGCAGCCAGTGAATAAGCACATTAGATAAAATGATTATATTTAAATGCTGAAAGGCAAGAAAGGAATTTTCAATGTTATTTTAAGCTCATTATGTCAATTATTTATTTTTTTAATTTATTGCAGGATAGGAATGCTTAAAATAAATTAATGCTGATCATGTTCTCCATATTTTTCATATTTTTCGTAATATTCATGATGGCTGAATCCCAGATTAGTCCTACTCTGTGAATTGAGCATGTTTATATTAAATCCATCAAAAAATGTTTTAATCTCTGGATCTTAGCAACTCACTGGTTTACTACTTTTAGTTCTACGCTATCTAGTGAGCATATAGAGTAGAAGTCAAAATAGAGTAGCAGTCCCTCTGGAACTGATTGACACTATAACTGACCTCCAGTTATCCTTCTGTTGGGTATATAATGAATTCTACCCTATGCAGTGAGCATGTTCAGTGAATAGCAAGCAATCAGGGGTTCAGCCTGGAACTTATCAGAGACTCAAAAGGCGACGTTTGAAATGCTATTGCATGTACAGTACACTCGACCTTTGTATAGACTTTGTACACTCCTTTTTAGAGAGCATAAAAGAATAGGAAGCCATTTGAGATTCGAGAAATCTAAAATGAGTTGAAATGGCAGGTGTTCGTGGGCGTAGCAGAGGAAATGTTGACGTTTATTATCAGATTTTAGTTTCTTTGCTCAATACTTAATTTTGTACGACAGCCCATATGTGTAAAATCCTGGTATTCAATATTCAAATGCATTTTTAAAGCTTTTATATTATAAAAATTCAGAGGGGTGTTTGCAGTGTATTAACAGCCCTTTCTGAGATGTCTGTGGTACTGACACAGGGTGAGATTGTGTGATGATGCATATCTCGACTGATGCACTACAGTGTCTTCATAAAGCTCTTGTGTCTCTAAACGGTTCTAAATGTTAATGATTGTCCTCCGCCAGGCCCGGCTGTATCTCGTTCAGGCGGGTCAGCCTCAGGACAGCATAGAGCCACTCAGCGTGGCCTCTGTGGGGGCGGTATATCACGCTTTTGTTTTCTCTTACACGCTCTCCTAATTATTCCTCCCCCCATCAAGCATTAAAGAGCAGGAGAGCAGGATGAATGTTTTTTTTTTTTTTTTTTCTCCCCCTCTTCAGTCAGGTCTTCCAGGCAGATAGTTTTCTAATTTGATGCTGCTGTGGAGATGGAGAAATGTTTACCTAAGGCAGCTTGTTTATGAGCTCTAATTCAGAGTGTTGGGTGAGGAGATTTTCTTTTAGTTCTTCATGAGAAAGCTTTGCTCCTTTCCATATAGGGAGTGGGACGACTCGTCTGTTTTACCCCTCTGTTTTAACCTCATTTGCTTTCCCTGCCGAAACTATTTCCAAACCACTGTGAATTGGTTTCTATGGGCACGCCATACATAAAGCAGCTCTGTGTCAACATCTCCTGCCCTCAGAGAGTCTCTGTGTGGGTTTCTGTGCAGTCCTTTCATACCAAAAGGCACCACGATGCACTCACACATATACTGTATGTTCATACATTGGCCAGGACTCAACATTCCTGCCACAGATTCCTGCTCTGCACTGACCATGCTGTAATTATTCTTGAGGCTGAGACGTGACTGTGCTCCCGAGGGCACAGAAACCGTGCTGGTGACATCATAAAGCATGCATGTGTGTGAAAGCCTGAGAAAGTTGAGCAATAAGAAGTCTCCCTCTAGTGGTTCTCGGCTTTTATTAAGTAATGTGCATGCCACATGAGCCGAACTGAGAGAACAGTGCAGGACAGTGGGCTAACAATTGTGCTGCCATATGTACGATGTGCTTCTGCTTTAAGAACGGCATGTCACACAGTCACTCACAATCGGTTTTATACGACTAACAGAAAAGCATGTTTTCATTTTCAATTATTACATTATTACATGTATATACTAGGGGTGTAACACAGCACCACTCTCTGTATCTGTTTGGTACTCCATAACTCAGAATTTAATGATGTAAAGCAGTTGTGGCATAAACCTGAACCTTTATTTGAGCTCATTCTTCATTTTCATGTTCAGCTAACTGCTCATTTTTTATTTATTTATTTTTTTTGTTATTTTTTTTTTCTTAGGATTCCAGACCCGATAGATATTTATAGTCTCAGCCACATGCAATATGAACCATTCCCACACACACACATGCACACACACACACACACAGACAAACACACATAATAATCAGTTACATCCCTAGTGTATACTGATGTAAATAAATAAATTATTATTTTTGAATAATAATATTAATAATAATAATGTTTTAATAGTTAAATTAATTTTTATGATATTATTCCAGCTCTGTTTTTGCAGTGCGTATTTGTGTATGTGTACAATTTTAGCTTTATTTTTTTGCACCAATATGTACATGTCTACATAATTTTTTCCTTCAGTATTATAACACTTAGTTTTGCCGGAACATGTGCATTGTATTGTGACTTGTGATTGTGGTGAGCAGTGATCTGCTTTTTCAATTGCTCAGCTTTGCATGCTTAGAAGATCCATGTCTTTATCTTCAACTTTTCAGATTTGATGTAAAAGTTGCATTAATTCTCTTTTTTTTTTTTCATGTTGTTTAAAAAAATGTTTGCACTGTCTAATTTCACATTTTATCAGATGGAGCCCTGTAGATCAGACCATTTTGTTTTTGTTCATTTTGCTGTCTCCCTGATGTCAAAGTTTTTAAATCTTTGCAGACGGTATCAGAAACTACAGAAGATGATGAAGCCCTGGTAAGCCCCCCAACCCTGAGCTGGATAACAAAAACTCTCTCTAACCTCTAATCCGGGGGTGTCCAGTCTTTTCCAGAAAGGGCCGTTCAGGGTGCAGGTTTTCATTCCAACCAAGCAGAAGCCACACCTCGTAATAATTTGAATGGTGGACTCAGGTTTGTCTCTTGCTTGATTGGAATGAAAACTTTTACCCACACCGGTGCTTTGCAGATAAAATTGGACACCCCTCCTCTAATCCTACACATGATCTGCATGATCTGGCTGAAACTGATGGGGAAAATCACGGCACCCTCATCAGCCGCAAGCAGTCTTTAATGTGTTTCATGGTTTTGATTACTTTTTCCACCATATAACTCAATCAGCACGTTTTCTGTTTGCATGTGGTATTGGGCAACTTAGGCTTTTTAAAATGTAGCTACTAACGATCTTTCTCTCACCTGGCACACGTGAACTAGTTGTATTTAACGTTAAGTTTTGGATCATTTTGCACATAATTCTAACTTTTACTTTTAGATGTTGTGTACAGTATGTGATGTCAATTTTATTCTGTTTGATTGTGTTGAAATTCTCCACATCTTAAAATCACTACAGTATTTGACTTTTTTCATGTCAGACAATAACTTAAAGCAGATTTATGAAAAGCTTGTAAAGCCAAGTTGTTCTGTAAAGAACACAAGACAGGTTGTGCTGATCTAGAAACATAATCACAAGTTATCACTGAGGTTATCACTAAAACGGGTCACCCCCGCGATTTACATGATTTTGTTTTATCAACAAAATCATGTAAATCGCGGTGGTGACCCGTTTTAGTTTATCTGCTGGTTACAGTCATTCATTTTTATATAAATCCTACAACATTCAATCAATAGTTTTTGAGATTGCACTAATGTGAATCGCTGGATGGAGTGACACCTAGTGGCAAAGGCAGAAAAGCTGGTAAAGAAGCGCTGAAACTGGAGACTCCTTCTGTAAATTTAGCTTTAATTAAATACAGGAAATAAAAGACTCCAACATATTAAATAACGTGCTTGTAAATTCTTTAGGTGTAAACACTGATTAGTAGAGATTTTTTAATTTTTGCACATTGTTATTCATAGTCTATTTATTCATTCATTCATTCATCTTCTACCGCTTATCCGAACTACCTCGGGTCACGGGGAGTAGTCTATTTAAAGCCCTTAAAATTTTCCAGCCATGTTGTATTGGTTTAAGATTATGGCTGCTGCTCAATTCCAGGTGCAAATGCTTACTTGCATCTAACTTACCACTATTTCATATTAATGTCTCACTTAACAAAATGACTAATTCCAGATTAACCTTGTCTCCATCAACCAGCCTGTCAATCTCTAACCATGTACAGGCTTAGTTTTAATCATTATCTTGTTTTTTATTTATTCATTCATTTATTGATTTATTTATTTTGTAGTGTAGTTTCGTGTTATATGTTGACACTCTTGATTCTGTAAAGTTGAATTTAAAAGCTGTTTTTATATTTATGACCTAAAACTTATTCGGTGATCCTTTGCACGTTAAGATGTGGCAATGGAGATATGATACAAAACACACATAATGTATTATAATGTAATAATATATATATTTTAAGTTTAAGACCGTTCAGAGTTCCTTGTTTTTGTTTAAATCTAAGTACAGAATATTACTGGTTCTGTGCTTTGCTTCAGAGTTTTTCAGAGCTTTTTTTTTTTTAAGATGAAATATGCCCTTCCCCATCAGACTAATAATTTAATGCAATTGCACGAGATTGTGCTGTACAGTCATGTTGCTGAAACGCTGTTGCCTCGCCCCTGCTGACTGTTTCTGCTCTATGGTGTTGTAGAGTAGTTAGAGGCTTTGCTGTCTTTGCCTCCTATTATGCCTCATAGCTCTCTGTGGCTTCTGTCTGTTTATGGCATTTGGCTAATACCTCCTGCAAATTCCCCTTCCCAATTAAGGCTGAGGCTTATTTGTGCTCTAGATCAGATCAAATCAGATCAGTAAGTAGACATGAACCTAGTGGCTGTCATCTTGTTTCTTGCAGCTTCGGAGAGATTCTTTCTTACACGCTGACGGCCTTCGTGGAACTCATGGACCATGGCATCATCTCGTGGGATACGTTTTCGGTGGCCTTCATCAAGAAGGTGTGTTCACTAGGCGTTGGGGGGTGATTGAGCTTATGCAGGTGGTACACTGTATGATTTTAAAACTCATATTAACCCTCAGAATTGAGCTGGATTTCGACAGCTATTGCAAATTTATTTACAGTGCTTTAGTCAACAAATTACGAGTAGCATGTCCAGGTTTTTTTTTTCAAAGAGGTGGAACAACCTCATTATAATGCAATTGTGCGACCAGGGAAATGAGGACATGGGAGACAGTCGAGGCGTAACTCACAAAGGGGTTTAAATGTAAAAAAAAATTCTGCATTTCAGCTTTGTTTCTCAAAATCACACATGCGCACACACACATACCAGACAAGTGCACAGTCCCTAACTCTCTCTCTTTATTTTCTCACCACTGCTCAAGTGCAGCCTCTATTCACAAACCAGAATTTAGCCACGCCCCCGTTTCCTCATTAATATTCATTACTACAAAAAGTGTAAGAGATTTTGCTGTTGCTTTGTGTTTCTTTATGCTCATAAAATTTGGTTAAACCACTTAGTGTGATTTAAACCAACATGATCTGGTATGATTCATTGAGTCAGCATGATGCCTGCATTCTTGAACATTTTGGAATCTGTTAAAAATGCAGCTATTCATTTCTATGGGAAAAGTCCCTCCACCAAAATGCACAAAATTATGCTGGGTGTCTATAAAAGCTCACTGGAGTTGAATTGCTGATTTAAAGTACAATCATAAGGAGGCCATGAGTCATGCAAACAAACATTCTGAGTCAGGCTTCAGTCATTCATGCTGATTTTATGAAGAAGAAGATGATGATGATGATGATGAGAAACTAATTGTTATCAGTTAAAATCCAGAGATGTTTAATCCAGATCTCAGAAACTTTAAAGAAAACTAAGAGGCTCACCTTGAAGCACACTTGGAACAAAACGATCCCCAGCCACAAACACAATATAATATATTCGAATTTAGCTCTTTTTTATTTAATTAATCTCCACCCACATGCACATACAAATACAAACCACCAGCATGTCAATATGTTTTCTAACAAGTGCCAAAATTATAATCAGTTCTAGTGTGGCAAGGCTTATTTGAAGAGTGATGCCATGCTGTGCCACCACCCCCCCTCCAGCATGTGTATCTGGACAGTATTTCTTCATCATCCAACCCTGACAGGCAGGAACAGGAAACATTATTGTGTGGCTCTGACAGATCCACCAAGGCTGAAAGGAAAAAAATATTGGAAACCGTATGAGCACCATGTTGTGGCATTAGACTCACTGTTGTGTGCATCTAAATCCTAGGATTCATCTGTACACACCAAGCTATTCCAACATGAATCAGATTTCTAAAATAATACAGTGGCTTTACACGGCTGCTTCCTTTTGTGTGTGTGTGTGTGTGTGTGTGTGTGTGTGTGTGAGACTCATGACCAAGAATTTAATTCTTTTTTGTTTCCCCTGCAGATTGCATGTTTTGTGTGTAAGTCATCCACAGACTCTGCCGTGCTGCAGAGATCTCTAGCCATCCTGGAGTCTATGGTGCTTAATAGTCAGGACTTGTACCAGAAGGTGGCGCAGGAGATCACTATCGGCCAGCTCATGCCTCATCTTCAAGGGTATGCACAGCAGCTGTCCTACAGAGACCCAGAACTTGTTGGTCCTGCATCAGATATTACGCATCATCATTTAACAATAACACAATTGACAAAGACTGAGTGTTCTGTGCTTCTGTGCCCCTGGGCATTGTGTTTCTCTGTGTGTTCAGGACGGATCAGGACATTCAGACTTACACTATCGCAGTGATTAATGCTCTCTTCCTGAAAGCCCCCGAGGACAAGAGACAGGTACAAACAAAAGCATGCTACTCATATTTTTTCATGATGTCCTTTCTCCTGGTAAATTGCACTAAGGGGAATCAGTATGATGAACAAAACATCTGTGGACAAATTATTTTTAGGTGGCTGTTATATCAGTTTTATTTTGAACACATAATGAGTGTTGTATTTTAGAAAACACTTGTGGTGCCATTACTTTTTGGTATTACACCCATGACCGCAGCACATGTATTTGAATGTTGTGATAAATGTGCCAGGTTTTGTCCTGTATATACGAATCTTTACCTGCTTTTTTTGTGAAGCTTATAGTTGACACACTGTATTGCGGGCCCGAGAAATCGTTAGAATAAATATTCTAAATAAATAATCGCATTATTATTATTTTATTTTATTTATTTATTTTTTATTTTTTGGAAAACTAAATATCTATCATATTCTCACCATTTTATTAAAGCAATAAGCCAGTTGAGGCTGAGTTACAGAGATGTTTATCAGATTCCTTTTGTTTCATGACTTTACCTGTAATAAGAAGACTGCAATGCAAAAGACTTAACCTTTCTCTGATCCTAATTGCACTGTAAAATCAGGGAAATACCATCATTTTTGCATTGCCCTAGCACTGATTACTTCACTAGACATTATATTAAACAGCGTTATTGAACCTTGACATTTATAACATATATGTCAAGGTTATTATAATGTTACAATGTTATAATGTTACAATTACAATGTTATTATATATATATCTATATATATATATATATCTATATACAGTTGAGGCCAAAATTATTAGCCCCCCAGGAATTTTGGAACATTTTCCTAAAGATCTTTCCAATGTTTGCAGCATTGATAAAACTTGATATAATCAAACATTCGCCAGTGCTATTTAGTAGCTTTTGGTACATTTTGGAATATAAAATACATTTTTAGGCTTGCTTTATAATCAAATATAGTGAAAATGGGGTGGTCAAAAATATTAGCCCCTTGTGAATATTTGCTTTCAAAACACACCCAATTAATCAATCAGCTTTCAAAACACACCTAATTAATCAATCAGCTTTCAAACCACACCTGTGCAGTCAATTGGCTTCCTAACAACACCTGGGCATTCAATCAGCATTAAAGGACTCCAAGGAACAGGGCACTTGAACACATTATTGGGAGAGACTACTTTTACTCACCATGCCAAAGACAAAGGAAATCAGTCTTGAGCTCAGAAAGAAGATAGTGGAGGCTCATGATAAGGGGGAAGGCTATACTGCCATTTCCAAGCTTTTCACAGTGTCTAGAACCGCCGTACGTTGCATCATTGCCAAGTACAAGGAGACAAATTCTGTAAGAAACAAACCTGGGCGTGGTCGTAAGCGCAAGATTTCAAGAACCCTGGAGAGAAAAATAGTCAGAGATATCAGCAAGATGCCCCAGACATCTGCCAAGATGATTGTTGCTGACCTGGCCTCTTCTGGAGTTGATGTTTCAAGGAACACAGTTGTGAGGGCTCTTCATCGTGGTGGGCTTCAGGGCCATCGTCCCAGAAGAACCCCTTTACTCAAACAGCGGCACATCACAGCTAGACTGAGGTTTGCCCGTGAACATTTGAAAGGTAAAGATGAGTTTTGGGAGTCTGTGGTCTGATGAGACTAAACTGGAACTGTTTGGGCACATGGATGTTGCTTATGTTTGGCGAAGAAAGGGTGAGGCCTTCAACCCTAAGAACACAGTTCCCACAGTTAAACATGGTGGTGGGAGCATCATGCTGTGGGGCTGTTTTGCAGCTTCAGGCACAGGGAGCCTTGTTCGGGTGCATGGCATCATGAAAAAAGAAAATTATGTTGACATTTTGAGGGATAATATGCAGAAATCTGCTCGTAGTCTAGCCTTAGGTCGTCGCTGGGTCTTCCAACAAGACAATGACCCAAAGCATACATCGAAATTGGTCCAACAGTTCCTGAAGGATACCAAAACAAAGGTCCTGGAGTGGCCCGCACAGAGCCCAGACCTCAATCCTATTGAGAATCTGTGGCGAGTGCTCAAAGTGAATGTCCATGCTCGGAAACCACGTAATTTGGACCAGCTGGAGCAATTTGCAATGGAAGAATGGGCTAAAATCCCTCAGGAAACCTGTGCCAACCTAGTAAAGAACTACTCTAAGAGGTTGTTGTCAGTTGTGGCTCAGAAAGGGTTCACTATTGACTATTAATGACCGGGGGCTAATAATTTTGGACGTTTCATTTTTGCCCTTTCTTGTTTCAACTCACTATTTCAATTAAATATCCTAATCAAACTTAGTGGAGATTTTGTCTTTGTTATTTTGGAAACAAACACACTATAAAACACTTGTTGTTAATGGTCATTTCCATGGAGAAATCAAGAGTTTTGTCTAATTTCATAAGGGGGCTAATAATTTTGGCCTCAACTGTATATATATATCTATATATATATATATATATATATATAGATATAGATATAGATATAGATATATATATAGATATATATATATAGATATAGATATAAAAACATCATTTATATATTTAAATTTTTAGGTCAACTCCTCCAGGATGGGCTTATTCCTTTAATTATATAAATTCTATGTCTGGCTTAAAATACTCGTGTGATCAACTGCTTTCATCATTGTATCCCTCATCATACCGCTCTACATATTGATTGAATCCATTTTACAGAATGCAGGTTGTACTGACATAGCTGTCTCCCTGCTCCCTGCTTTCTGCTTTCTGCACTACTAACAGAATTGCCTTCTTTTCTCACTTTGTTACTCTTATTTCCTTTTTTCCGTGCTGCATTTGTAACGGTAGTATGATCCGAGCATTGTCAACATCCTTGATTGTCCCCTAACCGTAAGTGCATTCAGACTGAGATTTAAAATGCGTTTCTCCAATCCTACTGTTTTATTTAGCATCTTAACTGTAATTTCTGTGTCCTTGTGTGTCTGTGTGTGTTTGTTCGCAGGAGATGGCTCACATCCTGGCACAGAAGGAGTTGCGCAAAATAATACTTTCTGTGAGTGCATTCTTTGTCCCTTTGGCTTTCTTTTTTTACTCTCTCTTTCTTTCTGACTGACACACACACACACACACACTCTGAAGCAACTTCAGGTCAGCATAAATAATGGAGGGGTCACTAACAGAACACACATTAACTGATGCTTGAGTGAGAGTCGCTGTTAGAGATTCTGTTGTAAATAGATCTTTTTAAGGTCTCCCTCATTTCCTGTAACAGGTTTTAATCTTAACACATAATAGCAGAGGCCAGGTTTCAGGTAGGAAGATAACTGAATCACTGTTTGATTCTCTCTCTCTCTCTCTCTCTCTCTCGCTCTCTCTCTCGCTCTCTCTCTCGCTCCACAACTATCCACATTAAAGCTGGTTAAAAGTTTATCTTTGTGCTCTCTCCTTATTTCTCTTCCAGAGTGTAATCAGGAGCCCCAAGCCCATTAATGATGAGATGGCTCACCAGCTTTATATGCTGCAAGTGCTGACCTTTAACCTTTTGGAGGATCGCATGATGACCAAGATGGATCCTCAGGACCAGGTGAATCTCTTCTCTTGGTAATGTGAGATAATGAGTAGATTTTATTTGGCAGTTTTTATGTAAGTATAAATAATCTGATAACTCGAGTAAAAATCAGATTACGGCAGTAAATTGATTCCGTTGTTGTTATACATATATATATATCAGTAATCTGATGAGAAGAAAGCTTTGACATGTTGAGGCTGACATGTTAGTAATTAGTGTGATTTGAGAAGCATGCTTGCCGTTTACATGACCATATGAAAACATATGATGATTATATTGTTAGCGTGCATGTAAAGACTTGTATTCCTCTCTCTTCATGTCTTACACACAGGCTCAGCGAGACATCATCTTTGAGCTGCGTCGGACCGCTTTCGACGTCGAGTGCGATTCCAACAGCGGCAGTATTGAAAAGCGCAAGTCCATGTACACCAGAGACTATAAGAAGCTAGGCTTCATCGTAAGTCTGTTTCATCCTACACTGATATCTCTTCACATTACGAATATTTAAAATGCTCACATTGCGTTATTACTCTCAAAAGTCAGGCTATTTTATGCAGGTGGTGTTATTCACAGGATGCATCCATTTCAGATTCAATGCTCACAATGGATGGGATTTATATGTTAAGCATTTGAGTTAGTTATAGTATCTATTGAGGCTTTTGGGTCAAAACTTTAACTTCTTAACATCATCTAGCATCTGAGATAAGCAGCATTATTAGGCCTGGTGCTATAGCTGCATATTTTCTACTTAGAGGAATTTTTTGGTCTTTTCTGTACATATCACAATTTCCTCATTATGTGTTTGGCTCATTTTCATAAAGACAGAGTGCGAACAAGAGAAGGTGAGTAGATAATGGAGATAGAGAGTTTGTGAGGTCTGAGTAAGTGAGAAAAAACATATTACTCGGGAAGATATAGCTTTCATTTTCTGTGGTTTGTTAAATACCCCACACTCTGCTGTGTGCTGTCCACTGCGACAAATGCGACAAATACGCAGGAACAGAATACTCAGAAATTGTAGGTAGGATGACGGATCAGAACCTCTTGCTTGTTCTCCTCATGTGGCAGGGAGTCATGCAGGGGTTGATTGGATCAGCAGTGTAACGAGCCATATGTTCTCATATGTTGTGGCCCTTAGAAGATCCAGGTCATGCAGATGACTGAAAGTAGCCAGGAGTTTGCGTGTCAAAAACAAATGTCAATATTTGAACACAATTTGAATTTTCATACATATATTTTTTTATTCATGTATTTTCTTATTCAATATTTTAAGTAAAAACCCACTCTTTGCACGTTTTATATACCATGCTCTCATTTTTCTAAAGTATGCATTTCACAAGCTTTGAAGTAAGAAGTGTACTCTGAATAAATGAATTTATTATTTTCTTTGCCTGAATCTCAAACATTGTTAGGTGTTAACATTAACATTGTTAAACATTGTTGTTGTTAGGTGTTATGTTAATGCTGAAACACTTTACACACATTACATTATGCCCTATGTAGTGAGCTTATACATTATACAGTAGGATTTGGCTAAGCTGTCGTAGGCTTAAAATGAAAGGTTTCTAAACATTCAGCAGGTAAATAAATGAAAACAGTGGTCACTTTCCATGATTTAGCAAATGCAAACACATAGTCAAGCACTGATGCTATTGTTTTTGCTCTGCTATTTACTCTCTCTCTCTCTCTCTCTCTCTCTCTCTCTCTCTCTCTCTCTCTTTCTCTCTTTCTCTCAAAACACGGCTTCTCTACCAATTTTGCTAATAGAATAGAATGGTAGCAATTCTATATAATAGAATTGCTACCAATTCTTTTAATATTTCTTTTCAGCTGTATTGATGCTCAAGTCTGTGTGAGTGTGAGATCTTTCCTTTATCTTTAATCAGCTGTTGTGTTGACTCATCTCTTTTGTTGAGGTCCTGCGATCCATCTAAGCATCACCACTTTCATAGAGATAAAGAACAAAGCCTGCAAAAGTTCACATCACAAGAACTGCATTTTTAATTTAATGGAAATTTATTCCAGTAACCGTGATCATGTAACCTGCCTGGTGAGAACAACGGAATCACAAATACTGCCCAGTTAGCACAGTCACTGTTCTGTCTAGAACGTTTTTAGAAAATAACTCTGGCCAGTATTTCAAATTCCAAACGCATAACACAGAAATTAAATCCATTATGCAAATAGTTGATCATGTTGCTCCACCTTTAAGAAAAGCCATTTGCTGTGGAAGGGATGGGTTTATTTAAGGCGCATTACTGAAAATCTGTGCCTTTATTTCCAACATGGAAATTTCCATCTCCAAACATCATTTGTTCCTACAAACAACTTTAGGATTTGGTAACTCACTAATAAGGGAAACACAGGGTTTTTTTGTTCAAAAGTCTCAGAAACATTTTGTGTAGTGATGCTACTGTGATTTCTTAAGAACCTCAAGGTCTCAATTTCTCCTTAAGTCTTGTATTTGATTTCTCCGTGTTGTTTTTTTTTTGCATTTTTATTGATTTATCATGATATTGGTTTTAAAATTATTTAGGATGTAATGTTATTATAATATATAATATGACCTGATGTTATTTTGTTGAATCTAATTTAGGTAGAAACAGCCGAACCATTCCCTTCAATTATTTTCATGTGGTAGGAATTCTTTATAACAGCCATTTCACATTCTCTATTAATATCAGATTGGGTTTGACACACAATGAGAGGAAAAATTAATGTCTTATCTTCTGGGGGCTTAGGGAGCCTTTTTGCGTATCAGTAATATGTGCAATTCATAGAATTATAGTCTTTTGTAATGGGCTGAAGGGAATTTGAACAATGAAAGTAATATGTAAGTCGACAAAATTGCAGTAAAGTCATGCACGTAGTATTATTATGTCTGAGAGCAGTGTATAAGTGTTAAACGTGACTTAAATAGTGATGGGGAAAATAAGAGTGTGTTCCTAATCGTGTGTGTGTTTGTGTCTATAGAATCATGTGAACCCAGCAGTGGATTTCACACAGATTCCTCCAGGGATGTTGGCTCTGGATAATATGCTGTATTTTGCTAAACAACACCAGGATTCCTACATAAGGGTAAAAACATGAGTCTCTCCTCTCTCTCCTCCACTCCCTCACTCCCTCGCTCTCTCCTCCACTCCCTCACTCCCTCGCTCTCTCCTCCACTCCCTCACTCCCTCGCTCTCTCTCTCTCTCTCTCTCTCCCCCTCTCTCCCTCTCGCTCTCTCTTGTTCTTCCCCCTCCCTCTCTCTCTCTCCCACCCTCTCTCTCTCTCTCTCTCTCTTTCTCTCTCTCCTCACTCACTCACTCACTCACTCTGACACAGAGGATATAGGATTTCTCCTAATTATCCAGCTTTGTGTAAACTGCCTCACTACATATAGCTGTTAAACAAGTTAAAATGCAGTGCCATTGCAAAAACTACACTACTGTCTTGTTTCTAGGTAGTTCAAACTTAAACCAGGCTTTAGATTAAAGAGGAACCGCATAAGAGAGACATAAGAGATACTATAGCAACCATGTCTTTTTTTTTTTCATTAATATACTCATTATGCAATTTTAGTTCTGTACAGCATACATTTTTTTATTCATGTTTTTTTAAATTGTTTTATTTTATTTAATTAATTAATTAATTTTTAGATTGTCCTGGAGAACAGCAGCCGTGAAGACAAGCATGAATGTCCTTTCGGCCGCAGCAGTATCGAGCTTACCAAAATGCTGTGCGAGATCCTCAAAGTAGGAGAACTGCGTAAGTGTGTGATGTTTCTCTTTCACATCTGTCTGATACTTTCTCAAGTCTGGGTTTGGACTGTAGAAATGTGTTGTGTATTTTAAACAAAATCCATGACAAAGGATAATTTGCTTTTATTAATGTTTCCAATCATTGTCTAAGCAGTTTCTGGACTTTTTTTTACACACACATTTTGTTTTTTAGGGTTTAGGCTGGTTATTGGCCAGATTATATGATTTAGTCCAGAATGTGTTTTAGTTCAGACTATATGCTTTAGTTCAGATTATATGCCAAGTTGTCAATCAGGACACACGTTTAAAGAGGAGAGGAGAAATAAATACATACAGGGATAAAATGAAAAGGTTGGAGAAGTGAAGTGTGTTTCTTATAAAGAGCTACATGTTTATTTAGGAAACCAAAGGAGATGAGTATATTTTCTGAGCCCTTTCTGCATTTTTAATAGTACATTCACATTTACGGCATTCAGCAGACACCCTTAATCCAGAGTGACTTACAACTGAGCAATTGAGACTTAAGGGCCTTGCTCAAGGGCCCAGCAGTGGCAGCTTGGTCCTGGGGTACGGACCCATGACCTTCTGATCAGTAGTTCAACACCTTAACCACTGAGCTACCACACCCCCGTAATAGTACAAACCTGTCTTAAGAGAAAACGCGTCAGGTATTTTATGCTGTAGTTTGGTGTTGCATTTAAAAAAAAAAACAAGCATTATTTTTCTTGAGGTCTTCTGCATTGATTTTGACTCGCAGTGACAGTCTCCGAACACTCACTGGACTGTGTGATTTTCCTTTTCCCTGTAGATAAATACAAAAAAACAAAAACAAAGCACAAGCAGAATAAATTCTTTGATCTTATTCATTTATGGCACAGTGCGAGATAGAATAACACTTCTTAACGCTTCTGTCTCTGACAGCATTTTATCATGTGAACCTCTATTTGGTAAGGCAGGTAAGCAGGGAGGAGGTAGTTAGGTTCCAGGTTCCTGGAAAGAACCATGGTTGTTATTTTTAAAGCAGCACCTGTGTTTTTTAAAAAATCTCAGCACTAAACTCCAGACGGTGATCTTGCTACCAGGTGAGGGCTGTGACGTGGTTCTGCATAACACTATTTCAACAGAAATAAATCATTTTAATCAGACAGCAGAGGACGCTGAGCTGAATTCTCCATTAATGTGTAATATGTTTCTTTTTAAAGCTTAGTTATACCCCATACTGTTCAGATAAGTCTCATCATACTTATACGCAAATTATTTATGAATGTTTAAAGATAAAAAAGTTAAAGATGGATTATTTAAAGAATATTTAAACATTTTTAGAAGAGGAACAGTGTGTGCTCCTACTGTGATCCTGGTGAGTTTAGCCGATGTTTGATAATTTGGTAATGTTCAAAATAATCTTTTATTGACTTGACCAAAACATGATGGGTCTGCTGGTGAAGGCAATTTCATCCACACCAAACCAAATGACCATAAATCACAAGTGCATACTGAAATATTTAGGTTCAGTCTGTTTATATTTAGCATAAAAAAAGTGATTGTCAGTAAAGGTTTTGTTTCGAACACTGACATTCTTAACAAAAAACTGGTCTATAGAATTTACTGTGTGGGAATGAAGCTCATTTCCTTTTAATGCAAAATGATATATTTATAAACAGCAATCGTTTCCTGTTAACGAAAAATGATCCAATAAAGAATAGAAACAATTAAAGCTTGATTTTTAAAAATTGAGTCATTGGTGTCCCAAACAATATTGAGTCCAGTGATTCCATTCCTTACCCCAACTTGTGTACATGATATTCTAATTCACAAACTGAGGAGCTAGTGAGCTATTTGAGACATACCCAAAGTTTCTATTACAGCCACAGATTCTGCTGTCTCTAATATAAGCTTCATAAACTTGGGTTTGAAGATCATTACTTTTGAACACGTCCAGATTTTTGGTCTCTTTTTAAGATTATATGCTTTCTATGTTCAATATAACTGACCTGGGCAATAAATGGTATTGGAAACAAGAACTCTTCTATACAGTTATGGCATTTTGCTTGTGTGTATGTTTTGATCATGTAATGGCGTGTGGGATTCTGTTGGGCAGAGACTCCTGTGAGCATATGCATCATTTATGAGCTGTCCTGGTGTCCCCACCTCACCTCATCTCTGAGAGCCTTTTCACCCTGAAAGATTTATAGTCCTCCGGGTTTCTTGAGTGAACGCCTTAATGGAATCCAGAGTGGTCTGCACCACACTATGACTTCTTACTCCTTGGTTTAAAAAGTAGATGTAATATTAATCAAGAATTTTGAATATGGATGGAATACGTCTGCTTATTGATTCATGGTGTTGTCAGCACTAAGGTACTAAGGGTACTAAGAAGGTTTCTTTTGTTTTTGGGGATGTGGCTTAGGAGTGAGAAATGAGGTCAGACTTTGGGGGCTCGTTTGAGCCTTTCCTGTCCCTGCTGGTAGTGAGCATGTTCAGACAGCATTAGGAAGACTAATGTCAACAACTGTTATCGTCACCTAACTTCTTTAGGATGAGGGTCCTGAGAATATTTCCCACTGAGACATCGCACACTTTTCAGATTGGCATCATGCCTGGACAAGACTGTGAAAATGCCTCTGGGGCCAAGCTTCCAGGCAGGAAGTCGAGCAAGAGCACTGCTCCATCATCTTTAATTGTTGTCCACATGTCAAGCAAGACGATGTAGTGAGGATGTTTTTTGACACTTTCCTCCCTAAGGCCTTGTTAAGTACAGAGGTATATTTGGTTCAGAGTCTACAGTATATTCCTGCATCCTCAGGATGTTTCCACTGAACCACACTTTTCATTAATATATTGTCAAACTGTACTGTTTACACTTAACCATGACTTCTTCACTTTTGTTGTGCTCACTAATAAGAGCATCTACACCTTCAGCTGCTGGAGTAGAGTGGAGACAGTTCAGGCTGATTTATCTCTCAAAATCAGCTGCGATGCATTTAAACATAGCTACATCACAACATCAAGAACAGACTCCGGGCCAGATCTCCAAGGTGCTTAAAATCTTAAATATGATTTAAAATTTTAAAACTATATTAGCAACTTACACATAGACTTGTGTGGCAAACTCTGTGCATAAACTAATTAAAATGCATAAAATATCGAACCAGTGAAACTGTCTGTAAGGAGACATTTATTTAACATTTAAAAATGGAAGGATTAATCGTCCTCAGGATGGCCTGATTGATTTACTTGTTTCATGAACTTTCCACAATATTCGTCATAAGAAAACATTTTCCTTAGCGCACAAGTTCATATTTCATACGTAAGCACTTCTGCATCAACTGTGTTAAGGTCTGTGCACGACTCTTGCAAATGTTCTCAGAGTCGCACACAGAAGTGCAAATAACCCGATGTGTGTACGCAGGAGATTTAAGTCAGGTTGAGCAAAAAGAAGACACTGAATCCGGTGGTCCGGTGTTCAGGAAGGTGAAGTGATATAGCATAATAACATAAAGAGGTAAATTAACTAAATAGAAATTAGGACCCCTGAGTAGTGAATCAGCTTGTATGCATTCAGGTGTATAATTTGATTCACTACTTAGCTGTCCAAAATTTTATTTTACAAATGCACATGCTGACATAATTTGTCATATACACGATTTAAACATAAATGCACAGTGTTTCCTACAGGTGTGAGTAACATCTAGCGGGTGTACCAGCTGTGAATGAGTTTGTTTTTTTTTTTTTTTTTCTTTTCTTACCTTTAGCTTTGTATTGTAAACCTACTAGATTGCATGCAAATAATTATTAGAGCAGAAGAAGCTTTGCCACATCTGTCAGGTTTTCCTCTTCTTACTTGTTTCTACTACTATGAGACAGCAGACCAGCAATACATATACTCCGGTGTTTTACAAGTAATTTGATGCTCTTGAGTCAAGTAGATAGGAGAGGTGTGATGGGAAAGAGCTGCATGAACAGATTGGCCTCTCCAAGCTCTCCCCAGCTGGATAAAAAATTGCCCCTGAAAAGAAAATGACCCTCACATTTGGCCATGCATTTATCAACCTGTCATGTAGCGCTATATTATAAGATGCCCCTTGCATGTTGTGTTAAGGCCATTGTTCATGCTGCAATCCAAGGCTAATGGATAAAAATAAAGAACATAACCCTCTTGGCCTCCAATTTACTAAAGGTTTCTGTATGTAAAAAGGCATACAATGGATATTTTCATATACGAACAGGCAATTTGGTGAAAATAGGTTAAATTAGCACCTAGAATATTGATTTCCTAAACCTGCATGGCTGAAATGAATAGAGATTGTGTGTGTAAATGGATAAAAGCAAAAAAACAGTTTACTTTCTATTTTAACAGTAATCACATTTAGACAATTAGTTATGTAGTTGTGGTTTAAATCATCTGAAAGTTACTTGGAGATCTTTCATTGTGGCTATCACTGAAATGGGGAAAACACGCATACCCACATATCGTTTCCTACAATGTGACATATTATAAGTCAGGGCCTAGGAATTGTAGGTTCCAAGTGCGACACGAACAGTATTTGATGGACACCGGATTAACTGTTGACTAGTTTAAGGATGTAGCTCAGTCGACTGACAGGAGCAGGTGATTTTTCTTTTCTGGCATGTCCGTGGATGACTGACAGACCTGTAGAGTTTTTCATTAAGTTCAGGACAGCATCTATCACTACACATTTATCATTCTATCTCATCCCTTGTCTTCAAGGTGACTTGCAGACTTAGTCTAGAGTATTCCCTCCTTGCTTTTGTCAAGCAAAATAGTTTGCTCTATTACTATAAATGTATTTATCATGCATCATGTCTGTGTGAAAACACAGATAGGGGAATATCTGATGATAGAGTTTATAAGACATTTACTTAGCTCCTCGTTTTTAAAAAATGTGAAGGGGCCATGATGAGCATGTGGAAGCTTGAACTCGGATGGTTAATAGGGGACTCTTCTGACAGTTAAGACCAATTATTCAAGGCTGTATGCTACTCTATAGTAGACTTTTTCAATCATACCCTGACAGTTTTATATCAGGTTTTGTTCAGATGCTTAAAAAGTGCATATGCTTTTTTTTTTGCAGTTATATTTTGAATACACCAAAAAACATCATTTTTCTAAATAACATTTATCAAATCAACATTTACAGTTTCATAATTTCACATGGATTTCAGTTTCCCATATATATATATATATATATATATATATATATATATATATATATATATATATATATATATATATATATATATATATATATATATATATATACTGTGTGCCTACTGAGCATACTGAGAATATTGCGGATATGTTCTTCTTATGACATTGTCAGTAACATTAGCAGTTATCTTAAGTAATCTGTTTCCTGGGCACTTGTTCAAGTAATAAAAAGGCATATTGGACATACGTTTTACAAGGAACAACTTGATGCCTTAACACTGACTGTATTTTGCACAAAATGAGTGCTATCTTGCTAATTTGGTAACATGAACGCTATATTAATAATAGTTACGTATCTAGTAGGGTTTTGCCGTTACACATTGGGTTTAAATGTTAAGCTCTGGTGCCCTAGAAAAACATGATCCATTTGAAAGCTCTGAATATTTTTCAATAAAATTTTTGTAGACAATTATAAGAGGCTTATTATTTTGACATCCTATATAAACATATGTAGGTGTTAATGAGCTCAGATGCTTCAGATTAGACTGAATATTTAAGTGTGGACTGGACCTGAACTGAACTCAGGCTCCACAAACAACACCAGCCTGATTTTTCATCAGAACATGCTGATGTTTAAGGTTGTTTATAATCGAAATGTTCTCCCCATATTGTGACCTTATATGGTTCTGTCAGTGTTCAGCATTGTATGGTTCTGTCAGTGTTCAGCATTGTATGGTTCTGTCAGTGTTCAGATTGAACGGCATACAAAACTTTATAAAACTAAAGTCACAATATGTTATAGTGCTGTGAGGGGAGATCATACGATTCTTCAGTTCTGCTGTTGAGTCATTTATCCATTATAAGCTTCCTCTCTTCCCTTCAGAAATTCTTTTGAAATTTCACACCATTATAGCATGACGTAACCACCAGGTCATACATTGCTCAAAAAACCCCTCTGGATTACCTCTTTTTTGCTTTTTGAAATCGGACAGTTGAAACTTTATCTTGAATGGTATTAAAAATATGTTTTTGACACTCAGCATTTAGCAAAGCTTGCAAGGAGACATCCGAAGAATCACAAATGTGTCAAGTGTTTTTTTTTTCTGTGGCTTTTCAGTCCGTCACGGATGGAGTGTCCCTGATACGGTATTCAGAGGGTTTATGATGGTTTATGGTAGGTCAGATGGGTTACTGAGCTGCCAGATTAATGTCACACTTTGCTTGATGAAATGTGAAGAAGATAGTAATAGTTTTGGGCTCTTTGAGCTGAGGGGTTTCACTTATTTACATTGGAACTTTGCCTTCCACTTCATAGAGTCTAAGTGTATTGTATTTCCTGACAGCTACTACTAACATCACCAACTTGATTTGTCACCAGTATGTGCTGATGTTCAAGGCCATGTCTGATTTATAGGCATCCTTATTTATTTGTTTCCATTGGGAAATGATGTGATTGTTATGATGAAATATTTAGGGTTTCAAATTGTAGAACTTCTCTTCAGGGAGACGTTGCCCCAGATAAAGGCATTATAACAACACTAGATCATTCAGCATCGATAAAAGCATCTGGAACAAATCCAGATGATTTTTGCAGTCTTCAGTTTCCCAGTTTATGTATTTAAATCTGATTCCTTTTGTTGTTTCCATGTCATGCTTTCTGTTTTCTGTTTACCACAGTAGTAAAAAGTCATTTGAGCGGTTTGGCTTGTCTGGCCAATGTTGTCTCATGGACAATGTTTCTGTTTTTTCGCCAGAATTCATGTATGTAAATGTAAACTCATATAATAGAATTTCAGAAGATCAGCAGCTTTAGAAATGCACAGCCATGACATCTTGGATCACTTGGATCACATTGTTCCCCATTTGTATGTTTGATGTGAACAGTAACTGAAGCCCTTATCTGTAACTGCATGACTGTATGCAATGTGTTGCTGCCACCTGATTGGCTGATAGGATAATTGCATGAATGTTTGGGTGTACAGGTGTTCCTATTAAATTGGCAGGTGAGTGTATTGACCGTTAAAAGGCAGGTTATTGTTGAAAAAAAGGAGTAACACACTTTTGGTAGTGCTGTTATTACACAATAAGCAATTATTCTTTTTTGTGTGGAGCCCAGGATTCTCCTTGCCATATCTCACGATACTCTTGAATTTGTCTTTTGGAAGTAGAAACTACTAGATGGAATCAGCTGCTCTGAATATACTTTTTTTTAAAAAGCTAGAAGGCTTGTTTATAAGGCTGCTTTCTAGCACACTGATGGCACTACTGCATGCTGTTGGCTGGAGCAGCCACATCTCTTCGAATAAGAGATTCTAGTCACCCTAAAGGCATCATTCATTATGCCGTGAAGTTTCAGTTTCTACAGGGCCAATGCAATTACCTGTCTTCTCTGAGATGCCAATGCCTGTTGAGGAGCCTCCAGGGCCACTCTTCAAATGGGACATCGGATTCAAGTTGGTATCATGCCGTGGCATACCAGCAGTGGTCTAGGTTCTGTATTAAACACTATTGCATTCGCTGCAGGGGCTCTGACCGATCACGGACTCCATTTATCTTTCACCTTTAACAATACTGCTTATGACCACACACACACACAATAACTGTGTCTCTGGCTTTTATCACTTAGGCACAACCCCCCCTCCCCTTCATTTTTAATTTCAAAAGAAGATTTATTCTGTGGTCCAGCTATTCAAGCCCTTCTCCGGAGGAAAAGATGGAAGAAAGAATACTTGTTTTTGTTTGTTTTAACTAATTTATATAAGATAAGTAAACATCTCAGCTTCTTGCTAATAGGTTGCTGTAGGTCCCTATTATGCTGAGCCAGACTACAAAATGTGAGATCTTTACCCACACAAGGCAAATCTGGGTTTTGAATAAAGAGCGATCACTGCAGGAATGGAATTGCCTGGAATACTCTTTGGCAATCAGAGTGGCATTATAGCTAGGCATGTGCATTGTCAACGAGTGTGTAGGTGTCTTGAAAGCTGAGCACTAAATCCTCTGGTTTGATCTAGTTTCAGGATGTTTCAGTAAGCTTGCTCTCCAGTCTCAGCTGTGGTGTGAGAAATCATGCATCTCTAAATTCAGCTTAACTGGTCACCTTGTACAGTTTTTCCTCTGTTCTGGTCCTGGTGTGCCACTGCCATGTACATTGTGGTCCTCTGAAATCACCTGACAGCTTTCTGAAATTTGATTCCAGTTAGAGAAGCGAAGACACCCAAATGTACAGGTAGGTGGTACTAGAGGGAAAGGGGTTGGGATACCACAGGACCCAACAGAGATGTTGAAGGGGAATGCAGGCAGATGTTGACAGTTCAGATTGTGTGAGACTGGTCAGACCATATGCAGAAGTGAATGGGATTGATTTGGATTAGTCAGACAGTCTGCAGGAGTAGATGGGATTGGTTGGGATTGCTCAGTCTGTATGCAGAAGTGAAAGGGATCGGTCATTGTCTACAGGAGTGGATGGAATTGGTCGGGATTGGTCACTGTCTACTAGAGTGAATGGGATTGGTTAATCTGTCTGTGGGACTGCTCAAGAGTGTTTACAGGCATAGGTGAGATTAGGCAAGATTGTTTGAATAATTGTGACCATTGCTTATTGGTCTATTAAAAAAATAATACATTTCCGGCCCATTTGACTTTACAATTAACACTTATCCACTTTCTTCACAGCCAGTGAGAATTGCCATGACTTCCACCCCATGTTCTTCACTCATGACCGCTCTTTTGAGGAGTTCTTCTGCATCTGCATCCAGCTGCTTAACAAAACCTGGAAGGAGATGAGAGCCACATCAGAAGACTTTAACAAGGTAAGGACAGAACTGTGAATAAAGATCTCTCGGGCTGCATAGATAAAGGGCTTAATTTCTATTCTCACACTCTGGCTCTCTATCACTAATCCAATTATTTTTGAGAGATTGAATATTCATGTGGCATTAGTAAGTTGTAACTTGTAATTAGCTGTGGATTTCATTTAGGTCGGTGTGGAGCAGAGCCCAGCCTCTCCCTGGAAGTGTGCATGTATGCTACAATGTTATTTGTGTAATTATAGTAATCACTGTGCAAACTTGTCCCTGCAATTGCAAAGCAGTAATATCCATAGTGTTCCAAGCTTTAATATCAGAGCTTAGTGCATATGAATAGGCTTGAAAAGTACTTCTTTGGATCACATCTCTTTGTGATCTATCTTCTTTTGGGTTAAACTGTAGCTTATGAACTTTCAGCCTTGGTGTTTTTTCCCCACTGTGGGGTTTTGTTAAAAATAAATTTGATTCTGATAGACATGACTCATGACAAGGTTCCTGAATAATATGACAGTGTTGACATGACAGTGTTTCTAAAGGGGTAGAGGAATAACCTACAGTCTTGGATCACAGCAGCTCATGTAGGCAAAACCATTAGCCTGAAGTATGCGGTATAGAATTTTTACACTCCGTCACACTGAGGGGGTTGTTAGACCTGCACTCATTAAGAAACACGGCTTGAAGGTGACACTCTAATTGTGAATCAATGCTAATTCAGCAGCCGCTCCCTCTGTTCAGCTAGCAGCAAGAAAAAAAATGCTGGCTTTCTATATTTTGGCACTCATTAAAATCTGCAGCTCCATTGCGGTGATCTGGCAAAAATGAGGGTAAGAAGGCGTGTAACTGATTTTTCTAAAGAGAAACATAGCATAAGTTGTATAAGCATAAATTAAATAAGCTTACATACAGGTATGTGCATTTTGTTTTTTACCACCTCATATCAGAACTTAAACATTGATATTTTTCCTGCAGGTATTTGATTACATGCTGAATTGATGACGGTTACATCACTTTTGCTGTGGCACATAGCTCTCTTGCATTCAGGGTGTGATGAAATCACACCCTAGCAAGGTTTTTTATATCTGTAGACAGAGTGACTGTTTTTAACATCACATTTGTTAAACTGACCCCTTAACCGTCATGGAAACCACAGGAAGTCATTAACAATATTTCCACATAGTCTCAGGAAAATATGTTTATGGCTTATTTAAATATGAAGTGCCAAGTATATTCAAGACAGAAAAGGGAATTATATTTTAGCCACATTTCAGCCACAGTGACATCCAATGGGTTTTCCCCTTAATCGAAATGAAACTCTTAACATATCATTATGAACTTGAGCAGAGATGTACAAAATCCTGTCATCTTACACCGGACTGTTTGAGGTTGGTATTGCTGCATGAAAAGGGTGCACAGTCATAACCACAGAGCTTCATCACTCATGTGTTGAATACAAAGATGAGCCATATCTCAGTGTGTCAAGGAATGTTTAATTAATGACTCCCCTTTCACGATTGCTCTGTAATTAAACTTGCTTTTGGTGTCATTTCTTCTGAGGATGATGTGGGAGACTGATGCCAGGTCAAACATGATGCTATCCCACTACACAATTTATTTATGAGTGGGGTTGTGGTTAGACTAGAGTTTGGGCTGTATTTCTTCCCCATGTCTCCTGTTTTATTTTAGAGTGCAGCTGATGATAATTGCAGTGAGGTCACCTGGGATGTTTTCTCACTAAAATTGCTTTTGTTAACTGATGAGAAGGAAAAATTAGGCAAAATAGCATGTATCCCACCTTTTATTTTTTGCATTGGCAAATACACTATATGGCCAAAGGTATATGGAGACTTGAGCGTAATGCCTGTATGGACTGCTGGACATATCTTCAAAGCCATGCTTCAAAATCTAGTGGAAAGCCTTTACAGCAGAGTAGAGGATATTATTATTATAGCAAATGGGGACTAACACTATACTAATGACCGTTTCTGAAAGGGATTTTTTAAAAAACACATCTGGTTGTGTTGGTCAGGTGTCCATTTGGCCATAAAGTGTACTTGATACTTCTCCAGTACTTTGTCATGACCCAGCCGACTCATTGCAAGCTTTTTTATCCAGAAGATTTAAGGGTGTCATGGTAATATGCTGTAGGACAGTCCTGGGTTTATTGTGTAGTGTTCACTTAATTGATAGGTCAGGTCATCACATAAACATCACACATGTTCATTGTGTAAAAAAGATGCTAATAGTCTAATCATTACTAATTAATCTTTTTTAATTATTACAGAGTGAACAAACCATTCATTGCAATTGTTTGACAATAAAGTCTCATAATTAAACCCTAAAATAAAATGAAATAAAATGCATTTACATTATTAAATGTAATACTGTCCAACTGCACTTCTTTGTTCGGCGTGTTTTTAGAGTGTCATTGCATGACCTCCATTTTGTGTCAAGAAGTGACTGGCTGGTCAGACATACCTTAAAATGATGATCATGAGATGTGTTTATGGATGGCTGCACACGCCCAATCTGATGAACCCTTACATGCATGCACATCTTGTATTTATATGCACACCATACACCTTCTGTTACCCCTCCCCCAGACTATCTCTCTCGCTCCATGGGTTTGCCTGTCACATTGAGTAAATTTTGTGTGTATGTGTGTGCGCGCGTGCGTTGCTGAAGAAAGAGAAGCCAGACTGATGCTCCTGGGGCAAAAATCTGACGGGCAACATTTCGCCTGTTTCCATAGCAACTGTATTCTAATTACTCTTACTCCAGCTCCTCTAGGATGAGATGGAATGCCTATTGTGTGTGAAAGAGAGCTGGGGCAGTAGACACAGGAGACAGAGTGTTTGCTCACGTACAGTTCCCTTTCTCCTCCTCCCTCCTATCAGTGACGTAAGCATCTACGGCACCTGAGTGGAATCTGCCGCCTGGGTGCATCAGAGCGTAGTAGTGATGTAGCAGCTCTGTTTAAGCTAGCAGCTTTGCTTTTATTCCCCCTCCCACTGGGAAAGCCATGTGACTCCTCGCCTGGACTGCCATTGGTCCGATCCATGCCACGTCTGTCCAATTGGGTTGAAAGGCTGGGACGGACATAAACGAAGCTGCTGGGTGATGCTCTCGCTCTTTAGAGAGCTGATGCTGTGGAGAGGAACGAACAGGTTTCTGCATGCGCTTGTCTCCAGCTAACTCAGAGGTTCCATCAGCAGCACGCCCACCCAGTGCCATCCAACAGGCACATCAGAGATCATCCAAAGTGCTTGCTTCTCTGTTCGACTGCTTGCGAGCTGTGCCAGCGTGGAACCGGCTCCCAAATATGGAGGTGACGCCGACATGTGAGTATAACACTCACTCAAGCCGATTACAGATGCAGCACTCACGGTTGACTCACGGCTATTAGACGTAGCTGCTGGAGAACAAGACTGAAAGAGAATAATGGGAATAAGAGGGCTCAGGGTCGGAAGCATGTATGTATCTTCTCCTGGACGTGGACAGATGGGACAGGCTGAGGCTGTGGCTCTCGTACAGGTCGGCTGCAGGCTTTGTAAAAGGTTGCCAGAGTAATCGGGTTAGAGGCAGATTTCAGCTCGTGATTAAATATCCCTCAATCTAAAGCGTCTCTCTGATCTGTACCCTCTCACCCTTACCACGCTGGTATTATGAATGAACTCATTACTTGTGTCTATGTGCCTCCTATTCGCAATCATTCCACTCGCAGGGAATTCATCTATCTGCTTTTTATTTTAAACATATAAGAGTTGTTGCAACTAATATCTATTACATATTAGTATTTTCAGGTTTTAAGATGATAACACTATTGTTATTGTTGATATTTTTCTTTGGTGTAGTTTCAGCTTAGAAATAGCTCTTGATATAGATTTAATCCTCTTTTGTATTTTGTATACTTGATGTTTTGGCTGAGCTGAACATTCAGTCTGTTTCAGTATTCAGACAATTGGCTTCTGTGTATAATCTGAAAAGAAAAACAGAACAGCATTTCTAAAGACTGATTGTCAGCACATGGATTTGGTACATGATTTCTTGCAGCGGATTTTGTCTGTCACCATCTGAATGTGATTGATTGTGATGCTGAGTTTATCAAAGACAGAAATTAGTGCAATCATGAAATTCTATGTCTGTAGTCATACTGCAGGCCTGAGAAAGCAGGTTTTGCACAATTTCTGCATTCTAAATGGCTTTCATTTTACATCTTTTTCCCGCCTTTCCTTCCTTCCTTCCTTTCCTTCCCTTCCTTTCTTTCTTTTCTTTCCCTCCTTCCTTTCCTCTCTTCCTTCCTTCCTTCCTTTCTTTACTGTATTTCTTCCCTTCCTTTCCTTTATTTTTTACATTTATTCCTTTTATGTCTTCCATTTATTCCCTTCATTCCTTCTTTTTATTCCCTTCCTTCCTTCCTAAATCTCTTGCTTTTTTAATTTTGTTTCTGTGCTTGCTTCCTTCATTCCTTCGTTTCTTTCTTCCTTTCTTTTTATTTACTACCCTCCTCTCTAGGCTATTTATACACTTGTGTTTTCCTCACTGTGATGAGGTTTGTGAAGTTGCATTTCCATCCCTGTGTGTGTGTGTGTGTGTGTGTGTGTGTGTGTGTGTGTGTGTGTGTGTGTGTGTCACACTATCAGTGCTGTAGCTCCAGCATCATACCAGACCTGAAACAGCCTTGGCCATAGATATAAAGCTTCTATATTTATTCAAAAGGCATGTGTGGCCTCGGCTTTTTTTCTTTGGCTATATGAGCATAAGTGATGTTGAATTACTCATCTCTGGGACAGAAATGCATTTTAAAGTTCAGTGCTGAGGCTTTCAGGTGCCATTGCATAAATCCATATTTGTGTGTGACAATGCTGGAGCACTTTGCATTACTAAACCCTCAGCAGCTTTTCCTAAAAAGCCCAGATAAATTCATAAGCAGGGTTGTCAGAACAAAACAACCACGGCAATGCAAAAAGAAAAACAATCATGCTTTTTTTTTACTTCCTTCATCTGTAAAGTGTGCATGATTTTGTATGAGACAACTGCAAGATTTCACACCCATGTATCAAATATAAAGGTGCTCTGTCACCTGGGGAATTGGGGGTTTTGGTACTACTGAACAAAAGATCATGAATTTAAGCTGATCTGTTGGGTTCTTTAGAGGACGGCCTTCCTAATATTGCAGCGTATTGAGAGATAATGACCATCCTATTCAACTCTGACTACTTAACAAAGATAAAAAAATTAATTCCAGAATTGATCCTTCCTTTGCGGTTAAAGTAACCTCCATTCATCTAGGAAAGTAAGCTAGATGAAGACAGAGATATTGTCATGTTGGGATATATATGGGGCTGTATCATTAAAGGGAATCTCTAATGCTACAAATGCATCCTATATAGTTATGCATACAAAAACATCCTATACAGTTGGTTGATTCCAAATTTTTAGCAACAGCTTGGGGAAGAATCATATCGGCATGATCGCCAGAGAGAGAGAGACCAAGAGAGAGACAAGCAGAGACCGAGAGAGAGACAAGCAGAGACCGAGAGAGAGACACAAGCAGAGACCGAGAGAGGGAGACAAGCAGAGACCGAGAGAGGGAGACCAGCAGAGTCCGAGAGAGGGGGACCAGCAGAGTCCGAGAGAGGGGGACCAGCAGAGTCCGAGAGAGGGGGACCAGCAGAGTCCGAGAGAGGGGGACCAGCAGAGTCCGAGAGAGGGGGACCAGCAGAGTCCGAGAGAGAGAGACCAGCACAGCCAGAGAGAGCGTGAGAGAGAGAGAGAGAGAGAGAGCCACACAGCCAGAGAGAGAGAGAGAGAGAGAGAGAGAGAGAGAGAGAGAGAGAGAGAGAGAGAGAGAGAGACAACCAGAGAGAGAGAGAGAGAGAGAGACACAGCCAGAGAAAGAGAGACACACAGCCAGAGAGAGAGAGAGAGAGAGACACACACACACAGAGAGAGAGAGAGAGAGAGACACACACAGCCAGAGAGAGAGAGAGAGAGAGAGAGAGACACACACACAGCCAGAGAGAGAGAGAGAGACTGCCAGAGAGAGAGTGTCTTGACCAAACACAGTAGCTGTATCACATCATCCCTATCAATAATCTGGCTAAATGGGAAGTCTGTAGGATTTCACATTCTTCTTCAATGCAAGTTATTCTTTGTGGTAGTAGAATTTTTTTACAAAAAACAGTTATCTGGAGAAAGAAAAAGACAATATAGTAAAAGACCATTATACCTTGGGTACCAGTTAAGTGCAGAGGAGCTGTGCATGATAGAGTCCTAGCTCCCAGTCCCTCCATGGTCTTCATAAATCATCCTAGCACATAATGTAAAGCATGGTTACCCTATTTATTGTACTATGTAGCCAAATATGCACTTTTTGCTGTTAGTTTGTGAAGTTGTAGTAAGAGTTTTGGAGGTCATAGATGTGCAGGGAAGCCTGCTGAGCAGGCAAATGTGTTTTCTGCTTCACCTGCTCCCCTCACTACTAATAGCCTGCCACTACACAGTGCACACACAGCAGGCTTTTCAACCCACCTATGGAGACTTTTAGAACATACATGCTCAAGTGTTTCAAATTCAAATATATTATACAGGTTATGTTGAATTCTTGAATCCCACTGGTTCTAGGTTGGGTATTTTTTTTACTTGTTTGTTTGTTTTGTTTTGTTTTAATAACAGCATCTCTGAGCGTAGTAGACTAAATATTTTAGAATGAGCACACAAATATAAATTATTGTTTATATAGTAACAGCTATTGATGGTGTTGCTACTGAAAAATGAATAAGCATAGATTTTGTGAAGCTTTTATGGAAGTAGCCAAGACAGTAGGAGTTTAACGACGAGAAAGTCTTTCTGGGTTCTTGGTAACAAGAAAACAGAGGCTGGTGAGGGAAAAACTCTTTATAGCTTTTAATAATAGCATGGGCTAGCTTGCTTGGCAAACATTCTGTCAATAAATGTGACAAAATTATTTAAAAAACTGTGACATATCCTGTAATTAATAAAAGTAATTTAATTGTTGATGTGCTGTATTATAAAAGGAATAATGACTGTTCTATTCCTCTAGGGAACATGCTGTTATAGAAAAATTATCAACTTCTAAGAGCATCATACCACCCCATTGTTTTTGTTCTGGAGTGTTTCACTGGTACGGACCTGCCAAATGTGGCAGTTCCCTGCATCTGCTAAATCATTAAGAGCTTTCCTTAAAGTAGTTCACGCTTGATCCTTCGTCCCCCCCAAATAATCACATCTGATTGTGCCTCACAATAGTGCATCATGCTTTGATGTGAAGTGTTATTAAGCAGTACAATAGAATCTAGGATAATAATAACTCAATTACCATGTCAATAGTAAAATGGATAATGTTCCCGTTTCCCTCCGGTTGTCCTACAGTATTCTCAGATTTGCACCAGGTGAATACTTTTCTGAATGAAAAGAGGAGAGGAAAGGAAAAATAGGATGCATTCATGATTCATGTATTGCCAGCTCGCTTAGCAAACGTGTCACGCCACTGACTGGATTGATTCTTTTGTGTGTTTATAGACATGTATCCTGTGAATGTTTGACTCGACTGGATTGAATGTTAGGCTGAGGTCAATGTCACGGTCCAGTAGAAAGCAAGCAAGCTGAAGCACTGTTGATGACTAGATGTGCAGATTTCAGTTTCTATCAAGTGCACAGCAGTCATTGTAATCACTCCCTTGTTGTGGTAATAAATAGTAAATCATCATCTGATTTAGGCTTTGACTATATTGCATAGAGAAAATTTATTTTGTATGGGAAAATTGTTTTGTTTCTCACCAAAGGCAGGAGACTCTTGTCTGTAAGTATGATGGATAACCAGGCAAAGCTGTAAATAAAAATAGAGACAGGAGTGATGAATCTCACAAGCCTTGATTACCAACAAATGAGCATTCTGCTGTCAGGGAAAATCTGACTGGATTACAGAAGCTAGAAAAAGCAAAAGGTCTGCCTGTATGCATGCAAAAGTGCCTGTGGAAATGTGACTTTAAGGCCACATATGGGAATGTTGTACATGCCTTTGATTACATATATGAAAGTCTTTAAATTCTGTAGGAAGAAAGACCTGAAAATTACTGAGAAGTTATGTTTATAATTTTTACTATACATGGTGCTGTGTATCTGTTAACCTAATCAAGCTAACTTATATGGGTTTACCTGGCCATGTTACTGAGATCTAACTTTTGGTACTCATAATCTTCACTACTGTTGATAGCCAGCTAAGTAGCCTAAGTAGAACTTACTATTACCCAGTCAGCAATCGTGAGCTTACAGGGATTCTGAGAGTTTTTTTTTTTTTTTTGTTCCAGTTGTATTCATAAATATGAATAAAGCTTAAAATGAAAAATAACTTGAAGCTATAAATGTTTGTCAGGCTTGACATTTAAAAAAAATGGACTAAAAGCATCCTTAAAGCCCACCAGCCTTTGAAATAATCTTGGCTTTTTTGTGCTTTATGTACCATGAATTCTACATATATTTTTCTTTTTTTCGTCGGTCTGGGTTTGTGTAGGAGCATGACTCACTAAGTTTTTAAATCGCACATAGTGAATATAATGGTGTCTGCAGTTTCAAATGAATAAAAATAGCATTGCAGAATATACTATTGCAAATAGAATTCTTGAACTATATTGCTATGTAATGCACCTGTATTGGTACATCTTTATTTAGATATATTAGCTAAACTAGCTAGTTACATGAACAGGTTGCACTAATGTCTGTGGGAAGAGCTGTATGATTGTAGAAGGCTGTTAATGTTTGGCTGTTTGGATAAGTATTATGTATTTTGTGTAAAACCGTAGCCTAGGTTGCAAACAAGTGTAATTAAAACTATTAGCCAGGTGGGATGATCCTTTCTTGCAATACATTTTCAATAGGTATAAACAAATGAATTATTTGATTGCTACAAGTCTGCTATTAGATTAATCTGGACACTGTTGGGTTTCTGTATGTAGTATTGTGACAGTATTTTGCTAAAATAAACAATTATCCACAATATGACTCGTACATTTATAAAACAGACAGCAAACCAAACAAACGTTTCTTTTCTTTATATAGAAAAACACAGTATACAACTGCCACAGTACAATAACATTCAAATCTAGAAGGTTAGGTGGGAAAAAAATCTTCAAATGCTTAAAGCCCAGAGTGTCTATTTTCATAAGTGAAGTAACTTTTATCCAGAAAAATGCAGATTTATTTTGCCATTTAAATAATTTTTGCTTCTCTTATAAGATTGAACATTTATCTGGCAGTTTGTTTTGGGCTTGACTTCTTTATATTGAAGCTTTTAACAGCATGATATAATTCCTTGGTTGTGGGTTTCTGTTTAAGATTCTGTTGGTAGTCTTTCAATATCACAAATATGTCAGATATATAAATATAAAAATATAAATCTGTGTCTCTTAGAAAGTGATACAGGGATTAGTGTTTGTTTAAGATTTGGGAATGGCAGTGTGACTTTCAGTGACGCCATTATGTTGGAACAAAAGGGACTGTAAAAATATCGAGAAATGATTTCATGAATTAAAGAAACCATTAAAGGAAATGAATTAAAGTGTTTGTCTCTAGCAAGCACATTTTTTTGCACAAGTGAAGATGCATCCTCTCCTCCCCCTTCATGTTGCTCTGCATTATCTGGGAGTTGACGCACTGTGGTTGAACGTGTTCCCTACATATCAATACTGGACGTAGTCGAGAAAGAGCAGGAAAGGGCGGTCAGTGGATGAACGCTGCAGTAGTCTTAGTGAAGCACAGATCGTCAGTACTCACCTGATAAATAAAGAAAGAAGCAAAAAGAAAAATAGTTGCTTTTTTTTAATACATAAATACCACCACCCACCCTTTCAGCAATAACAGCCCTGTCCTCCTCCACCTCTCTGTCGCTCCACAGGAAATCACACTTCCATTTCTAAGGAAACCTACTGCCAGATCCAATGTTATTTTTTTACAGGCTTTGAAGAAAACAAATTTAAAGAAATACACATTTTTTAACCAATCCCCATCCACCGCAGTGGTAGATATGTGTTTGTACTATGGACAATAATTGATACCTTTTCCTTAACTGTGAAGACAAATTTACTAAAACTATTCTTGTGTAGTTTTTTCTAATTAATTTCTATCCGACACTGAAGTAAGACATTATCAAAATCAATTTTGGTTACTTTATATATATATCCATACACACAAAAACAAAATCCCTCTCCTTAAAAAGGTTTGTCAGTCTTCTAAAGAAAGAATTATAGCTTTATTTATCTTTTATGAAGAATTTTCTAATGTCTTATAAGATAAGATAAACTTTATTGATCCCACAGTGGGGAAATTCAATAAATTATATATAAATATTTATTGATGTCTCAGCAAGTGTCCTTAGACTTTCATTACAGTGTACATATGTAGTGAAAGGCTTTGTTCGACTCTCCTAAAAATAGCCAATATTATTGAATATAAAATATAATCAGAAATATTATAATCCGAGAAAGAAAATCTAGTGTAATCAAACATGTAGCGGTAGTGTGGTGCAGTGATGTGCATGAGTATGGACATAAAGGGAACAGTATATGGACATATGTAAATGTTAAAGTGCAGATTTGTGTGTAGTAATAACACATACTCTGCAGATGGGGTAGACTGCTACTATGTTGAACAGCACTGTATTCCTTTAACCCTTTAAAACAGCATTGGAGAAACTTTCATCAATCTTAAAGTGTACTGTTGGAGGATTATCTCCATTTAACTGTTACTCAGCCTCTTTCAAAGCACAGTGACCGATCAGGGCAGTGCTTTGAGAGGAAACTCTCACACTACGCTCGTTTTATCACTAATTAAAAACTCATCTAATCCCAGTGCTGTTTAAGCTGCAGTACGTGGAAACAGCAGCTGGACTCGAATCCAGAGCAGCTGTTCAGCGAGTCAGGACACATTGTGTTCATGGTCCAGTCTCTCGTTGCTCTGCACTATAATTGATCAAAATGTACCAGTAACAGTCTGAAAGTAAAGGCCAGACATTATGTATGCTGATTCAGTGCTGTGATTGCTGTGATAGATAGGCCAGTATTATATTTGAGCACTAATATTAAAAAGGACTATAATAACAGTAATACAAATGATGGGTAGATAAATATATAAAATAATAGTTGCTAATCTTTTTCTGTTGTTCTTAAGAGAATTGTGTAAGCGATATTAACAAGAGTAAACAGAACTAGCTTTCACTTCACTTTTACGCATTCAAAGCATTTCATTTGATTTTATTTAATTTTGAGACAAGGTGGCTCTACAATCTTTGGAGTGATTATTCTGTTCAAACTTGTGTTGACGTTGTCAGGAAAGAAATTGTATCACCAGTCACTACTCAATTTATCTTTACTTGAAATGAATACAAACAGTCATAGCCTCTGATGTTGTAGTCTATTTATCTTAATGGTTGTGGTGATCACCACTTCCACTTAATCACTGCACTAGTAATGTCTAATTAATCATTAATCACTGGAAAGCACAAAGTGTCTATCTGAGACAATATCTGGGATTAATCTGTGCTTGTGTGTGTGTGTTATACTGTAGGTGATGCAGGTGGTGAGGGAACAGATCACTCGTGCTCTGACGAACAAGCCTAACTCTCTGGATCAGTTTAAGACCCGCCTGCAAAACCTGAGCTACACTGAAATCCTCAAGATCAGACAGTCAGAGAGAATGAACCAGGAGGACTTCCAGTCTCGGCCCATTCTGTGAGTCACACACGCATACGTGCACACACACCATTTACATGGTCTACTCTCTATACATGGTGTGTGTGTGTGTGTGTGTGTGTGTGTGTGTGTGTGTGTGTGTGTGTGTGTATGTATGTATATATATGTATATATATGTATGTGTGTATGTATATATATATATATATATATATATATATATATATATATATATATATATATATATATATATATATATATATATATATATATATATGGAGGAAATTGCAGATTCATATGAATATAAAAATGAACAAAAAATTATGTTAACAAAATCAAAAATATTTATTTATCTATTTATTATTTTTCATTTTTTTAAATTCGAAATTTTGTTTTATTTGGTCTTGTCTGGTACATCATAGCTTGCAAGCACATTAAAAGGACATTTCCACACAAATGGCACATTGTGTTGTGGGGCAGTGTAGATCTCATTAGACTAAGAGGACGCTCAATTAAAGATTTTTTGTAGCTGACGGCACATCATTTGTGCTGCAGTGTTCGGTTTCAGAGAACATGCCGTCAGGACTTCACGCACCATTTAAACTCTTACAGTTCTGCTCTTTACATTTTTTTTGCTCTATAAATTGTGCTCTTTAAAACTTTTCAGTTCTGTTTGAACAACTTTTTTTTTTTTTTTTTTTTTTTAACCCTGTTAGCCTTTTTAAATTCTATACACTTGCTGGTGCCTTTGTTTTTGCTCCACATTGTAGGTGCAGCAAGTCTATAGCTCAAGCTTGTGTTAATCATTCCCTAACTATAGATCAGTTTCAGTTCACAGCAGCATATTTCAGCAGACTGTCTCAACCTTGCTAACACAAACAATTTTGTCTACAAATTTTCCTTTTGACTTGTGAAACAACTAATTTCGACAGGTCCTCAATTTGACAGGTCTTTCACAATTTGTAAGCAGATAAAAAGAGTGATGCTACTGGAGAGTCAGCGAGCTTCTTCTATTCTTCAGTGCAAACACACTACCACTCTCCTCTCCAAGGCATGCATAATTTAGTTTAATAGCTGCTTTATGCATGCCAGGCAGAATGCACACCTCCTTCAGGGGAACATGAAGAGAATGAATGAGTGTGCTTTATGCAGCTCTCACCTTTAGATCTGCATATTGAAAGATTTCTTTTAGAAAAGCAGATGGCAACATTTGGCTGTCTGTCGCCTTTTTTGATATACACTACTGTTTGTTGAATGCGTGTGCGTGTGTGTGGGTTCGCTTTTTACAGGGAGCTGAGGGAGAAGATCCAGCCTGAAATCATGGAGTTGATCAAACAGCAGCGTCTTAACCGCTTGTGTGAAGGCACCTGCTTCAGGAAGATCAGCAGCCGCAGGAGGCAGGGTAAATCTCTAACACACACTTGCCCATGTGCTTTGATATATGCTCTACATGTACATATTATCAGGTGGTAATTTTCCATGAGTATTTCCCAGCCATTGACCAGAAGCACTGGAATTGATTGCAGTAATGCAGGAATTGGTTAACTCAATTTAACACAATGGAATTACTTAATTTAATTCTTCTGCTTCTAAAGGAGGTCTAGCTGACCACCAAGCTTCCGACTGATTATAGAGTTAACGGGAAATCCACTGGTCAATTACAGAGAAGGCTGAAATATTCTTCTTAACTTAACAAGATCCTCTCACCTAACCTTTACTCAGGACACAAAAGGTGTACAGTGGAATTCTGACCAAATTTCCGATATCTGTAGGCTTTTCATGATCAGTTTTGTAAAATCCTTATTATTCAAATGTATATTTATTTATTTATTTATTTGGTTAGTTATGTATTCTTTGTGCAGGAAAAGGAACAATTGTAAATAATTTAAGCTTAATCATCCTTTTAAATTGATGAAAATGATTATTTTAATGATGTCTGTATTGAGAGGCGTGAGAGGTCATTTAAGATGACCACCTTTGAGTGATGGCTGTTGTGTATTTGTCTTGGAAAAAGTTCTGGAAGTTGCTGGAAATAATTTCATAAGAAGACTGATGAACCTAAATCAATGGCTCTGTTGTCAATAAACGGTTGCTGTTATTGTCGAGGTGAATTGTTGCAGATGTCAGAGTAAGCAAAAAGAGAATAAACGATAACAGCTAGCTCCTGTTTTAAAAGAAGTGTTGTAGCTTTTACAGTGTTGAGTGGAGAGCAGTTAATACTGGCTTTCACATAGGTTTGCACATGATTGGGGCTGTCTGCTCAGACAGAGGGTGGCTTTATCAGTAGGCCTGGATAATTTAACACTTTTCACACTACATGAATAGATCACTGTGAGAGTGGACACCTTGTTTCTGTCCTCTTGGTCTCCATTTCACACTTTCCTACATGTTGTCTGTCAGCTTTAGCCCTTTTACTTCATTCTGATCTTTACTCTGACCTTCACTCTGATTGGAATGAGAGCTCCCACTAGGTAGAGTTTTAGAAGAAAGCCATATTTTACTTCATCCACTTTTAAATGGAACAGCTACATTTGCTCACTTTTATGTGGCGGAGCAGGATCAGTTAGTCGTATTAAACATAGCTCTATGCAACATAACCTTCCTCCCTGCAGAATTCAGATAAATCTCAGGATAATCCTCAGGATTTTTTTACCTCCTCAGTCGATGTTAGTGTAAATAATGCCTTGTGTCTTACACAATAAACCATAAAAGTCTTGCTGGACTTTTTCAGATGTCGGAAATGTTGTGTAATCTGTAATGAACGTGATCGATTTACAAAGGATAATATTTTTCTGTAAAAATGAAGGTGCAGACACGTCCACGTCCACCATTTATACAGAAAAATCTTATCCTTTGTTTATTATTTATTATGTAAATTATCCTACATTTATTATGGGCCCCATTCCAATTCAGTTATTTTTATTTATAGAGCCCATAATAAATTTTATACATGTTCCTATAAGAAGTATAAACATCAGCTGTTATTATAATACTTTATTAAAGACCTCCAAAACCTCCAATATCATCTTACATGTTTTGACCTAAACCTTTCATAAATCTTTTTATAAAAATCTTTCTCAGATGCTTTTCCATGTATTTTAAAAGCACTGTGTAGTTAACAGTTAATTCTAAAAGAAAATCTATTGCCTCTAGACTTGGCAACTACAAAGGATCTTTCATTAGTCATCTGAAGTTTTTATTCACAGAGAAATTGACATTATTTTTTACAGGTACTTTTAGTAAATAAAAGATGGCATAATCTTTTATCTTTTAATCATAAACATTTCCTCTGTGAATATTATTTATCAGACCAATTCGGACATAATGAAATGATGAGAGAGATCTTTATGATTATTACTTTGCCCTAGATCCCTATATTATATTATACTTGCCCTGTTTGACTAGGTCTCACTTTTAAAATCTGGAACATTAGCACTGAATTTCAGACTTTATGTTTCTGTAAATTTGATTGGAACTGTTTGTGTTTGTTAATTTCATGGCATGTGAACCCACACATTACTTTATTTTCCCTGTCTGTTCTTTCCTCATGTCTTTGTGTGTAATGGATGTTGAATAGAAGATCATATACAAAAATCACTTTTACTTGCATAAGAGTGCTATTATACTAAATGTCTGGTTACTCTTAAGCTTTTCCATGCCACTGCTGCCTCATTAGTTATCTCAGTTAGCGTATAAATTTCTATAAAGCTGCTTTATGATTGCGATATGGTTAAAAGCACCATACAAATTAAATTGAATTTTAAGACTTTGCGCTGTGCACCACCTATCTATGCATAAAGAAGTCTCCTTTTCTCATTCAGACTCTCCCTGTTCATTTTTTTGTCCTTAAAATCCCTCTGCCAACATTTTTACTTGAAGAGCTCCACTCGAACCCCATCTGCCCATCAAATATTCATCAAGCTGCTCTTAAATGTAAATGACTTTGCTCACTCTCACTTTGTCTTTCTGTTCTCTCTCAGTTAACAAAGAAATCTCTTAAATTGCAGCCAGGGTCCCTACATAGGAAGCCTCAGCTGTAAAGCCTTGTTTTATTTGTTTACACCTCGAAAGTGATCAGCACACTTGATTTCTTCTGACATCTTGTATGCACACACAGATGGTTGACAGTTCTGCCGTCTGGCTCCGCACAGCCACTCAGTTTGTGTCTATAGATAAGCTTAAGTCGGGTGGGTATGTTTGTTAGGCAGGCGATGTTAGAGAAAGAGAGTAATGAGCAGTCTGTTTGTATTCAATCCTGTCCTCGTCTCATGCCATGTGAGAGCCTGAGCGGGCTGCAAAGTGCCACTGTGCACAATTCTTCACAGCACGGCAAATCCCAGACTCTCCACTCTTTGCCACATTGCCAGGATGCTATTCTCAGCAATTAGGCTTTGGAAAGAGGCACCAGAACAAGTGCCAGCCGTAAGCCTATGTGTAAGCAGCACTGACAATTTGTGCCAGCCTTCTGTCCGGTGCAGGAAGTGCCAGCCAGGGGTTGGAGCGCCTTCATACAAGTTTAGTCAGTCAGCAGGCCAATAGCACCTCCTGAAGTCTTGTCTGTACATGGACATGTACTATAGCTTAAACCTAATGTTTTTTTTTTTTTATTGTTAATTTTTTTTTTAATGGCCTGGTCTCCTCAGCAGAGCTGGATGACTATGGTAATATGGTACTTTTATGGTAAAACATTTGTGCTGATATCGTGGGAAACCTGTCTGCCTCAGTAACGCTGATTACACAGTCACAATTTCAGTATCAGTAATTGTTTATTTCTTTGTAAATATCATAGAAGTATAAAAGGTATGTCTGAAATTATTCAATTTCCAATTACAAACACAATCATGCAGTTTGTCTTTCATGAGTGCAGTATTTAATCCTAAAAAAGCTCATTTGTTCAGTGTTAATGAACATTAGGAATCATATTTTTATAACAGCTGTTTTTCTAATTTGTCAGAAAAAAAGATCCTATTTACTGTATTTAACAAATTTTCTATTGCTTTTAAGTTCGGGGATTAAAAACTACACATTACGGGCAGCTGTTTGTCAATGATTCATTAAAATATTAAATTGCTGTTGATAACAAATTATTCATAATATAGAGAACATTAGTGAATTAGAAATCCTCTCTCTCTCTCTCTCTCTCTCTCACTCACTCTCTCTCAGATAAGTTCTGGTATTGTCGATTGTCACCCAATCATAAAGTACTCCACTATGGGGACCTGGAGGAGAGTCCTCAGGGAGAGGTGCCTCATGATTCTCTACAGGACAAATGTAAGTACAGCTGACGATTGCTCCTGAAGCCTGGAGCAGACTGGATCCATAGCTCACTGCTCCTCTTCCTTCTCGACAGTGCCCGTGGCCGATATTAAAGCTGTTGTCACCGGTAAGGACTGCCCACATATGAAGGAGAAGGGAGCCCTGAAGCAGAACAAGGTGAGTGTGTGTGTGCTGGAGGACATGGTTACATTTGTGACTTTGCTCTTCACAAACATTTGTTGGGGTATCAACAACTCTCAGCTTCAGGGTCCTTGGTTTGACCCCAGAGCTTTGGTTCTCTCTCAGATTGCTAGACTGGCTTAACTGTATTACAGTTAACTGGGTGTGTATCATTGTATAGACATATGTGTGCATGATGATAGTCCCATCCTGGGTGTTGTCTCATATCATGCTAGAGTCTCTCAGGGATGGACTTCAGATCCACCACGACTCTGAATAGGACAAACTGGTTACTGTAGATGCATGAGTAAATGAACGGACTCCAGCTTCTACTAAAGCTTTTACTAAATCCTAGAGACTCCAAAATCTGCCTTGCTTTCTAATATTAGACCTCGCAAACTGTGTTATTTTGCTTTAAATTAGAGAGAACTCTGTGTACTCAGGTGAATTTAGCTGCCTCAGGCTTTCCCCCCGAGTCCTGCAGGCTGACTCATAAAAGACAAATTTAGCATGAAAAACAAAGCCGCATTGTGCCACACTGTCAACTATGTTTATGGTTTTTATCACTGAGGATGCAGCCGGATGAATGTCTGAGGGGCACAAAGAGCTCCATGGTGCACTACTGCCTCTTTTCAGTGAGACATAACCCAAACCCATCCCAGATAGTATCACTCATTCTGAGCAATAAAATAGTCCAGTCAGATGGCAGGTCTTATACACAGTAAGACTGCATCCTAGAGAATTCGTAAGGAATAACACTTAACATACAATGCTGTTATTTAAAAAAAACCGTATGACATATGGGGTGAAATGTGGTACAACACACAAGCTGTGTGTAATGTGAGAAGCGTTACTGAAATTGTCCAAAATCTGAGCAGACGCGTTAATAGAATATTTATATTTACTTTCAGAAAGAAAATATTGATGTTTTCCTGATATCATTTTGAGTTGTCATTCATTCATTCATTCATTCATTTTCAGGAACCTCTTTAGCCACTAACGTTTGCTACCCATTTTTAGTCATTTTCCTACCATTAATATCGGAGCATACACTTTTAAGCCATTTAACATTTAGACTCCTATGAGAAACAGCAAACACAGAAAATCAATTTATATTCCACCTCAAGCAGTCTCAAATCCTGCAACTGCTGAACCCATTGAATAAAGGATTTGTGACATAAATTGTTTGACATGAGACATGAGTTTTGTGTTCTGTAACATTTGCCTGGTGATAGCAGGTTTCTCTGACAGCGATCCCAAAAAACATTTGTCTTGTGCAATCTGTCAGGAGCTGAGGAGAATCTCGCTACAGTAAAGCACTGAAACACTCCCTGTGCTCGCTGCTCACTTGTTCCCAGCAGAAGTTGAGGCATGCACACTCACACTGTGACAGGATAAGCCATCTGCTGTAGTATATGAGGAGGAGACGTGTAAACGGCTAAGAAACATCAACTGATTCTTTTCTTTTTCTTTTTTCTGATTTTTTTTTCTTCTCATTCTTAGGAATTGTTGGAGCTGGCCTTTTCTATCCTCTATGAGTCTGATGAGTATTTAAACTTCATTGCGCCTGACAGGCATGAGGTAATCAGTGTCACAGGATGAAAATAAACCACTGTTTTATCTCCTGTTCTTTTTAAAAGCTTCACAGATTCAATAACAATGTCGACGTGTAAAGCTTAGTGTTTTATAATAGCAGATATAAAGATAAATTCATTACAATTCAAATGCTACTCATTTACCAGTTCCTATTATATATGATTATTTCTTTATATTGATCAAACCTGCACATGTGCACACTAAACATAGTTAAGTGCAAAAGTTTGCATCCCTCGTGGTTTTTAAATAGAGAAATGGAAAATAAATGCCTTTTTTATCATTTGTCTGCCAAAAATAGAATTCCATAATGACAGGCTACAACACACAGCAGTCTAGTCTTAAAAAAGACAGTCATAAAGTACATCTGGCAAAGTAATAACATGGGTGTGTACTGTGGCCTATATGGGGCTGATTATGACTAAGTGACTCCAAAAGCTACTTAAATGATTATAAAGGGAACTGGTAGACATGATTTTATGGGACTTTTTTTCACCATTCTTGTTACAAGAAAGATTAGTAAAACCAACACACAAAATGTCCAGTTGCTAAAAAAAATTGTAATGTTGTAACTATTGCTTTTTATTTTAGCTTAATTTCTAATGTGTGTTTGTGTTGCAGTACTGTGTGTGGACAGATGGGCTGAACGCTCTTTTGGGAAAGGAGATGACCAGTGAATTCACTCGCTCTGACTTAGACACACTTCTGAACATGGAGATGAAGCTCCGCCTCTTGGACCTGGAGAACATCCAGATCCCTGAGGCCCCGCCCCCTATCCCGAAAGAACCCAGTAATTATGACTTTGTCTATGACTGCAACTAAATCCCTCCACTGGACCAAGTTATTTTTTTTACATGCAGACTGGAAGAAAAAACTTTTAGGAAACAAACAATGGATCAATTTTTATTTCTTCCTTTTGCTTAATTCTCTTTTTTTATTATTATTGCATAAATTCCCAGTGAGTTTATTAAACTCCCAGCTTGCTTTTTTTGGGTGTATGAACACGTCCCATATGGTTGGATCCTCAGGTTCAGAACCAACACCTCATAAAAATTACAGCTAAGTTTGCAGTAACTACACACACACACGCCTTGAACCTGGTTTTTCTCTGGCTAACACTCTGTCACAATACCACTCAGTCCTTTACGTTTTTATTTCCATCCATCTTGTTTGAGGTGAGTGCCCCGGTGCTGAGTGTGTGCAGAGCCTGGGGACTTTGGCTTTTAGCACTTCCTGCAGCAGACATCTGACTCACACAGGCGGCAGCTAACAGCACAGAAAATACAGTGCAAGTGACAATAGCTAAGAGCCCGAGTCCATTGCCATCAGCGCACCCTGCTTCATAAACGATAGACTGTTATCTCCTATCTCATATTAGCCCTGATCTGAGTCTGTCCTTCCCTCAGTTGTCTAGCCAGCCTGTGGGACTGTAACCTGAAAATACAAAATCCAACGCTTGCTTCTAATTTATACCCACCGGACTTGTGGTAGACTGCTGTAACATTCCAAAGCAATATATTGAGCTTCTGTTTTCGTAACATGGTGTAAACTTTAGTGATATTTGTGCTGCCAAGTAGTCAGTATTCTGTTTGATTTGTGTCAGTTAAGAGTTTTTTTTTTAGGAACATAAGATACATTTTGATCACTGTTAATTTAAGTTAAATGATATAAATCATCTCACTGTTTTATCCTCATGAATTATTTTTTTATCCCTTCAAATGTTATGTGTTTTAGAGCCCTACACCATGCTGTTTACATTAAAGATCAATTCCAATTCAGCTTTCTGATTGCATTTCTTTTCCATAACACTTGAGATATCCAGCCGGTTTTTATGCAGCTCTACCGAAACAACAAGCTGCCATGTGTAATTGCAATTTCTAACACTTTAGCTTTGCATTAGTCACCTTGTTCAAGTTCACAGTGAGAGCAGTCGGTTGTTATCAGCTGGGATCAAACCCCTTACCCTCTTTACAGATCATGGCATTGTACTTCTGTGAACAATAGGACTTATTACTAGTGTTTGGAAAGTAAGATAATTCAAGAAAGTAAACTTGCATGTAAAAGTTTGCATCCCCCTCATGGTTTCTGGTAAGGGTAGAACATAATGCATCTGTATCTGTTTAGCGCTTCATAGATTCTTATCTGTATTCAGATTTAAACCAGAAGTGAGTGTGACCTCATCCCAAAGGATGTGTGTGAGGGGGCGTCTGTGTGAGGGGGCGTCTGTGTGAGGGGGCGTCTGTGTGAGGAGCACCTGTGTGAGGGGGCGCTCGTGTGAATGTGCACAAGTCAGCGAACTGTGCAGCAACTCACGCTGTTCATCACATTAAACATGTGATCTTTCTGTGAATGTGGACTGAACACACCCACAAAACTGTGTGGAATCTCCATTTTACAGTGTATGTGAAAAAACCGAAATCCGTGATATTCATTATGTTTTCTGATCGAAAACTGGCTAGAATTTTGCATTAATATTTTTTATATTTATATTTATCTTTTATATTTTATATTTTATATTATATTTGCTCCATAACATGTTTTATTAATGAAATTCTTAAAAAGATCAGCTTTGTTGTTAACTATGTTAAGTCTGATTTAAGGCATGAAAAGTACAAACCAGCTCAAAAGTTCAGTGGAAGCAGGAACACAGTCATCACCTGTCTTCAGACAGAAATCCTGACATTTCACAGAACTGGAGAAGGACATGAAAAAATATCAGAAAACTCTGATCATAACGAGCACAATTCAGTAACAGAAAAGCATGAGTACAAAAACATAATCCAGAGTGTAACTGCTAGATTCATAAACACAAAGACAACCTGGACGAGACACGAAAAGGTGATTAGGACTGTTTTTATATCCCTACTGGACATAAATGTTAAAAAAAAATTGCTAAGAAAATATTTGTTAGTGCTGAGGTACAAGTGTTATTCTGACATGTAAAGCATATCTCTATTCTGTGTTTTTGGTCATTACCTGAACAACAGAAGAAAGAATGACATTTTGCTAAATAACCAAATCTTTTCATTTGGTTAATTAAATTACATTTGATTTGAAATCAAAACATAATGAATTCTTTGTACAACAGCAATAAGAGAATCATTACTAAATATGAATTTTATCTTCCGCTAAAGAAAATGTCACTGATTCTGTTCACAGTGAAACAGAAACACAGCACTGAGGAACTGACTAAAGGATTTGATTAATCGAAAACTGATTATTTTGCAGTTCCTTAATAATAATAATAATAATAATAATAATAACAATAATAATAATAGTACAATGACCTTGCTTGAAGGAAAACCATGTAGAAAGATGGCTGCTAACCACTTCCCTGCATCATGAGCATGGATATTGTAGATTTCCCCAGTGCTTTTGAAGCCTAGCTTTTGCTGCAGCCTCCTTGATCTTTTTTAGCTGTCAGTCTTACCGAGAATATTTTACCTTACAAATGTCAAAAATAACATTCTGTGCTGGCATAAAAAATTGCCTCTAGTCCTATGTTCCCATTTCCTGTGAGTACACTATAAGAAAGAAAGTGCTTTTTTCTCTCACATTTTCCTGCATTAAAAGATCGCTTCACTATATTAAACCTCATACCAATTTGTTGTTTCGTATTCATTATAATCACAAAGAAATCAATTATAATTTCCGGTATCTTTGGTGCTGTGCAATTTAACTATTCGTCTGAAATTTCCCATGCCACACATCAATGGAGTTACGTAATTACAAATCATGCTATCTAAAAGGTTCTTTTAGTACACTGCAGTATTAATGGTACATTGGGTGAAAATACTGAATTCTTGACTACAAATGTATTTTTTTTTTGCACTTGCCAAAAACAATTTATTGGGTGTTTAAAGGTTAATTGAATAATTAAGAACTGGTAGCCTTGTTAAAAATTCAGACCTTGCTGTTATTACTTATTATTCCAGACGAAACAGCTATCAACGATGCATTTACTGTAGACACCTCAAACACAATGTATTTTTCTGCTTTTCTATACATCATCTTTAACTCTGTCAGTACTACAAACTCCATCATGTGTCTGTTGCATGCTCCAAATATTTTCTGTCCTAATAATATAATGAATAGTCTATGTATATCACACATACAGTTGTTGTTCTGTTTATTAAACCCCATGCTATACACCCACTACCTAAACGTGAACAATACTAAGTATGATATACTATTAATTATAATTATTATTATATTATATTTTATTATTATTATTATTATTATTATATACTAATTAATACGATTATTTTCTAGAATACTTTCCAGTATTTGAAATGTAAGTTACTGGACTTTTACTGCAGGAGGTTTGGCAGATTGTCACCTTTTGATCAGTAATCAGTGATCTGTGAGCTGAACAATTATTATTTCTATGCAAAAGCTGCCTATAGAAACTACCATCTAAAAAAAAGAAAACAAGCCCTTTCCATTCCTGAAGCACAGCATGCATCTGATCTTTTTATGAGTCCATAATTCCATGTGATGGAGCTAGAATTAAAGTCTTTATGATCATTTATTGACTGTTTTTTTCCCTCACAGCTTAGAATCATGAGGCTTATCCCAAATGAACACATTTTTGACCTTGTCTTTTGCTTTACTTTTTAAAGTCATTTGAAAGACAAGTTTGTCCATCTATAGGTAAAACTTTTTTAGCCATGTTAAAATCTAAGAGTCTTAAAAATAGAAATATACTGCAAATTAAATATATCAGGTGAAACCTTTTCACTGGCAAATCACAATGAAGCTGGTCAGGCAGCTCAGAAACCCTTTCGGAGTGTGACTTTTAAAAGGCTCAGTCTCATATAAAGTGTCTTTCTCACTCTCAGAAGACATTTCAAGCTGTTAGTAAAGAGAGAGTTATAGCATAGCAGGGCACAGGCTTAGACATGCCCTTACAAAGAAAGAGCATCAATTACAGACTCAGTAGCCAGGACACAATACATCCTTCATCAATTATTACAGGAATATTCCAGTTTGTTAAATTTAATCATTATCTACTCCATCTGTAGCAGATTTGTGATCCCAAATTTTGAAATACCATTAAAATGGAAGTGAAAGGACAAATGTTGCAATGTCAAGACGTTTATATATATAACACATTTTGGAGAAGGACATTTTGGAGAAGGCCTTCATGAATACCTCAAAGATGAAATGGAAAATGAATCTCCACTTCTGTATGAATTTATCCCTTGAGATGAGGTTGCTTTTTTGCAGCAGATTCAATAAGTAGGCAGAAAATTATATTCACAACCCAGATTTTTAGGAAAGCCTGTACAGCTGCTCATCAATCAAACATGTGGCAGTAACACAAAGCAAAAAATCATGATGATACACGAGCTTCAGTTAACGTTGACGTCATTCATCAGTGACTGACTGGGATTTTAACAGGGATTTTCACTAACACCAGTCACTATAGAGTTTGGCACACACCGAATGGTGCAAAAAAAAAAAAAAACATCCAGCGAGTGAAAGCTCTGTAGGAGAAATTATGTATCTATAATTTTATCCATTGTGCTGCTGTCATGATGGGATAAGTTACATTTACAGGTTTATATTAAAATGGCTACTGTGTGTACATAAGACAGATTACATCCATTCATTTGTGTCTAAACCCTATCGTTATACTGTAGCTGTTATTGTTGAGAATTTGCCTTAGAAACTATGTAAATATATTTTACATTTACATTTGACAGATGCCCTTATCCAGAGTGGCTCATATTTATCTCATTTAAACAACTGAGCAGTTGAGGATTAAGGCTCTTATTATATTACGTGGAAAAAAATTATATATTTTAAATGTGATTCACATCAAATAGAGACTACACTGAAAAAACCCCTAATTGAATAACAGAAGCTTGTAGACATATTTGTTTAGTTGTTTGAATAATGCTGTTTTTTTTTTTTTTTTAAGGGAATTGTATAATGTACGTTCTGATGTTCTCGTTTACTTTCTCTTTGAATTTCATTTGCAAAATTCAGTCATGTTCAACCAGATAACATTACTGAGAAAACAGGCCACATGCCATAATGTGTTTTTCTTTTCAGTAGTAAATGCCAGGTGAAGGTTGAACTCTTTGTTTAGATCTAGTGAACATCAGAGACCAATTATTTATCACAGCCGTAGACAGATTTAGTGGGGGAAAGCCTGGAATTAATAATTCACAGTACGTCAGTCCCCCTGAGTCTCTTTTCCAGCTTGCATCGGAGTGAAGTTATGATGCTGACTTTGTTCAGCTCTGAATACTGTGAAGCTCAACACATTGGGGAGCAGCTGCTCCTCTCTGCCAGCCAGCCAGACATGCTAATCTGATCTGATTACAGATGGCAGTGATTGGATGGCTTGTACTCAAGCTTCATGTCAACAGCCAGCCTTCACTCTGTGTTTTTACTTCTGAACAGCACAGTAAGAGATAAATGTCGAAATGCCTTTCATCATAAATACACAATCCTCACAGCACTGAGCCGTCTATTAGCATGACTTGTGCAGGTCAACAAGCACCTGTCTCTTTGTTGTTCAAAAAACCCAGCAGTCTTACCCATGGAGATTGAGGACAGTTGGACAAAAGTAACAAGTGAGTTTTTGCAAGCAAAATCATTTCACAAGGGTGTCCGATTGTTGTTTAAATGTCTGTCAGGAGGATCCGTAGTTTTGTCACAATGGTTTTTAAGTGAAAATACCCAAACACTTCACACCCTGAAAAGAGATCATGAGTAGTTCCAGAGAGACATGAAAAGTGGGGAAATAAATACAGTGATGTTAACTGAGTGATATGCAGTTCTTGTCTACAGTTTTTTTAAGCTCGAACACATTTGTAGGTTTTATTTCAGAACAACGAACTAAAAACGTTCTCCATTCACTTTTAAGGCAGGAAATCAATTCAAGAAGTGAGCACCAGCCAAAATATGACTAATAGTAGATGGGGAAGGGGCAAAGCTTCCAGGGAGTGTCACTTAACAGCAGAGAATTTACGCTACACTGTCATTCCAGATTCAAACGATGATTGGCACATTTGTTGTTTTTAATGGAAAGGAAGAAGAAATATTTTGAGCGATAACTCATACCACTATGCACTCCAAAGCAATAAAACAAGTGATAAGCCCTTTCTGCAGCTAAAGAAGAAGCAACCTTTATTCATCACATATACATTACAGCACAATTAAATTCTTTTCTGTGCAAATCCCAGCTTAGGAAGTTGGGGTGAGAGCACAGTGTCTGCCTGGAGCAGAGAGGGTTAAGGGCTTTGCTCATGAGCTCAGCAGTGGCAGCTTGACCGTGCTGGTGCTTGAACCCAGACCTTCCGGTCCACGACCATTTGATTCACCACAGCCACAAAGTTAATGTTCATATCAATGAATGATATTTTCTTCAATGACCATTTCTTCAGTTTTCCCACATGCATGGATCACTAAAGTGTTTTTAAGGATGTTTTATCTACTTCAGCTCCACTTTTTCTTTTAATGTGTGCATTGCTCCCACTCATGATGATGCAAGTCAAGTCAAGTCAAGTCAAGTCAAGAAGCTTTTATTGTCATTTCAACCATATATAGCTGTTACAGTACACAGTGAAATGAGACAACGTTTCTCCAGGATCAAGGTGCTACATAAAACAAAGACTTGTAAGTAGTCTTAGCCACATAAAGTGCAACTGTGCAACCTGGTGCAAACAGTGCAGGACAAGACAAACAAGACAGACAAGACAGTGCAGGACAAAAGACAGTGCAGGACAAAAGACAGTGCAGACACAAAGTTACAAGACAATACAAAAAGTACAAAAAATGCAATACACAAAAGACAATAAACAGTAACAGAAACAGCGCCAACTGACCAGTGTATATACTGTATGTGAATACTGAATGTTCAAACAATATTTCGTGCAGTAACATTAGAATGAACATAGTTTCTTAGCAGCAGGTCCTTGGGATAATATATAGAATTGTGCAAAAAACAGCAAATGACTGAAATATTGTATAGTATGTGCGAAATGGCTGAGATATTGTACAATATGTACAAAAACGGCTGAAATGTTGGGACAGTTTGTGCAAAAACAGCAGAAAAAGTGTGCAAAACAGCATGTAAACAGTTTGCTGAAAAATATTAATATTAATATTGAAAACTAAAAAAAAAACAAACAATAATTTATTTATTTAATGCAGAATTAAATAAATAAATGTATTGACTCATTTAACAATATAATTCAACACCAACAAGCTTGTCCTTGACTTTCTGTGATTAGTGAGTGTGCAGATGGCAGATCAGGGGTTTTGTGTGTGTGTGTGTGTGTGTGTGTGTGTGTGTGTGTGTGTGTGTGTGTGTGTGTGTGTGTGTGTGTGTGTGTGTGTGTGTGTGTGTGTGTGTGTGTGTGTGTGTGTGTGTGTGTGTGTGTGTGTGTGTGTGTGTGTGTGTGTGTGAGAGAGAGAGACTTGCCTAAGAGCAAAATTAACAGGGCAAAATGATTTCATTATGTAAGATCCAGCTCAGACTGACTGAAACGTCATCTTAATCATGAACGGTAGATAACAGATGACACTTGAATTCTCTACAGCAACAATTAATTTCCTTCTTTTCAAAGCACATTGCAACTATATTGAATAAACCAATTTCTAAACAAAAAACAGTTCCACCTCACAGGCTCTATGTTGACTACAGTCCTGGATCTTTTTTTAATATGCCTTGTACTTTAGATTTCTTTGTGCATGATCTTGTTTCAGCAACAAACACATCTCAGTCAGATTACAGGTCAGACCACCATCTGTGCTCAAAATCTCTTCTCAGATCTTTGTACCAGAGAATGCTTTATCTATAGTAGATTGTGTTCTCTGGTGTCTGATTTGATTTGTCACACCGACATGCCTTTACTTGTCAGAGGATATACTTCATCTGTTAAACTGCCTGTCATGATGGTGGAAACTGCAGAGGCGCAGCTCTCGTTGTATGTGTCTTGGCAACACAGTAAATTTCATCTTAAAGCAAAAAGAGTTAGATAGATGAAAGGGGCGGGGCTTCCAGGAGTTGCCTGTTTATTGTGGGTCCAAACACTAGAAATACCTTCTGCTAGAACATGGTCACCAGTAGTTAATCAGCTTTCAGCATGAACCAGACAGGCTTAGCATTGGAAAGTTGGCATTAATAACAGGCCACTCACACAGAAGAGAAACCCAATTGTCTTACAAATAAATACAGTAACTGCTTTAAAAAAAACTGATGTTCAATAGATGGTACACAAAACCATGAATACATTTCCCCAACTCTGAATAGGTCTGGAACATACATTGATTATCAGGGTTCAGTACCTCATCCCTGAACTAACTGCATGCTGCAGAAAGAATTGTTCCATAGTAGCTGGTTGGGCAGACTGAATTCCCAGTGGCTTCTTGGGTAAAATTTTTTCCCGTTCTCATATAACAACCTAATGTGCTCCTCTCCCTGTGCAGGTGCACTCCTCCAAATCAATAAAATTTCCTGTAGCTTGTTCTCGCTATGCTTTGACAAAAAGCCCATAACGGTACATGGCCTGTGTTCCTTGGATCACTGACTGTGTCCAAGAATACCATGATAGCCTAACACTTTATTCACTAAATATAAATGTACATTCACTAGAAATGTTTTGCACTGAGGCAATTTTTTATATCTATTATGTTATTGTTATAGCTATATTTGCAGGCAGAAATCAATTTTAGGTTAAACGTGTATATTATAAGTTACAGTACTACTATTGAGTGCTAAACTGAGGGTCACATGATTGATTTCTCCTTCAGCGTTTAAAACCCTGGTGTAGGAGTATCCAGCTTCACCCAGCAGCAGGTTCCCTTTTGGGCCTGGTTTCATTTCCAGCTTTCTTACAGTTTAGAAGTTCTTGCCGCTCAGTAGATTGTTCATTTTTCAGTTTTCTGTGAAGCTGCTTTGTGAAAATTGAAAGGCACAACAGTGTTGACAGCAGCATTGCTTCCCAGCTCCACAGTTCGAGTTTGAGCTCAGGTTTCTGTGTGTTGAGGTTGAATGTTTGTAGTTTTCCTTTAGGTTCTCAAAAACATGCGAGTAGGTGTACTGGCTACTCGAAAAAGTGAGTGTGTGTGTGTGCGCATGGCCCACT